>NC_053025.1:178480019-178784475 GCF_003073215.2 Triticum urartu | reverse complement strand
GTTTAGCCACATCGATCTCGTGGTAGATCAACTCCTGTAATCCTCATACCCATCAAGATCAATCAAGCAGGACATAGGGTATTATGTCCATCAACAGGGCGCGAACCTGGGTAAACATCGTGTCCCCCGTCTCCTATTACCATTGACCCTAGGCGCATAGTTCGGGACCCCCTACCCGAGATCCGCTAGTTTTGACACCAACATTGGTGCTTTCATTAAGAGTTCCGCTGCCTCGTCACGAAAAGGTTCGATGGCTCCATCAACCATCTACAAGAATGCTGCCCTGGGGGAGGTTTTCCTCCCCGGTCAGATCTTTGTGTTCGGCGGCTTCACACTGCGGGCCAACTCGCTTGGCCATCTAGAGGAGATCAACAGCTACGCCCCAGGTCACCAGATTAGTTTTGGAAATCTAGACTATGTCGCTGATATCCGAGGAGACTTGATCTTCCAAGGGTTCACGCCCCCTACCTCCGCTCTGGCCTTAGATCTGAAGCGCATAACCAGGTCTGAAGACGGGATTACTGAGCCCACCAGACTATCTGCGGCCACTAAGCCCAGCACAGGAGAACCGGAGGAAGTAGTGTTTCTGGCAACCATCAGGAAACCGGACTCTTCTTCGGACACTGGCCTCGAACTCTCGGAGTCAGCATCATGTGAGCCCGTCCAAGGAGTATCCCTCCCACCGTACTCCATGTGTTTCCTTCTCCCTGGTCAAACCTCGCCTTTAAGCGAGGCTCTGGACTTGATGCGATCCCTCGTCATTACAGAGGAGGAATGTTTGAACTACGCCTAGCCCGGGCTAGGGGCTGAGAGCAGGGAATTTCACGTCCCACCCACCACCCACTTCATAGCCACATTCGAGGACTTAACTGACATGCTCAACTACGACTCCGAAGACATCGAAGATATGGACGACGATGCCGGAGAGGAGCAGGCCGAAAACCGCCGTTTAACGGATGCTGGACGGCCACCTCTTCGTATGACGTGTACATGGTGCACATACCCAAAGAAGGTAGCGGTGATTATAAAGAAGATCCAATCAAGGATTAATCTCCTAAGACACAGCCAAAGCGCCGACGCCAGCGGCGCCGCTCTAAATCACGCTGTGGAAAATACAGCAATACCGGCACAGGAGGCAACAACACTCCGGACGACGCCGAAGACAAAGAAGAACCCGTCGAGCCGACCTCCAAACAGGATGACCGGGAAGATGGGCAAGTTAGCCCTGATGAATAGACTGAAAATGAAGACTTGGAGGACAGCAATTATCTTCCTCTCTCCGAGGATGAGATGAGCCTCGACAACGAGGATTTTATCGTGCTTGAGGAACATCTCGAGCAGGAGCTAATTGCCACTGCAAGGAGCCTGAAAAAGAAGCAGCAGAAGCTTCAAGCTGATCAAGATCTTCTCAACAATAGATGGACTAATGTCCTGGTAGCCGAGGAATACGGCCTCAAACACCCAACCAAAAGTTACCCGAAGCATAAACTGCTACCCCAATTTGATGATGAGGCCCTCGAGCCCACACCTTCAACACGTAATGTGTCTGACTGACCACCTTGTGGCCAGGAAAAAAGGGCAACTCAAGCCGAACACCAACCCATACTACCTCATCGTAAAGGTAGAGATATAACAGCTCGGGAATATACATATGACCTGCGGCAAGACCTGGACAGTAGAGTAGGTCAGACCAGATAGATCTATGGATTGCGGGGGCATGCCCCGTCGTGCGACGACGGCTATCCAGCCAGACGTGACAAGCATAATCATGCCCGGGCCAAAAACCGCAGACGGACTCCATCCGAGCTACGTCACGACTTGGCACGATATAGAGGCATCGCACACCCCCTCTGCTTCACTGATGAAGTAATGGAGCATGAATTCCCAGAAGGGTTTAAACCCGTGAATATCGAATCGTATGATGGAACAACAGATCCTGTGGTATGGATTGAGGAACTAGCCTGACACTGGTTGAACAGCCTGCCTGAAAAGTCCATTGGCGGCTGGAAGGACTTGGAAGACGGATTCCGTGACAACTTCCAAGGTACATACGTCTGACCTCCAGATGCCGATGACTTAAGTCACATAGTTCAATAGCCGGGAGTGTCAGCCAGGAAATTTTGGACTAGCTTCCTAACTAAACAGAACCAGATCATCGACTTTCCGTATGTCGAAGCACTAGCGGCCTTTAAGCATAGCATTCACGATGAATGGCTCGCCCAACACCTTTTCCAGGAAAAGCGAAAGTCCATCGCAGCCCTCACGGCACTCATGACCCGCTTTTGTGCGGGAAAAGATAGCTGGCTAGCCCATAGCAACAATAGTTCAAGTGAACCTGGCACCTCTGAAGCTAGAAATAGCAACGGCAAGCCCCGACACAACAGGCACAAATTTTGAAACAACGGTGATAATACCGATGACACGGCGGTCAACAACGGATTCAGTGGCTCAAATCCGGCCAAGGGAAGAAGCCATTTAAAAGTAACAATCCGGGCTCATCCATCTTGGACCGCATGCTCGATTGTCCATGTCAGATCGACGGCACCCCTGACAAACCATCCAATCATACCAACAGAAGCTATCGGGTTTTTAAACAGGCCAGCAAGTTAAATGCCGAAAACAAGGAGAAGGGGTCGCAGAGTGAGGACGACGTCGAGGAGTCCCGTCCACCGGACACAGGGGGACAGAAGAAGTTTCCCCCCATGTTAAAACAGTGAACATGATATATGTTACCCATATCCCCAAGAGATGCGCAAACATGCGCTCAGGGACGTCTTTGCAATAGAGCCAGTCGCCCCAAAATTCAACCCACGGTCATCCTACCCGATCACCTTCGATCGCAGGGACCGTCCGACCAGTATCCGTCACGGTGTTTCAGCCGCACTGGTCATTGCCCCAATTATTGATGGATTCCGCCTCACGCGAGACCTCATGGGCGATGGCAGCAGCCTCAACCTGCTCTATCAGGATACAGTCCGCAAAATGGGCATCGATCCATCGAGGATCAAGCCCACAAAAACTACCTTTAAAGGAGTAATACCAGGTGTAGAGGCCTGCTGCATGGGTTCAATCACATTGGAAGTTGTCTTCGGATCCGCGGACAACTTCCAAAGAGAAGAATTGATCTTCGACATCGTCCCCTTCCACAGTGGCTATCACGCACAGCTTGGACGAACTGCATTTGCTCAATTCAATGTGTTGCCACACTATGCTTATCTCAAACTTAAGATGCCCAGACCACGCGGTGTCCTAACAGTCAATGGAAACACAGAGCGCTCCCTCCGTGCTGAGGAGCACACCGCGGCCCTGGCACCAGAAGTACAGAGCGACCTTACCAAGCAGAACCTTAATTCGGCAGCCAAGCTCCCGGACACTGTCAAAAGAGTCCGGACTACTCTGCTGTGGGACAGCCCAGCTCGTCAGGAGCTCGACTAGCAATTCGGCCTCCATCTCAGTCCCGACCAAATGATAGCGTACGTACCGCGCGTACATAACTATGCACTCAAAATACCATGGGCGTAAATGGAGGCGTAACTTGATTGTGGTCCATCATACGGCTCCTGCACATACTTTTCCTTTTTACCATTTTTTGGTCTCTTCTCTATAGGCCCCTCTCCACGGCCTGATCACCGGTCCATTCGAAGGACGGATATACCAAGGCGGCAAGCAGCACAGACGTGTGGGGAATCTCTAGATGTTCTTCTTGATGATCATTCTACCTATTTTCAGGACCCGCATGTAGCTCCCCCTTGGTCTTGGCATGTTAAATAGCCCTATTTCTTATCGCACTATTTGTACAAATACGCTTTGACGTATTAATCAAATTATAAAGAAAACAGTTTGCGGCCCACCCTACGTGGCACTAGCTTACTACTTGATTTTATTTCGCTATTCTTATCGATTGCACCCGTACACTTTGGTACACTTTAATTCGCCAGGGGCTTCATTGTCCTCCATACTACGACAACAAAGTCCGAATAGTTTTTTAAGTACAGTTCGGCACCCCGAATTTTAGCATTATATAAATCGGCTCCGAATCATGTCTTTGATCAATAGTTGGGTTTCCCGGCTCCTGTGCTTGCTACCTTACATCCCGTCCTATCGGCTAGGGTAGTAAAGGGAGAACTACTGCGATTGTGTTTTGGGTTTATCCGAGCAAACACCTCAGTAGAGAAAGCTGGAAACACTGTCATGATATGGCGAGAGCTGGTCAGCTATTCGGACGTTAAAAATCTTTTGCGAATTTTTCCGCATTATGCGACGAATGGGCCTATACCCAATCAGGTGTCTACAGCACCCTAGTCCGGATTATATACTAACTAGGGGCTGCGCCTACTTTTCTATTGTCAAACTCCTATGGCTAAGTGAGGGTGATAAAGCCACATTGTCCGATTGCCTGGTTTGTTGCTCTAAACACCAACTTCAAGGACCAAACACTTGGATCAAGAGTGTTTAGATTCCTTCCCGAACACCACCGTATACCAATGTGAGGGCTGAAGCCGACGACTGGCCAACTCTCAAATTTAACAAAACGGCCGCACAAGAGGTAAAATTTTCAAACAATGAACATTATATTACATGGTGGACGGCGACGAACTCCGGTGATATGAGGCGATTCCAGAGAGCAAATGAGGCGAGGGAGGGAGTGATGGGGAGCGGGGGACCTCGGGAACTCCTTATATAGCCACGGGGAAGACTCTAGAGCTCACAAGCGAGCTTGAGCAGTGCTCTAGTGGAGGTCAGGGGATGGGCATGGCACGGGCACTGCTCTAGCAATGCATTAATGGTGAACCACGATGAGTCAGCGATGCAGGGCGATGCAGGGCATCACAGGCGAGCTCCTGGACAAGGTTTGAGGTCGAGACGAGGAGGGAGGAGACGTGCATAGTGGCTGGAACAAGCCAGAGCACGCCTGTAGCCATGACGCAAGCGTGATCACCACGCGCATTGCCGCAAGCGGCGTTCTTTGGCGTGGCCAACCATGTCTAGTGGATGGACCTTGGTGCCCTCAGTCAAAATGAGGAAATAAATCGGTCCAGGGGCAAAGAAGAGATTTGCACTTAGCTCCAAAAGTAAATTAGTAAGAAGGTGTTTGTAACTTCCTGAGGTTAAACCATCTTGGTAACATGCTAAAGAGTTTGTATGGCGATGATCACTCACTAAGATGATGTTGATCACTAAAAACCAGACTAAGAGGAGGGGATTAGGATGATACACACACATACTTGATCTCTGTGAGCTGAAATTTGGCAGAGAGGGGTTATATAATGAAATGAAGCTGCTGTAACAATTTCATACCATTTGGAAATACCAAAGTGGCACTTGCTTCACGAAGCTTCATTATGGACAGAAACTTGGAAAACTTACACATGGTAATTGGATTAACCAGTTGAGTTAAAACTTGGTGGAAGGAGTTGATACTGGTAGAAGCATGTCCTGGTAAAGTTTCAGCTCAATTGAAGCAACATAAAATATAGTTGCTTCACAAACTGAAGATCTGACCAGAATCTATGATTTGGAGCTGGGGTCATATAGATGAGTTACATGAGATCATATTAGGTGAAGAGTCATTATTTGACCATAGGAAGGACCTTGCAAAATTGCAACTCATTTGGATATGCCTAGCTAGTACTTCCTTCACAATCACTTCCCTCAGATAGGAACTTTGAAAAATTGCTCAAGAATATTTACTAGGCAAATTGAGTTGAATTTTTTCATGAGCCAATCATATGGACAGGAAAAGCTGTCCAAGAATTTTGGAGCCAATCAAGCAAATATAAATAGCACTTCCTTTGCAAAGTGCCATTTAGGACAGAATAGGAAAATAATTATTGGAGGATTATTTTTGAACATGGCAATGAAATTTTTTGCCATATTTGAGGAATATATTACCCAAAAAAATTATGAGAATTATTTGGGAATTTTAGGAGTGACAGAAATATAGGTTGCTTCACAACCTAGGGTTTTAAGGGTTATTCCTTTATCAGAAAAGGAATATTCCCAACAAAAGAATTCTTTTTGGGTTAGGTCAAGGATGGAAATGACATGACATTGGGATGATGAAGAGGGTGACAAGCCAGTATAAAACCTAGGAAAACATGATCTTCCCAAGTTTCAGAACCACATAGCCACGGAAAAGCAAATAAAACAGGAAATTCATGAAAATCAAAGGAAAAAGAAAAGGGCAAAAATCCAAGCTGTTACAGTAGGAGTAGGGTTTTACACCTCACGGTGGCCCAAACCTGGGTAAATTACTTGTGTGGATTGCTGATTCTGCTCTTTGTGTGCTTGATACCCATAGTTGAACCGCAAAGGGGCCGTTGTCGGTCCCATAGATCGTCATACGCACGATACCCTCCCGTGGCAGTGAGATCCTAATGGAAACTAAGGGTAATTAGGGCTCTCCTTTTAGTAGAGGAATGGAACAAAACAGTAACACATGGTGAATACATGAAGTCCTTAAGCTAAAGACATCCGTGTAAATATCCCAATCATTATCACCATGGGGGTCCAAGGTTCAGAATGATAATAGGTGCATAAAACATGCAGATAAGAGCAAGAACACAAATATATTCATAGGAACATAACATGTTCAGATCTGAAATCATGGCACTCAGGCCCTACTAACAAGCATTAAGCATAGCAACATCAATCCCAGGACATAGTGGATACTAGGGATCAAGCCCTAACAAATTGACATGATTAAATAATGAATTTCATCCTAATCCCATCTACCTCCAGTATCCCTACAAGAAGATTACTCACACATGGATGTGATCATCATGAAATTGTTGATGGAGAAGGGTTGGTGATGATGATGGTGATGATTCCCTATCTCCGGGGCAAAAAAATGGACTGCAAATTAGGGCTCCCGACGAATAATAGGAGGTGGCCGCGGCTCAGTGTTGTAAGACGCGATGGAACTTCCTCTTTGATATTTTTCTCAGGAAGAGGAAATATATAGTGGTGGAATTAGGTCGGGAAGGGGTCCAAGGGAACCAGAGCCTTCCCGGTGTAGCCTAGCTAGGGGTGGCAGCGCCCCTAGGCTTGTGGGACCAAGGTGGCCCCCCTCTGGCACTTCTTTGCTCTAATATTTTTTATTTATTACAAAATAAATCTCCATAAAGTTTCGTTCAATTTCGAGAACTTTTTATATTTCAACAAAAATAACACCATGATAGTTCTACTGAAAATAATGTCAGTCCGGGTTAGTATCACTCAAATCATGCAAATTAGAGGTCAAAACAAGAGCAAAAATGTTTGGAAAACTAGATAGGTTGGAGACGTATTAGAGCTTCCTTTCATACACCGTGGGCCATACTGACGTGGTCCTCGGCCGGCCTATTTTTCTGGGAGATGATGTGCTAAGTGTCCCCCAATCTGGGACACCGCTAGCAGGGGCTATGGGTGTAGCCATGGTAGGGATGTCCTCATCATGTTTTAAATGGTGCGTGCGCGTGCTCTAGTCATCAGTCCACTTGGTACTTGGGGTGTTGGTATCGAATCCATAGGGATGTTCGTGGAGTGCTGATGTGGAGAATCCTTCGGTCATCCTCATGAACACCACACCAGCTCATCAATCACCAAGTGGACCCATGACAAGATCTCGCGCACGTGCCATCGTAAATGAGGTGAACTCAATCCTCTTCGACTTTGACATGGATATGATTGGAACATGGATGCTACCTCACCAGGAAACCTTGTGCATCATTAGGTACAATGTCGGCCCCCGCGATGGAGCTAAGGAGCCTCACTGAGGGAGTCCTGGATTAGGGGGTCTTTGGACAGCCGGACTATATCCTTTGGCCGGACTATTGGACTATGAAGATACAAGATTGAAGACTTCGTCCCGTGTCCATATGGGACTCTACTTGGCATGGAAGGCAAGCTAGGCAATACGGATATGGATATCTCCTCATTTGTAACCGACCTCGTGTAACCCTAGCCCCCTCCGGTGTCTATATAAACCGGAGGGTTTTAGTCCGTAGGACAACATACAATCATACCATAGGCTAGCTTCTAGGGTTTAGCCTCTCTAATCTCATGGTAGATCAACTCTTGTACTACTCATATTATCAAGAATAATCAAGCAGGACGTAGGGCTTTACCTCTGTCAAGAGGGCCCGAACCTGGGTAAAACATCGTGTCCCCTGCCTCCTGTTACCATCCTCCTTAGACGCACAGTTCGGGACCCCTACTCGAGATCCGCCGGTTTTGACACCGACATTGGTGCTTTCATTGAGAGTTCCTCTGTGTCGTCACCGATAGGCTTGATGGCTCCTTCGATCATCGATAGAGATGCAGTCCAACGTGAGACTTTTCTCCCCGGACAGATCTTTATATTCGGCGGCTTCGCACTGCGGGCCAACTTGCTTGGCCATCTGGAGCAGATCTGTCGTGGTATTCTCACGGGGGGTGCAAGACGACATATGCCACAAGGTGGCTTCGTGTGAGGGAAAGACTCCTGCCGGAATATCCAGGGACGGGTATGCGAGTAACACGCGCTAGTTTACCCAGGTTCGGGGCTCTCCGGAGAGATAACACCCCTACTCCTGCATGTCTGAGTATATCTGGTATAGAGTTGCTCCTGGAGCTGTATCTGAAAGCAGTGCCACAGGCATCTGGTGGCATGCTCTAGTGGTCGGCCATGGTCATGGCTCATGGCCGTGAGCATGTGCATGCTCATGCATGTGTGTGGATGGCTTGCTAGCTAGCTCTCTTGCTAGCTAGCTTGCTTGTGTGTGTGCGTGAGTGAGTCCATCCCCTGATGGATGGATATGTGCCTATATATATAGGAATTGGCATGGGTGGTAGTGGCTTTGGTTGTAAGCTACCTTGGGTAGCTTACAAGCCAAGCTATGTAGCAATGGCTAGTGGCAATGCTATGGTCGTCCCGTCGGTGTCTCGTCAGGCTGCAGTTGACTTCGGGCAGTCGGCCTGGCGGAGGAGTCGGCAGCCAGCAGTCGGCCTAGTGGAGGAGTCGGCAGCCAGTAGTCGGCCTGGTGGAGTAGTCGGCAGCCAGCAATCGGCCTGGTGGAGGAGTCGGCAGCTAGCAGTCGTCCTGGTGGAGTAGTCGGCAGCCAGCAGTCGGCCTGGTGGAGCAGTCGGCAGCCAGCAGTCGGCCTGGTGGAGCAGACAGCAGCCAGCATTCAGCCGCCGGCCAGGTAGTTGGACTGAGGGGCTTTGCTAGCCCCGATGTCTTGAATTCTTGTCTCGCCGTCTTCGGGGTATCCGTGTCCAATTACTTCGACAGTAGCCCCCAAGCCTCCGGGCAACTTGGCAAAGTTGGGCGGAGGTTTTTTGGCGAGTGTTCATGGAAATGATCATGAAAAAGACAAAGTTAGTCCACACTGATATATCAAATGTTTGCTTTTAGCATTGCAAGTTTTATGCGGAGGGTGCCGACTCAGTTTCGTCCGAGCCCCCTTAATCGTTTTCGTGTTCCCTCCACTTCTTGGCTTGTGCTCTTGCTTGTCGGACAGCCGCTCTGCATTCCATGGCTCAGAGTCTGGGAGCAGATTCAACCGAGTAGATACTTGTAAAGGAAACGACCGGGTCACCCGAAGCGTTTTTCTTCCCGGACGTTTTTCGCGTGGGTGGCCTCCAGCGTTCACTCTTGCTAGTCGGACAGCCGCTCTGCGATCTGTGACTAAGAGTGGGCCTTTGGTACCACGCACGGTACTAAGCCATCTGCGGGAACTAACGTCTCAGGCCAAGCTGCCAGCCCCCGAGCCAACTCTGGCTGGCGCCGGGGCGAACAGTGATGCAACTGTAATAAAATGCGGAGACAGCCCCCGAGCATCGCTCGGGGTTATCCGTGATTGCGTGGTGCAAAAAATATGCGGGTGAGGAGCTCACATTCGTTTTCGTGTTGCCGAGGCGGAGTTTGCCGAAGACAACCGGCGCGGCTCGACGCTCGCGGAGTGCACCGGCGCACCTGCTAGGTGCAGCTTTCGGGTGCTCAAAGGGGGCCCCGCCGGTCAGGCTTGACCGGCCAGGCGGTGATGTCTTACAGCGTCCATTTTCTTTTCTGTTTTTTTTTCTGCCGGCTGCTGACAGCCGGACAAAACTCTTCTCTTGTTTGCAATCTTTCGTGGGGCGCGCCAGCGCACCCACTGGGTGTAGCCCCCGAGATTCGGGCCGACTGCTGAGCAGTCGGGCCGGATCTCCTGGCAATTAGTTTGTCTTCTTTTCTTTTTCTTGTCAGCCGGCTGTGTGCATCTGGACTGGCTCGTTGGTCAGCCAGGCAGTGAAGCGGGCAGACGAACCAGCCGGCCGAGCGGCAACGCGGGCTGTTTACCAGAGCAGTTGGCTTGACTGCAGTCTCCAGAGTCGGATTGTCTCTTCTCTCTCTCTTTTTTTCAGTCAGCCGGCTGGGCGCCCGGGCACTTATTTTCTCTTTGCTTCAGCCGGCGCACAGTGCTGAACCATCTGGCCTCTCTCTTTTCTCTCTCTTTTTCTGTCTATCCGACTCCGGGCGAGCAGTCGGATGCACAACGCTTTTTTTTGTTTCTTCTTCAGGCGACCCTTGACTTTTCTTCTGGACGGGATGGGGAGCCGGCTCCCTCTTCTTTTCTTTCTGCCTGGGGTAGCCGGCGTAGAGGTCGAGCCGGGTCGGACGGCAGGCGGCCGCGGGTGGAGGCGACCGGATGGGGGAGCCGTCGTGGCGGAGCCGGCTAACGGCGACATGAGCCGGCACGCGGGCGCGCAGCTAGGCGGGAGCGGCGCGAGGCAGCAGAGCTGCTGTGGGCGCAGGGCAGTGCCAGGCCAGCCGGAGTGGCGGAGATGGCGATGGGGCAAGCCGGCGCGGGGCCACGCAGGCTCGGGGCAGCAGCCAGCCAAGGGCGACGCGGGCGGGCGGACGGAGCAGCCGGAGCGGCCAGGCACGGGACTCGGCGTCCGGGTGTGCGGCGCGATGCAGGCGTGGTGCAGCAGTCGGCCAAGGGTGACGCGGACAGAGGAGTTTTGGTTGCGGGAAGTCGGAGCCGGCGCAGAGGACCTGGCGCGGAGCACCCGGCGGGGAGTTGCCAGCGCGCAGAGGCCAGAAGCGGGGCCAAGCGGCGCCGGCGATCGGAGTCCGAGTTTGGGGCTCGGGTGGACGGAGCGAGGCGGCGACTTGGGCGATGAGGCGGCCCTGGTGCTGGTGGAGGGGCGTCCGGGTCGCAGCAAAAGCCGGTCGCCCAGGAAGCGGGCGGAATCCGGCCGCCGGCTGGAGCGGCAAGCCGGCGGGCGCGGGGGGCCGGACCCGGCGCGGGAGGCTAGCAGCCGGCAGGCGCGGAGGCCGGACCCGGTGCCGGAGGCCAGCAGCCGGCGGGGTGCACGAGCTGCTGGGCACGACGCGGGCACGGGTGGGAACCGACGTGGAGCGGAGGCGAGCTCGCGGCGACCAGGCAGACGAACGCGGAGCCGGAGCCGGCGAGTGTTGACCGCACGAGGGAGGCAACCGCGGCCACCCGGTTGGCTGGCGCGAAGACACGGGGATGTGCGCGGGCGCGTGGACAGGGGGTCGTGCGAGCAGGACGCGCAGGCGACGGTCGGCTGACGCGCGTACGTCGTCCTTTTCGCGTCCGGCCACTATACGAGAGACGTGCGAGCATTGTACGGGCAGTGTCAACCACTGTATGAGCAGTGATGAGTTTGAATATTTGCAGCGGGCGCAGTCACAGGCCGTAGGGGCAGCGGCAGCGGAGGAAGTGGCGGTCGTGGTGGGCGCAGGTAGCAGCAGCGCTCGAGCAGCATCCACGGCGCAGCGAGGCAAAGGCGCTCGGGAGTGATGAGAGGAGGACGAGCAGGGCGCCTGCCGTCGCTGGAGGAGAGCAGTGCGGCGGCACAGGAGGCCGGGCCATGGGCGGAGGCGAGGCCCTTACACGCGCGGGCGGACCAGCCCGGAAGCATACTGGAGCAGCTGCGCGCACACGCGGGCGAAGCAGAGCAGAGGCGAGCGAGTGTATGGTAGCATCCGACTTGCATCTGGCCAATACATAGAATGTATATGGCCATTGTCTGGCTTGTGTCTGAGTGTTATCTGATGCATGTATGGCTGGTGTATGGGTTGTATATGGGGTAGTATCTGTAGTGGTATGGCTAATGGTTTGACCATTATTGACTAGCATCTAGCTAGCTAGCATAGATGATATATGGAGTAGCGGAAGGCCGTTCCGGCCGGAGCAAAGCGCAGCATGGAGGGGAGTGGACGCGAGCGACGCGTGGATGGACGCGGCCGACCGAACCGAGGCACCGCGCACGGCGCGCGCACGGACGGCCGGCCGGCGCTGCGTTGGCGATGACGAAGATGATGAAGCCGATGGCGAGGACGCGCCGTCCCGCACGGCTGCTCCGGGGGCGGGTCGAAGTCGAGCCCCCGAGCGCTACTTGAGAGACGGCGCGTCGCCGCGGCGGTGATGGCGAAGATGGTCCCGCCCGCACTGCGAAACCAACAGCAGCGCGGTAGCATAGTACCGCCCCATGGTGGGTGCCAAATGTCGTGGTATTCTCACGGGGGGTGCAAGACGACATATGACACAAGGTGGCTTCGTCTGAGGAAAGACTCCTACCGGAATATCCAGTGACGGGTATGCGAGTAGCACGCGCTAGTTTACCCAGGTTCGGGGCTCTCCGGAGAGATAACACCCCTACTCCTGCATGTCTGAGTATATCTGGTATATCTGGTACAGAGTTGCTCCTGGAGCTGTATCTGAAAGCAGTGCCACAGGCATCTGATTTCATATATGCATGTATGTGGCATGCTCTAGTGGCCGGCCATTCTCATGGCTCATGGCTGTGAGCATGTGCATGCTCATGCGTGTGTGTGGATGGCTTGCTAGCTAGCTCTCTTGCTAGCTAGCTTGCTTGTGTATGTGCGTGAGTGAGTCCATCCCCTGATGGATGGATGTGTGCCTATATATATAGGAATTGGCATGGGTGGTAGTGGCTTTGGTTGTAAGCTACCTTGGGTAGCTTACAAGCCAAGCTATGTAGGAATGGCTAGTGGCATGGTGCATGTCATGCTTGTCCCCTGGGGTACTTTATAAATCAGTACCCAGGGGACACGGTACACTGTAGATGACGTCGCGGTATGGTCGTCCCGTCGGTGTCTCGTCAGGCTGCAGTTGACTTCGGGCAGTCGGCCTGGCGGAGGAATCGGCAGTCAGCAGTCGGCCTAGTGGAGGAGTCGGCAGCCAGGAGTCGGCCTGGTGGAGTAGTCGGCAGCCAGCAGTCGGCCTGGTGGAGGAGTCGGCAGCCAGCAGTCGTCCTGGTGGAGTAGTCGGCAGCCAGCAGTCGGCCTGGTGGAGCAGTCGGCAGCCAGCAGTCGGCCTGGTGGAGCAGTCGGCAGCCACCAGTCGGCCTGGTGGAGCAGACAGCAGCCAGCATTCAGCCGCCGGCCAGGTAGATGGACTGAGGGGCTTTGCTAGCCCCGATGTCTTGAATTCTTGTCTCGCCGTCTTCAGGGTATCCGTGTCCAATTACTCCGACAAGATCGAAAGTTACGCCCCTGGCCACAAGGTCAGGTTTGGATGCTTAAACTACACAGTCGACATGCGTGGAGACTTGATCTTCGATGGATTAGAGCCCCTGCCGAGTGCGCCGCACGTTCACGATGAGCATGATTTAGCTCTACCATCAAACAGTGTTCAGGAGACCGCACCGGCAACCGCTCCGACCCTCAATTCGCAGCGAATTGTGCAATCCATGGACGGGTGGATAGACCCCGCCACGGAGGTCGTATTCTCAGTGGCGGTTTAGCCGAGTATCGTCCTTACCCTTCACGAGAGCCGTGACGCCGAACTACCGGATTTTTCCCCCGGCCACGGACTCCGAACCGCCTGCATCCGTGCCTATCGAATCCGGCTGGGCGCCAATCATGGAGTTCACCTCCGCGGGTATCTTTCAGCACTCGCCCTTCGGCGACATAATGAACTCATTAAGGTCTCTCTCCCTGTCAGGAGAGTTCTGGCCGAACTATGTTCAGCAGGATTGGGATGCGGATGACGAAGAAATTCGCCGCCCACCCACCACCCACTTAGTAGCCACTGTCGACAATTTGACCGACATGCTTGACTTCGACTCTGAAGACATCGACGATATGGAGGACGATGCGGGAGACGAAGAGGAACCACTGCCCACAGGGCACTGGACAACCACCTCATCATATGATATATACATGGTGGACACACCCAAAGAAGGCAATGGCGACGGGACAACGGAGGATGACCCCTCCAAGAAGCAACCCAAGCGCCGACGTCAGCGGCGCCGCTCTAAGTCTCGCCAAAGCAAAAGTGGTGACACCAGCACAGGAGATAATAGCACTCCGTACAGTGCCGAAGACGACAACAATCCGCTCCAGCAAGATTTAGAGAACGAGGATGGAGAAGCCAGCCCTCCCGAGAGAGCGGCAGATGGAGATGCGGAGGACGATAATTACATGCCTCCCTCCAAAGATGAGGCAAGCCTCGGCGATGACGAATTCGTCATGCCGGAGGATCCCGTCGAGCAAGAGCGCTTCAAGTGTCGGCTTATAGCCACGGCAAATAGCCTTAAGAAAAAGCATCAACAGCTTCAAGCTGATCAAGATTTGCTAGCTGATAGATGGACTGAAGTCCTTGCTGTCAGGACCCCAATTCCAAGTCACATCGATCTAGCTGGTAACACCTCATATCACTTTGCGGCCTCACGCACGGTATTCCCACGGGTGTCGCCTTACCATGGCCCGGGACCGTTTGCGCCATTTGGCTCACGTATATGATACTGTCGCTAGCATCCATATGACAGAGAACCTGGGCCGACATGACTAGTCATGAACCCAAAGTGCCACTAACTTACGGGGACAGGCATACATGAATCAACATCGAGCATGTCGGTCAGCAGTGTGTGAATTCGGGCTGTAGCACTGGGCTAACAGGACTCCGGTGAACCGGGCTGTAGCAGGCTAGGCAGGACTCCGGATGTCACCGCGTGACATTCCCCGAAGGGAGAGACACAGGAACAAAGTGAATCACACGCCGGCCAGTCAGGTGCTTCGAAGCAGTAGTGCTGGGCTAGCAGGACTCCAGTGAACCGCGCTGTAGCGGACTACTATGGCTCAAGGAAGCACAAGACTACATTTCCCCATAAGAGAGGCTACCAAGGATAAACAACTAGGTTGTAGGATCCCACACATACCAAGCATTTCAATCATACACACAATATGCTCAATATGTGCAATACAACATGGCATCACAACAAGACTCTATGACTCAGAGTAATTATTCATTAGGCTCCGAGGAGCGAGATATTACAAACATGGGTCTCATGACCCAACATTCAGAGCATACAAGTCAAAGCACATGCGGAAGCTTAACATGTCTGAGTATAGACATCTACAAATGAAAAAGGCTAAGAAGCCTGACTATCGACCAGACCCTCCCAAGGGTACAAGATCGTAGCTGAGGTAACAAGCTAAACGTCGAAGTCCACGTGGAACTACTAGCGAGACTGAAGCCTCTCTACAAAACATAAAATAAGCAAACGTGAGTACAAATGTACCCAGCAAGACTTACATCAGAACTAACCACATATGCATCGGTATCAACAAAGGGGGTGTTAGAGTTTAACTACAGCAAGACAGCTTTGACTCAGTGGCTAACCTGAACTACGACTGCAAGTAACTCTTTTGAGGTGGCGCACACGAGTCCACATATTCACCATATAAATACACCACTATGGATCCGCTCCTGTCTCCCTATGAGAAGGCCATCCATAGCACTCACGCTTATCTTGCGCATTTTAGAGTATCCACTTTCACTTGTCTATGAACTATGCAAGGGGTCCAAGTTTCCATATCCGAGGAATCCGGCTATTCAAATAGATAATGATAACCCTGCAGGGGTGTACTTCTTCACACACGCTCTCGCCACTTATCGCCCTGTACACGTCATGTACCTCGGCAACCTTCAAGCGGAAGCCGGGCGAGGGAGTCGGCCACGACCTAACTAATCACACAAGTCTCTCGTCCAGGTTTATCGCCTATTCGGGTTCCATCTGCAAGGAGAACCGGCCGGGGTGTCGCTCATGGCCCCAAACGATGTGAGCAGGGTTCCCAAGCCCACCATCCGGGTGCCACTTGGTACACCATGCCACTGTGCCTAGTCTGTCCCAAGCCCACTTGTACTGGGTGCCACTTGGTAGACTACTAACACTACCTACAAACACCAGAAACTAGTTGCAACCCATGGACAGAGATCGAGTAGATTAATAAGTCGAGAGGGGCCAAGTTACCGGAACCCAATGTGTGGTAGTAACTGTTCATGGATCACAAACACAGAACTCAGTTCCTGTGAACAGATGCAATGAGACAACCCACCATGTACTCCTACATGGCCTCTCACTGCTACCTTTACCAAATCATGTTCACACACTTAGCTCTCAACGGCAGGGCATGTTCACCACGTTCCACTTCATTCCCCACGAATCAGACCTGACTCAACTCTAAGCAGTAGCAGGCATGACAAACAAGCATGAATGAGTAGGCACATCAGGGCTCAAACAATTCCTACTCATGCTAGTGGGTTTCATCTATTTACTGTGGCAATGACAGGTCATGCAGAGGAAAGGGGTTCAACTACCGCAACATGTAACAGTTGAATTGTTGTTGTCCTAATGCAGTAAAAGAGAGCATGAGCGAGAGAGTGGGATTGAATCGGAATGAACAAGGGGGTTTTGCTTGCCTGACACTTCTAAAGATAATATAGTTCCCCATCAGTGTCATCGATCACATCGTCGAAGCAACGTCTATCGAGAGGGGACAAATACCGGCAACAGAGAAAGAAACACAATCAATGCAATGCACAATATGCTGCATGATCATGACATGGCAATATGATGTGATTTGGGCTAATGCAACAAAAAAACATTTTAATTGAAGTGGAATTCAAAACTACATCAAATTCCAACTCCAAACCTATTATGAAATTTGCCCTAATCATGTTTCATCCTAAACAGTGAGGATAACATGCTCAAACATGCATGAAAATGGTACAGACGGATAGATTGGATTTTTCTGATCATTTTTCATATATAATTTTTTTCATTTGGAGATACGGTTGAATTTATATGAATTTTAGAAGTTTTGGATATTTTCTGAAATAAATAAATCAGCCTAACATCATCATTCCCGAAAAGGATTACTGCGTCAGCCTAACATCATCATGACGTCAGCAGGTCAACAGGGCACGGTCCAGGTCAAACCTGACCAGTGGGACCCACTGGTCAGTGACCCTGAGACACTTAGTGTCACAGACAGGTGGGTCCGGTCAACGGTGACGTGGCCAGGTCAAACTGACCTGTGGGGCCCGTGGGGTTAGTTTAGTCTAAACAAGAGCTAAGCAGTGTTAATTAGGATATGGGGCCAAGTAGTTAGTGGCTCTGGGGAGGGTTAGCTGCCGGTGATTAGCGCTAATCATGTGGCCACGTCGGCTCGCCGGAGTTCAACCAGCGGCGACCACAGTACACGGCGGGGCGCACCATATTTGCGCTAGAGGCGTCGGGTTAGCGCACTGAGGGCACCAGGGCATAGCCCTTGCTTGCCCGCATCAAGAGGAGGCGGAGTTGGGTGCGGGGGTCGCCGGAATCAATGCCGGCGACGAGGTTTGCAGCGGGGCGAGCGGTGGGGTGCTTCGTGTTCCTGCAGACATGCTGAGCACGGTGACGCTCTCAGGCTCGAGCCGCAGTGGTTGCAACGACGATGACGACATGGCCGGCGGCAGGGGAAGCTCGGCCATGGCGGTTACGGACGCTGGAGGTCGCAACAACGAAGATAACAAGGGGGAAAAGACGGCGAGCTCACAGCGATCACGTAGACAAGCTCGGCGGGCTCGGGGACGCTCTGGGCGAGGCGAATCGACGGAGTCGATCTCCGGGCACCGGAGGTGAAGACGGCGACGCTTCGGTCGACTGGGGCCTCTTCTAGCCGCGTGTGTCGGGTGTGTTGCTCCACGGGGTCATGGAGGAGCTCGGGGACGCGGAGAGGGAGCGAGGGAGTGGCTGCGGCCATGGTGGAGCTCGTCGGTGGCGGCAGCGCGGTTCGGTGAGGTCGGGAACAGCGAGGGGAAGAGAACCAGAGGAGGGGAGGGAGAGCATCGAGTGAGGGAGTGGAGAGAGGGGTCTCGGGGCATCTCCGTGGCACGTCCGGAGGGGTCGGGGCTGCGCGGCTGAAGCAGGAGGTGGCAAGGCGTCGTCGGCGCGCAAGCCACGCACCTGTCTGTCCTCCTGGCAGGAGGAAGAAGACCACTCAGCCCCTGGTGAGCTGGGCCTCTTCTGCCAGGTAAGGCCCAGGTAGGTTTCCTCTCTCTCACTTCTGTTTTCTAATTTGTTTTTGTTTTCTATTTATTTTGATTTATTTTGAATTAGTAAAAATACTAACTCATTTTGTAAAATCCTGACAAAAATTGTGGGCACTATTTGAATTATTTCCAACAGCCCCCAATTGTTTTGAGACGTATTGAAGCATTTAAAATATGTATACGCATTAAATGCTCCAATTCAAATACAATATGATTTAACTCAAAAATCTATAAATGTCCAAGAAATATGCTCATCATTTTTGGCAGAGGTTTTCACCTTTATCAAAAATCATGAACATTTTCAAAGGGCATTTTGGGTTTATTGAAAATGATTTTATGTTGAACCTATTTGATTTGATCTGGTGCTAGGGTTTGATCAATCCCCATTTCAAGTTCCTGAGAAAATTAAACATGATGCTATGATGATCATGCAAGGACAAGCAAAAGCTAAGCTAGGGCTATGACACTTGCTGCCGAGGAATATGAACTCGAACGCCCCTCCAAGAGTTACCCAAAGCACAGGTTGCTCCCCCGACTAGAGGAGGAAGCATTAAAACCTACATCTCCAGCATATGATGCGGCTGATCGACCACCTCGTGGCCGCGACAGAGAGGCATTTCGGCCAAAAACTCAGCCTGCACCCCGATGCCACTCAAATAAAAATGACAAGGCACGGGGAAACATGCTAGACCTGCGAGACGTATTGGTAGACAAAGCAAAACATGCAATATCGATCTACGGATCACGGGATCGCGCCTCTATGCGAGACGACAATCGTCACGCCACATACAGTAAAAGTAAACCCGGTCGGGCCAAACATAGCGGACAAGACTCATTCGAGCTGCGCCGTGACATAGCCCACTATAGAGGCGCCGCACACCCCATATGCTTCAGAGATGAAGTAATGGATCACCAAATCCCAGAGGGTTTCAAACCTGTAAATATCGAATCATACGACGGCTCCTCCTAAACATCCACATGGCTCGCGGTGATGATCTACACGCCATCAAATACCTCCCACTCAAGCTCAAAGGACCAGCTCGGCATTGGCTCAACAGCCTGCTAGCAGAATCCATTGGCTGTTGGGAAGATCTGGAAGCCGCATTCCTCGACAACTTCCAAGGCACTTATGTGCGACCACCAGATGCCGATGACTTGAGCCACATAATTCAGCAGCTAGAGGAATCGGCCAGGCAATTCTGGACATGGTTCCTGACAAAGAAAAATCAAATCATCGATTGTCTGGATGCAGTGGCCCTAGCATCTTTTAAGCACAACATCCGCGATGAGTGGCTCGCCCGGCACGTTGGCCAGGAAAAGCCGAAATCTATGGCATCCCTCACGACACTAATGACCCGCTTTTTTGCCGGAGAAGACAGCTGGCTAGCTCGCAGCAATAATATATCAAAGATGGCAATGGCAGGTCACGTCGCAACAAACACAAGCACCGCATCAACAATGACAATACCGAGGATACGGCAGTCAATGCCGGATTCAGAGGCTCTAAACCCGGTCAGCGGAAAAGCCATTCAAAAGAAGCACTCCGGGCCCGTCCAGTTTGGACTGAATACTCGATCGCTCGTGCCAAATACATGGCACCCCGACAAGCCAGCTAACCACACCAACAGGGAATGTTGGGTGTTCAAGCAGGCCGGCAAGTTAAATGCCGAAAACAAAGATAAGGGGTCACATAGCGATGACGAGGAGGAACCCCGGAAGCTGAACAACGGAGGACAGAAGTGGTTCCCCCCACAAGTGCGGATGGTGAACATGATATACGCAACCCACATCCCCAAGAGGGAGCAGAAGCGTGCGTTAAGGGACGTATATGCGTTGGAGCCAGTCAGCCCAAAGTTCAACCCATGGTCCTCCTGTCCGATCACCTTCGATCGCAGGGACCACCCCACTAATATCACTCATGGCGGATTCGCCGCACTGGTCCTAGACCCAATCAATGACGGATTTCACCACACTCGAGTCCTTATGGATGGCGGGAGTAGCCTGAACCTGCTTTATCAGGACACAGTGCGCAAAATGGGTATAGACCCCTCAAGGATCAAACCCACAAAAACGACCTTCAAAGGCATCATACCAGGTGTAGAGGCCCATTGCACAGGCTCAGTCACACTAGAAGTGGTCTTCGGATCCCCGGATAACTTCCGGAGCGAGGAGTTAATGTTCGATATAGTCTCGTTCCGCAGTGGCTATCATGCACTGCTCGGGCGAACCACATTTGCAAGATTCAACGCGGTACCGCACTATGCATATCTCAAGCTCAAGATGCCAGGACCTCGGGGGGTCATCACAGTCAATGGAAACACAGAGCGCTCTCTCCGCATGGAGGAGCACACCGCGGCCCTTGTAGTAGAAGCGCAAAGCAGCCTCTTAAGGCAATCCACCAGTTCGGCGATTAAGGACCCGGACACCTTCAAGCATGCCCGGAGTAATCGGCAACAAGACCGTCTGGCACCACCCCAGTCCCAGCCAAACGGTGAAATCCATGCCACGTGTATATAATTACGCATTGAAAATACCATGGGCACAGGTGGGGAGGAGGGCACGACTACGGCACGCCCCAAGACGCGGCTCAATCGCACTAGGGGCTTCCCGCTTTGTTATTTTTCTTTCTTTCAGGACTTTAATCTCTGGAAGCCCCGTCCGGCAGTACGATGGACCGACACACGATACAACAACCAAGGAGGCAGAAAGCTACTCACATCAAGGAATTCTCAGGTGGTCTCTGATAACGAGTGAAATACCTGCTTTAAATACCATTCCTCAGCTTGCCCTTGGAGGGGACATGTCAAATAGTCCTACTTTTTTGCTTATCGCACTACTTGTATCATTCTACTTCGATGCACCTTTTTGAATAAACAATGCATAGCACTAGACTATTATCGCATTCTTCTTATATATATATATATATGTTCATTCATGACATTCAGCAGCCGTACACTCTGGTACAGCCAATACGCCAGGGGCTTAAGCGTACCCATAATACGGCGTGAGAAGTCCGAACACTTTCGACTGTGCGGCACCCCGAACTTATAGCATTATATGCATCAGCTCCAAATCATGTCCTGGGTCAATAGTTGGGTTTGCCCGGTTCCCATGTTTTGGTACCTTACGTTCCACTATATCGGCTAAGGTAGCACTAGGAGAACTACTGCGATTGTTCCCCGGTTCATCTGGGCTAAGCACCTCAGTAGAGAATGCTAAAACTGACTGTCATGATAAGGCGAGAGCTGGTCGGTGTTCGAGAGGTCTCGAGTCCCTAAAGACTTATGCCGCTTAGAGAGAGGAGTCGGCTTTGTCCGGCTTAAGGCGTGTATAGCACCCCGAATTCGGCCTTCCGAATACTAGGGGCTTCGCCAAAATTTAAAATTGTAGTCTTCTATGGCTAAGTGAATGTGATAAAGCATTATAGTCTGATTGCCTTATTCGTTGTGCTGAGCACCTCCCACGAAGGACCCAACAATGGGAAAAAGAGTGCTCAGGTGTATCCCGAACACCCCAGCACTTGTGGCATGGGGGCAGAAGCCGACGACTGGCCATCTCTCAGATTTTATAAACAGCCGCACAGAAGGTAATATTTTAAATTCAAATGAGCGTTGCATAGCGCACATGAACAAGTTTTCATAATACAGGATCACACGAGCAAGTTTATTCAAAAATTACATCCTTCTCACACTCGTCCGCCACAAGACGGGCATCCTTCTGGACACCCTCATAATACAAATCGGGGTGGCAATGCTCCTTGCCCTGCGGCGACCCCTCCTTCACCAGCTTCTCGGTGTCCATCTTGGCCCAGTGCACCTTTGCACGGGCAAAAGCCCGGCGGGAACCTTCGATACAAATGGACCGCTTGATGACTTCTAGCCGTGGGCAGGCATCCACAAGCCGCCTCACCAGGCTGAAGTAGCTGTTGGGAAGGGAGTCGCCAGGCCACATTCGGATTATAAAGCCCTTCATGGGCTGTTCGGCCGCCTTGTGAAGCTCGACTAGTTGCTTCAGCTGGTCGCTCATAGGCATGGGGTGTCCGGTCGCAGTATACTGAGACCAGAACAATTTCTCCGTCGAGCTTCCCTCCTCGGCCTGGTAATGCTTCGCGGCATCCGACACACTGCGGGGCAAATCTGCGAATGCTACTGGAGAGCTCCGGACTCGGGTAAGTAACAAGTAATTTACTTTCACATGCTTGCTTTGCATATTGAATGCCTTACTCGCCGCTATCTTCCTCATCACCTCAATTTCCTGGAGGGCCTTTTGGGCTTCGTCCTTGGCATGCTTTGTGCTCTCGAGGGCCGCGGCAAGCTCGGACTCTCGCGTCTTTGAGTCAAGCTCCAAAGCTTCGTGCTTCTTCACGAGAGCCTGGAGCTCTTGCTGCACCTCGTCCACCCGTGCCCCTTGTTTTTCCCGCTCGGTGCGCTCCTTGGCCGCTTTGTTCTCGGCCTCGGACAGCGCTTGCTTCAGGGTCGCCACTTCGGTCGTGGCCCCTGGCACGTTCATTATGATCCTATCATTTCGCAACCACATTTTCTTCTTTTATATAGACAAGGTATTACTTACCTTTGTTCTCCTCGAGCTGCCTCTTGGCAAGGCCGAGCTCTTTCTTGGACCCCTCGAGGTCCTGCTTCAGTGCGGCGACCTCCGCAGTCAGCGCGGCAGAGGTCAGCAGTGAAGCCTGCATACGCATACAGACATACTTATAGTAGACTCCTGCAGATATTATTTGATCCTCTATTCGGCTTTTCTTTATGAACACCAAACAGAGCATCAGGGGCTACTGTCTATGCGGTAATATTTTCCTATATTTTAAATACTTACCTCAAAGCCTGTTAGAAGGCTGGCACAGGCTTCAGTCAGTCTGCTCTTAGCGGACTGAATCTTCTTGATCACCGCACTCATAATAGTGCGGTGCTCTTCGTCGATGGAAGCGCCGCGAAGCGCTCCCAGCAGGTCGTCCGGTGCCTCTGGATGGAGAGAGGTCACCGGCATGAATGTCTTGCCCCTTTTGGAAGGGGGCGCCTGCTCAAGTCCGGAACAACTGGAGGTTCCGGCGCGGTGTTCGGCTGAGGGCCGAACTTGGAGCCCCCGGGAGCCTTGCTCCCTTTGCTCCTGGAGTCCGGAAGGTCGCCTTGAGGCGCCTCCGAGACTGTCTCCCCCCCCGGCTCGGTGCCCCTTGAGACAATACCTCGGCATTGTCTGTAGGGCAAGGAGAGGAGGCGGTTGGAAGTGTATCACTATTCATGTCCGATGAGTCCAAGGAACCGTCCGACGATGATACATCGATACGGGCTTGGGCGGACTGCATAATCATGTTCGATGTTAGGAGAAGTAGTGCGACAAAGGTATGCTATGAGTTACTCTGGTGTCCGAATACTTACAACTTCGCCAGGGGCTTGGCCTTGAGCATCCACTCGTCTTCGCCGTCGGCGGTGGTGGTGGAGCAGTCCGGAAGGAGATTCCTTCCCTTATTGGACCCATCGGCCTCCCCGGTTGGGGCGGCCTTCCTTTTCTTGTCTCCCCCGGCTGAAGAGGGAGAATCTTCATCTTCCTTCTCCTCGCTTTCACGGGAGGAGTGCGTCTCGGTGTTATCGGACGATGAGTCCGATACCACTTGGCGCCGGGAACTCTTTCGGGTTCCCTTGGCCTTCTGCTTGGTCTTCTCCGGCACCTCATAAGGAGCCGGAGTCCGCATCTCCGACAGGAGAGCGTCTGCAGGGTCTTTGGGCAGTGGGGCCGGACAGTTAATCTGCTCCGATGTCTCCACCCAGTCCTGTCAAAGGCATGGGAGCTCAGACCCCGCACATGGTTAAGCGATGGGAAATAAATACCCTACCAGATGTACAGAAATTACCGGATTCGCAAAGTGCTTTGCGCTTAGCCCGCGGTCCGCGGTAAGAGAAGGAGGCACCTCGGCGCCCTTGAACAGCACCCTCCAGACGTCCTTATGCGTCGTGTCGAAGAGCTCGCTTAGAGTCTGGTGCTGGGCCGGGTCGAACTCCCATAAGTTGAAATCCCGTTGTTGACATGGGAGGATCCGGCAGAAGAGCATGACCTGGACTATGTTGACAAGCTTAAGTTTCTTGCTTATCATGTTCCGGATACACTTCTGGAGTCCGTCCAGCTCCACCGATGAGCCCCAGGACAGGCCCTTCTCCTTCCAGGAAGTGAGCCGTGTGGGGATTCTGGATCGAAACTCGGGGGCCGCCACCCAGTTGGTGTCGCGTGGCTCGGTGATGTAGAACCACCCCGATTGCCACCCCTTTATGGTCTCCACGAAGGATCCCTCGAGCCATATAACGTTGGGCATTTTGCCCACCATGGCTCCTCCGCATTCCTCTTGTTGGCCGCCCACCACCTTTGACTTAATATTGAAGGTCTTCAGCCACATGCCGAAGTGGGGCCGGATGTGGAGGAAAGCCTCGCACACGACGATGAACGCCAAGATGTTGAGGATGAAATTCGGGGCCAGATCATGAAAGTCCAGCCCATAATAGAACATGAGGCCGCAGATGAATGGATGGAGGGGAAACCCCAGTCCGCGGACGAAGTGGGGGAGGAAAACCACCCTTTCATGAGGTTCCGGGGTAGGGACGACCTGCCCCGTGGCTGGCAGCCGGTGCGCGATATCCGCGGCTAAGTATCTAGCTCCATGTAACTTTTTGATGTGTCCCTCCGTGACGGAGGAGGCCATCCACTTGCCTCCTGCTCCGGACATGTTTGGAGAGAGTTGAGGAGAAGGATGTGGACTCGGGCATTGGAGCTCGAGTGCGCGAGAATGGATGAGCAAGGAGGAAGAAGGCGTGGGTAGAAAAAGGTGATACCTTATCCCTTTATACGGGTGGACAAAACTATGCGCCCCCCACTAGCTTGGTAAAACTCGCTTATCCCCCAAGCACTGTAATTGGTGGTGCGGTTGGGTTACCCACATCTGTATTGATGAGAATCCCGTGATAAGGGGAACACGATCTCTACTTTGACAAGACGTGTCAAGAAAACACCTCGCGTTATATGTGGGGCTGGATAAAGAAAAACGGTTCAAATTATTACTGGCCCGTGGTGTGATGTCATGCTGCCAAAACGTGTCAGCAGATTAGATTTGTGGAAATATTATTCTCTCTATGGTGGTATGTGGAACTTATTTTGCAGGGTCGGACACTATCCTTGTATTCAAACTCTTCCGTGGCGTATTCGGAGGAGGAACCCGCCTTGCAATGCCGAAGACAACACTGCATGCCGGACGCATCGTCATTGAAGCCTGGTTCAGGGGCTACTGAGGGAGTCCTGGATTAGGGGGTCTCCGGACAGCCGGACTATATCCTTTGGCCGGACTGTTGCACTATGAAGATACGAGATTGAAGACATCGTCTCGTGTCCGGATGGGACTCTACTTGGCGTGGAAGGCAAGCTAGGCAATACGGATATGGATATCTCCTCTTTTGTAACCGACCTTGTGTAACCCTAGCCCCCTCCGGTGTCTATATAAACCAGAGGGTTTTAGTCCGTAGGACAACATACAATCATACCATAAGCTAACTTCTATGGTTTAGCCTCTCTGATCTCGTGGTAGATCAACTCTTGTACTACTCATATTATCAAGAATAATCAAGCAGGACGTAGGGTTTTACCTCCATCAAGACGGCTCGAACCTGGGTAAAACATCGTGTCCCCTGCCTCCTGTTACCATCCGCCTTAGACGCATAGTTCGGGACCCCCTACCCGAGATCCGCCGGTTTTGACACCGACACTCACCAAGCCCAAGAAGAAGGATGCGAAGATCGCAAGGAAGACAAAGGCAAGAAGCTATAAGAAGAAGACATGTCAAGGCGACCACGTGCCCATGGGGCAGTTGAACACCCTGCGCAAGGCCTATCCGAAGAGTTTCTAGACACCCCATGTGCATGGGCCCAAATGACCCCGGCGCACGGACCCCTTCGCTATAGCTGCCGCTACCCCATGCGCACGGTCGTGTACCGTGCCCATGGGACCCCCATGCACACGGAGCACACTTAGACCATGCGCATGGGCCGAACAAGGAGTGGGCCATGGAGTTGCCTGCTTTCCCCTCTACTCATCAATCACCTCCAGTCACCTATATAATTTGTACTTGGGTCATTTGTTAGGGTTAGCAAAGTATTTGAGATAACTAGAGAGAGCTTTGCTCCTTGTACCTCCATCTTGGGGAATCAAGACCTCCTAACCGAGATGGATCCCCATCATAGGATCATCAAGACCTCCGAAGGGAGACAGATCTCTCTAGATCATCAAGACCTCATCTCCTTTGGATTTGAGAAGAACCTTACCTTTGTGCTACTTTACTTCGATTGTTCATGTTAAGCTTGTAGATCTCATGTATGCTATCCTAGTGGATGTGTGATTTGCGTTTTGTTGAGTGATTCCTCTTGTTGTTTTCTACTTGTGAGCTACGTTCGGGATTCCTCGAAGAGATGATGTAGTACAGTAGATATAAGTATTTCCCTTAGTTAAGAACCAAGGTTATCAATCTAGTAGGAGAACCACGCGAGACCTCGTGAATAGCGGCTCCACACAAAATAACAAATACTTGCACCCAACGCAAGCAAGGGGTTGTCAATCCCTTGGCGGTTGATTGCAAGGATCAAATATAGTAGTGATAGATAGATAAACAAGAACACAAAATAAAATAATGGTAATAAATTGCAACAAGGTATTTTTGGATTTTAATATTTGATAAAAATAGACCCGGCGCCATAGTTTTCAATAGAGGCTTCTCTCTTGAACATAGCATATGGTGGGTAAACAAATTACTGTCGGGCAATTGATAGAAAAATGCATAGTTATGACGATATTTAAGGCAATGATCATGTATATAGGCATGACATCCGAGACAAGTAGACCGACTCCTACCTGCATCTACTACTATTACACCACATACCGACCACAACATGCATCTAGAATATTAGGTTCATGAAATAACGGAGTAACGCCTTAAGTAAGATGACATGATATAGACAAAGTAAACCAATTATTAATATGAATAAATCCCATCTTTTTATCCTGAATGGCAACGATACAAATACGTTTCATGTTCCTTTCTGTCACTTGGATTGAGAAACGCAAGATCGAACCCATCGCAAAGCACCTCTCCCATTGCAAGATAAATCAATCTAGTTGGACAAACCAAATGGATAGATCGGAGAGAAATACAAAGCTATAACAATCATGCATAAAAGAATTCAGAGAACACTCAAATAATATTCATGAATAATATGATCATAAACCAACAATTGATTGGATCCCAAGAAGCACACCGCAAAAAAGGATTACATCGAATAAATCCCCAAGAAAATCAAGGAGAACATTGTATTAAAGATCAAAGAGAGAGAAGAATCCATCTAGCTACTAGCTATGGACCCCTAGGTTTGCGGTAAGCTACTCACACATCATCATAAGGGTAGCAAGGTTGATGTACATGCCCTCCGAGATCGATTTCCCCTCTGGCAGAGTACCGGAAAAGGTCTCCAGATGGGATCTCCAAAGAACAAAAGCTTGTGGTGGCGAAAAAGTGCTTTGGGTGGCTCTACGATGTATTGGGAATATTTGGGAATGTATAGTGCTAGAATTAGGTCAAGAGGTGCCACGAGGGTCCCACAAGCCTGGAAGGCGCCCCCTCCCCCCGGGGAGCGCCTCGCAGGCTTCTCGCTCCCTCATGACTCTTCAGGTATTCTTCCGAAGCTTCTAGGGTACCTTCTGGTATAGAAAATATCGTCAAAAAGTTTTGTAGTGTTTGGACTCCGTTTGGTACGGATTTTCTGAAAAGCCAAAAACAACAACTGGCACTGCTGAAAGTGCAACTATCCCTGGGTGGTTTTGGTAATTACTAACAACATATAGCTCATTGAACTAACGATATTTCAAGATGATCATTTCAGAAAGTTCAATGATTGGCATGGCATGGATTAGGAATGTGGACCCCACAAAATGCTAAGGACACATATTGGCTCAAGCTCAAGACTCTACATTTCCATTTTAGAGATCTAAGATCACATTGAGTCCATAGGAAAAGCCAATACTGTTAAAAGGGGATGAGGTGTTGCTTAATGGCTTGCTTGCTCAAAATTCTTAGTGACATGTTCCAAAAGCCCTCAACCACTTTCTCATATCCACATATGTCCCAAACCAAAAGTCAAACTCGGCCGTACCGATTTTATCTATACGGCGCCACCGAGTTCTCCTGACATAACCCCTGCCAGAAACCCTAGTCACTTCCGTCCCACCGATAGGGATCTCGGTCTCACTGAGATGGGATTGCAAACTCTCTGTTTCCCTTCATAACATTTTGGTCCAACCGAGATGAGCGATCGGTCCCATTGAGTTTGCAATGCAAACTCTCTATTTCCCTTTCATAATGTTTCGGTCTCACCGAAATGAGCAATTAGGTCCCGTTGAGTTTGCTTGACAAACTCTCTGGTTAGGTTATTACCAAAATCGGTCAAACCGAGTTTGTGTAATCGGTCTCACTGAGATTACGTTATTCCCTAAACCTAATGAAATCGGTCCCACCGAGTTGCCATGTCGGTCCCACCGAAAAGCCTAATGTTCACATTTTGAAATAAATTAGTTTGACCAAGTTTCATGATTCGGTCCAACCGAGTTTGGTGATTTGTGTGTAACGGTTAGATTTTGTCTGGAGGATATATACCCCTCCACCCTTCCTTCATTAGTGCGGAGAGCCATCAGAACGTGCCTACACTTCCAACATTCATTTTCTGAGAGGGAACCACCTACTCATGTGTTGAGACCAAGATATTCCATTGCAACCATATGAATCTCGATCTCTAGCCTTCCCCAAGTTGCTTTCCACTCAAGTCATCTTCCACCAAATCCAAATCCATTAGAGAGAGTTGAGTGTTGGGGAGACTATCATTTGAAGCACAAGAGCAAGGAGTTCATCATCAACACACCATCTATTACCTTTGGAGAGTGGTGTCTCCTAGATTGGTTAGGTGTCACTTGGGAGCCTCCGACAAGATTGTGGAGTTGAATCACAGAGTTTGTACGGGCAAGCATATTTCCTACTTCGTGAAGATCTACCCTAGTGAGGCAAGTCCTTCATGGGCGATGGCCATGGTGGGATAGACAAGGTTGCTTCTTCGTGGACCCTTCGTGGGTGGAACCCTCCGTGGACTCGCGCAACCGTTAACCTTCGTGGGTTGATGTCTCCAACAACGTGAATGTACAATAGCACCAGCTATCAGAACAACGCGAAAAATCTCCGTGTCTACATTGTGTTTGGTCCCTCCAAACTCCTCCCTTTACCTTCATATGAAATGTTTTACATTCCGCTGCTATACTCTTAGACTTGCATGTGTAGGTTGATTGCTTGACTTGTTCTAAGTTGCTAAAATCTGCCAAGGCTTAAAATTGGGAAATGGCTAGATTTTTATTTGGTCAAGTAGTCTAATCACCCCCGCCTCTAGACATACTTCCGATCCTACAAGTGGTATCAGAGCTTTGGTCTCCATTTTCCTTGATTTCCATAGCTTTTGGTGATCATAGTCTTGGTTTCATAACCTAGGAGAGTATGGCGTCTAGCAAGGGAAATTACCACCGTAGAGGTCCTTACTTTGATGGTACTGATTTTGCTAGTTGGAAGCATAAGATGAAAATGCATATTCTTGGGCTATTGTGTGTATTGGCTTGCAAGGTGAATTCTTGATGGGAGAGAACCGAACCGTGAAGCTAGCGCGGAAGAGTTGAAGATGCTGCAATACAATGCTCATGCTTGCGATATCCTCTTCACCGGATTGTGCCCCGAAGAATTCAACAAGATCAGCCGTATTGAGAATGCAAAGGAAATTTGGGATACTTTGATTGATATGCACGAGGGTACCAACTCCGTCAAGGAATCCAAATTGGATGTGCTTCAAAGTCAAATTTACAAGTTCAAAATGAAAGATGGTGAAGGTGTCGCTGAAATGTACTCTAGGCTTGCTCTCATCACAAATGAGATTGTTGGCTTAGGAAGTGAGGAAATGACCGATAGATTCGTCATCAAAAAGATCCTAAGAGCCTTGGATGAAATGTATGATACCGTGTGCACATTGATCCAAATGATTCCCAATTATAAAGATCTCAAGCCAATGGAAGTCATTGGAAGAATTGTTGCTCATGAGATGTTACTCAAGGATAAGGAAAAGCTTCACAACAAGTCTAGTGGAGCTTACAAAGTGTCATGTGATGCTCCTACATCATCAAGTGAGAAACAAGCATTCAATGAAGAATTGAGCATAATGGTGAAGAACTTCAACAAGTTCTACAAGAGTAGAAGCAAGGAAAGAAGTTCAAAGTCGAGATCCTACAATGACAAAAGATCTTCGAGTCGTTAACGTAATTGCTACAATTGAGGAAGACCTGGACACTACTCGAATGAGTGTACGGCTCCCTACAAACAAAGAGAAGATTCACCCAAAAGGAGAAGTAGAAGAGAAGACTCACCACCAAGAGAAAGAAGGAGTAGAGATGATCGTTATGAATGAAGAACATCACGAAGAAGCATGGATTCAGAAAGGAAGGACAAGTCATCAAGGAGCTACACAAAATGAAGACATCAAGCTCATGTTCGTGATGGGTATCCGGCTCCGACTCCGACAATCACTCCGACTCCGAATATACTCAAGATGAAGGTGTTGCCGGTCTAGCACTTGTGTCAACCAACTCCTACGACATATTTCACTCACCAAATGAAGGAATTGGAAGATGCTTCATGGCTAAAGGCCCAAAGGTATCACACCCCAAGTATGTTGATTTCAATAGTGATGAAGATGATTTGCTAGGTGATGATGATTTACTTGTTGACAACTCTATTGATGAAAACTATGATGAAATTGCTATTAACCATGCTAATCAAGATAAAACAAATGATGATGATAAGAAGGAGATTGAGCGTCTGACTAAAGATCTAAGCACTCTTAAGTTAGCTCATGAAACTACCTTGGAAAATCATTGAGAGCTTTTAAAGACTCATGAGAAGCTACGCGTTGAAAATCTCAACCTTGAGCAAGAGCATGGGTTCTTAAAAGCAATCAATGATGATCTTCGCAAGACAAGTTCTTCTTACATTGCCAAGCGTTTAATCTTGTCTACTTATATGCTACAAGTAAAATCTAGCAACAAGAGTAAGAAAGATTCTTCTTCTAGTAGTAACAATAATGATGTAAATTCCAATATTGTTACTTCTAGTAGTTCTCTTGATTCCACTAATGATTCTCTTAGCCAAGTTACACTTGAGCAAGAAAATAGCTTATTGAAGGGAATTATAGAGAAAGGTGTTTACAAGAGCCTTGCCGGGAGTAAGCAATTTGAGGAAATAGTGTGCAAGCAAGGAAGGCATCGGAAGAATCAAGGTATTGGTTTTGACCGAAAGTTCAATGCCAATGGAGTTGAGTGGGATGAAGATCAATACCCCAAGACAAAGTTTGTTCCTCAACAAGTGAAGTATGATTCTACCTCTTTCCAAGGGATGATGTCTACTACACAACCTTCTTCTTGTAGACATTGTTGGGCCTCCAAGTGCAGAGGTTTGTAGGACAGTAGAAAATTTCCCTCAAGTGGATGACCTAAGGTTTATCAATCCGTAGGAGGCGTAGGATGAAGATGGTCTCTCTCAAGCAACCCTGCAACCAAATAACAAAGAGTCTCTTGTGTCCCCAACACACCCAATACAATGATAAATTGTATAGGTGCACTTGTTCGGTGAAGAGATGGTGATACAAGTGGTATATGGATAGTAGATATGGGTATTTGTAATATGAAATTATAAAAACAGCAAGGTAACTAATGATAAAAGTGAGCGTAAATGGTATTGCAATGCTAGGAAACAAGGCCTAGGGTTCATACTTTCGCTAGTGCAAGTTCCCTCAACAATACTAACATAATTGGATCACATAACTATCCCTCAACATGCAACAAAGAGTCACTCCAAAGTCACTAATAGCGGAGAACGAACGAAGAGATTATGGTAGGGTATGAAACCACCTCAAAGTTATTCTTTCCAATCAATCCGTTGGGCTATTCCTATAAGTGTTACAAACAGCCCTAGAGTTCGTACTGGAATAACACCTTAAGACACAAATCAACCAAAACCCTAATGTCACCTAGATACTCCAATGTCACCTCAAGTATCCGTCGGTATGATTATATGATATGCATCACACAATCTCAGATTCATCTATTCAACCAACACAAAGGACCTCAAAGAGTGCCCCAAAGTTCTATCGGAGACTCACGACGAAAATGTGTGCCAACCCCTATGCATAGGTTCATGGGCGGAACCCGCAATTTGATCACCAAAACATACATCAAGTGAATCACGTGATATCCCATTGTCACCACAGATATCCACGACAAGACATACATCAAGTGTTCTCAAGTCTTTAAAGACTCAATCCGATAAGATTACTTCAAAGGGGAAACTCGATTCATTACAAGAGAGAAGAGGGGGAGGTGAAACATAAGATCCAACTATAATAGCAAAGCTCGCGATACATCAAGATCATGCCAAATCAAGAACACGAGAGAGAGAAAGATCAAACACATAGCTACTGGTACATCCCTCAGCCCCGAGGGAGAACTACTCCCTCCTCGTCATGGAGAGCACCGGGAAGATGAAGATGGCCATCGGAGAAGGATTGCCCCCTTCGGCAGGGTGCCGGAACGGGTCTAGATTGGTTTTCTGTGGCTACGGAGGCTTCTGGCGGCGGAACTCCTGATCTAATCTCCGTTCTGGAAGTTTTAGGGTACGACGATATATATGGGTGCAGGGAGTACGTTGGAGGAGCCACGGGGGCCCCACGAGGCAGGGGGCGCGCCCTAGGGGGGGCGTGCCCCCCACCCTCGTGAGAACCTCCCGTATCTCCTAACGTGGAGTCCAAGTCTATCTGGTGGCTTTCGTTCCAAAAATAACTTCTCTAGTTGATTTCGTTCCGTTTCGACTCCATTTGATATTCCTTTTCTTCGAAACACTAGAATAGGCATAAAACACCAAATTTGGGCTGGGCCTCCGGTTAATAGGTTAGTCCCAAAAGTAATATAAAAGTGGATAATAAAGCCCAATATTGCCCAAAACAGTAGATAATATAGCATGGAGCAATCAAAAATTGTAGATACGTTGGAGACGTATCAAGCATCCCCAAGCTTAATTCCTGCTCGTCCTTGAGTAGGTAAATGATAAAAAAGATAATTTTTGATGTGGAATGCTAGTTGGCATAATTTCAATGTAATTATTCTTAATTTTGACATGAATATTCAGATCCATAAGATTCAATACAAAAGTTCATATTGACATAAAAATAATAATACTTCAAGCATACTAACTAAGCATCATGTCTTCTCAAAATAACATGGCCAAAGAAAGTTATCCCTACAAAATCATATAGTCTGGCTATGCTCTATCTTCACCACACAAAATATTTAAATCATGCACAACCCTGATGACAAGCCAAGCAATTGTTTCATACTTTTGATGTTCTGAAACTTTTTCAATCTTCACGCAATACATGAGCATGAGCCATGGATATAGCACTATAGGTGGAAAAGAATGGTGGTTGTGGAGAAGACAAAAAGGGAGAAGATAGTCTCACATCGACTAGGCATATCAACGGGCTATGGAGATGCCCATAAATAGATATCAATGTGAGTGAGTAGGGATTGCCATGCAAGGGATGCACTGGAGCTATAAATGTATGAAAGCTCAACAAAAGAAACTAGTGGGTGTGCATCCAACTCGCTTTCTCATGAAGACCTAGGGCATTTTGAGGAAGCCCATCATTGGAATATACAACCCAAGTTCTATAATGAAAGATTCCCACTAGTATATGAAAGTGATAACTCAAGAGACTCTCTATATGACGAACATGGTGCTACTTTGAAGCAAAAGTGTGGAAAAAAAGGATAGTAGCATTGCCCTTTTTTATTTGGCCTTTCTTTTTTTTGGCCTTTCCCTTTATTTGGCCTTTTTTTATTTGGCCTTTCTTTTTTTTGGGGACAATGCTCTATTAATGATGATCATTACACTTTTATTTTCTTACAACTCAATAATTACAACTCGATACTTAGAACAAGATATGACTCTATATGAATGCCTCCGGCGGTGTACCGGGATGTGCAATGATGCATGAGTGACATGTATGAAAGAATTATGAGTGGTGACTTTGCCACAAATACAATGTCAACTACATGATCATGCTAAGCAATATGACAATGATGAAACGTCTCATAATAAACGGAACGGTGGAAAGTTGCATGGCAATATATCTCGGAATGGCTATGGAAATGCCATAATAGGTAGGTATGGTGGCTGTTTTGAGGAAGGTATATGGTTGGTGTATGATACCGGCGAAAGGTGCGTGGTACTAGAGAGGCTAGCAATGGTGGAAGGGTGAGAGTGCGTATAATCAATGGACTCAACATTAGTCATAAAGAACTCATATACGTATTGCAAAAATCTATTAGTTATCGAAACAAAGTACTACGTGCATGCTCCTAGGGGGATAGATTGGTAGGAAAAGACCATCGCTCGTCCCCGACCGCCACTCATAAGGAAGGCAATCAATAAATAAATCATGCTCTGACTTCATCACATAACGGTTCACCATACGTGCATGCTACGGGAATCACAAACTTTAACACAAGTATTCTTTAAATTCACAACTACTCAACTAGCATGACTTTAATATTATCACCTCCATATCTTAAAACAATCATCAAGTATCAAACTTCTCATAGTATTCAACACACTCATAAGAGAATTTTATTATTCTTGAATACCTATCATATTAGGATTTTAGTAAATTACCATGCTATTAAGAATCTCAAAATAATATAAGTGAAGAACGAGAGTTCATCTATTTCTTCAAAATAAAACTGCCACCATGCTCTAAAAGATATAAGTGAAGCACTAGAGCAAACAACAAACTACTCCGAAAGATATAAGTGAAGATCAATGAGTAGTCGAATAATTATGCAACTATGTGAAGACACTCTAACATTTAATAATTTCAGATCTAGGTATTCTATTCAAACAGCAAGCAAAGCAAAATAAAATGACATTCTAAGAATGGCAAACATCATGTGAAGAAGCAAAAACTTAGGATCAACCGATACTAACCGATAGTTGTTGAAGAAAAAAGGTGGGATGCCAACCGGGGCATCCCCAAGCTTAGATGCTTGAGACTTCTTGAAATATGATCTTGTGGTGCCTTCGGCATCCCCAATATTGAGCTTTTGTGTCTCCTTAATTCCTCTCATATGACGGTCTCCCTAAATCTCCAAAGCTTCATCCACACAAAACTCAACAAGGACTCGTGAGATAAGTTAGTATAAACCATTGCCAAAACCTTATCATAATCTACTGTAGCAAATCATTAAATTATTATTCAACATTGCATACTAAATGCCTCTGCATATTTAATATTCCTATCCTCAAATAGAATCATTAAAGAAGCAAACATATCCAAACAATGCAAACATAACAGAAATCTGCCTAAACAGGATAGTCTGTAAAGAATGCTGCAACATCCATACTTCCCTAGCTCCAAAAATTATGAAATAAAATTAACACTGTAGTAAATTTATCAGAGCTTAATATTCAAAAGGTTTCAGCATTTTATCACATTCTGACTTTTCTAGGGAATTATTGCAACAGCGGTAAACTTTCTGTTTTCAAACAGCAACATGTATACTTGTAACATAGGCATAGTAAAGGCTATCAATGACACTTTTATTGAAATAGAAGATGAAAAACATTGTTCTAAATAACAGAAAGAAAATCCTAACAAAATAAATTGAGGCTCCAAGCAAAACACATATCATGTGGTGAATAAAAATATAGCTCCAAGTAAAGTTACCGATGAACGAAGACGAAAGAGGGGATGCCTTTCGGGGCATCCCCAAGCTTAGGCTCTTGGTTGTCCTTGAATATTACCTTGGGGTGCCTTGGGAATCCCCAAGCTTAGGCTCTTTACACTCCTTATTCCATAGTCCATCGAATCCTTACCCAAAACTTGAAAGCTTCACAACACAAAACTTAACAGAAAACTCGTAAGCTCCGTTAGTATAAGAAAATAAATCACCACTTCAAGGTACTGTAATGAACTCATTCTTTATTTATATTGGTGTTAAACCTACTGTATTACAACTTCTCTATGGTTTATAAACTCTTTTACTAGCCATAGATTCATCAAAATAATTAAACAACACATGAAAAACAGAATCTGTCAAAAACAGAACAGTCTGTAGTAATCTGGATCAAACGTATACTTATGGAACTCATAAAATTCTCAAATAAATTGCTGGACCTGAGGAATTTATCTATTAATCATATTAAAAAATAATTAACTAAATATCGCTCTCCAAATAAAAATGGCAGCAATTCTTGTGAGCGCTAAAGTTTCTGTTTTTTACAGCATGATCAACAAGACTCTCCCCAAGTCTTCCCAAAGGTTCTACTTGGCATAAACACTAATTAAAAGCATAAAACCACATATAAACAGAGGCTAGATGAATTAATTATTACTAAACAGGAGCAAAATTCATGTAACAAAAATAATATTGGGTTGCCTCCCAACAAGCGCTATCGTTTAACGCCCCTAGCTAGGCATTATGATTTCAACGATGCTCACATAAAGGATAAGAATTGTAACATAAAGAGAGCATCATGAAGAATATTACTAGCACATTTAAGTCTAACATACTTCCTATGCATAGGGATTTTGTGAGCAAACAACTTATGGGAACAACAATCAACTAGCATAGGAAGGCAAAACAAGCATAACTTCGAAACTTTAAGCACATAGAGAGGAAACTTGATATTATTGCAATTCCTACAAGCATATGTTCCTCCCTCATAATAATATTCAGTAGCATCATGAATGAATTCAACAATATAACCAGCACCTAAAGCATTCTTTTCATGATCTACAAGCATAGAAAATTTACTACTCTCCACATAAGCAAATTTCTTCTCATTCGGAATAGTGGGAGTATCATAAGAGACTCGAATACTATAAATTGTTTCCACATTAAAAGAGTAATGTTCAGAAAAATGGTAATCATAATCATGACATGTTTTATAAATATAATCATCACTAGTTTTTATAGCATAATTTTCATCACAATAATCATCATAAGTAGCAACTTTGTTCTCATCATAATCACTTTGCATATCAAAACATGGAAGGCTAAAAATATCATCATTATTAAACATAGCATCCCCAAGCTTGGGACAAACATGAATTGCAGCAAATATATTCTCAAATATGTCATCCTCATCAAACATAGCTTCCCCAAGCTTGGGCCTTTTCGTATCATAAGCATAATCACTCTCATCATTAATAGTATGGATAGCACCAATAGTATAGCAAACATTATTATCATATTCTTCCAAGAAAGTACCAAAATGATTTTCAAGATCATAAGAAGTATCATTATCTTCCCAATCATAATCATCACAACAACCAATAGGCATAAAGAGATCATCATAAAGTGTATCATCTTCATTTTCATGAGGCACATCAATAATAGGAGCAACTTTATTTTGGAGAGATACCTTTTTACCTCTCTTCCTTTTTCTTTTCTTCCTCTTCACCACATCATGTGGGGGTTCAATCCTCTTTTTGGAGCTCCTTATTAATGAGATTGGTTGAGTAGAAGGCTCCTCCTCGTTACCTGATTCTTCATAAGAAATAATAGGAGGATATTGGGAAATCTCTTCCCTTTCATTAGTATCTCTTCATCTTCTATTTGTTTTCTTTTCTTTATGTAGTTGGCAATATAAGGATTTTCAATGCAATTCACCGCACAATACATATAAATATTCTCTAGATAAAAATCAAGAACTCTATCAAGATTAAACTGTGGAATACCCATAGTTATACGTTTAATTTCTTCATAACCCAAAAGAAGGCTAAGCTCTTTATGATGCTCAAGGGTAATCAAATTATCAGAATGTTTGGACACGACTTGATCATGAAAAAAATAGCATTGGAGCTTTAAATGACCATGTTCATTGCAAAGTTCACAAGGGGCACAAAAAATATTGAATCTTTCAGCACATTCATCTAGCTCTTCTTGCAACAATTTAGTTTCTAAGTATTTATGCCTCTTGCAATATCTATCTTCCCTATTTGGTGTGTACTTGCAAACCCAGTCTACTCCACAAAAATTGACATGTTTATAGGAGACATTTTCATCATAACTAGTGCAATCATCATTAGCATCATGGATATTCAAAGAATTTGTACTAACAACATTGCAATCATGCTCATCATTCAAATATTTAGTGCCAAAAAATTTATAGATTTATTCTTCTAGCACTTGAGCAAAATTATCCTTTCCATCATGCTCACGAAAGATATTAAAAAGGTGAAGCGTATGAGACAAACTCAATTCCATTTTTTATAGTTTTCTTTTATATACTAAACTAGTGATAAAACAAGAAACCAAAAGACTCGATTGCAAGATCTAAAGATATACCTTCAAGCACTCACCTCCCCGAGAATGGCGCCAGAAAAGAGGTTGATGTCTACTACACAACCTTCTTCTTGTAGATGTTGTTGGGCCTCCAAGTGTAGAGCTTTGTAGGACAGTAGCAAATTTCCCTCAAGTGGATGACCTAAGGTTTATCAATCCGTAGGAGCGTAGGATGAAGATGGTCTCTCTCAAGCAACCCTGCAACCAAATAACAAAGACTCTCTTGTGTCCCCAACACACCCAATACAATGGTAAATTGTATAGGTGCACTAGTTCGGCGAAGAGATGGTGATACAAGTGGTATATGGATAGTAGATATGGGTATTTGTAATATGAAATTATAAAAAGAGCAAGGTAACTAATGATAAAAGTGAGCGTAAACGGTATTTCAATGCTAGGAAACAAGGCCTAGGGTTCATACTTTCGCTAGTGCAAGTTCCCTCAACAATACTAACATAATTGGATCACATAACTATCCCTCAACATGCAACAAAGAGTCACTCCAAAGTCACTAATAGCGGAGAACCAACGAAGAGATTATGGTAGGGTACGAAACCACCTCAAAGTTATTCTTTCCAATCAATCCGTTGGGCTATTCCTATAAGTGTCACAAACAGCCCTAGAGTTTGTACTAGAATAACACCTTAAGATACAAATCAACCAAAACCCTAATGTCACCTAGATACTCCAATTTCACCTCAACTATCCGTGGGTATGATTATACGATATGCATCACACAATCTCAGATTCATCTATTCAACCAACACAAAGTACCTCAAAGAGTGCCCCAAAGTTCTACCGGAGAATCATGACGAAAAGTGTGCCAACCCCTATGCATAGGTTCATGGGCGGAACCCGCAAGTTGATCACCAAAACATACATCAAGTGAATCACGTGATATCCCATTGTCACCACAGATATCCACGGCAAGACATACATCAAGTGTTCTCAAGTCTTTAAAGACTCAATCCGATAAGATTACTTCAAAGGGGAAACTCGATTCATTACAAGAGAGAAGAGGGGGAGGAGAAACATAAGATCCAACTATAATAGCAAAGCTCGCGATACATCAAGATCGTGCCAAATCAAGAACACGAGAGAGAGAGAGAGATCAAACACATAGCTACTGGTACATACCCTCAGCCCCGAGGGAGAACTACTCCCTCCTCGTCATGGAGAGCACTGGGATGATGAAGATGGCCACCAGAGAAGGATTGCCCCCTCCGGCAGGGTGCCGGAATGGGTCTAGATTGGTTTTCTGTGGCTACGAAGGCTTCTGGCGGCGGAACTCCCGATCAAATCTCCGTTCTGGAAGTTTTATGGTACGACGATATATATGGGTGCAGGGAGTACGTCGGAGGAGCCACGGGGGCCCCACGAGGCAGGGGGCGCGCCCTAGGGGGGAGCCCCCCACCCTCGTGAGCACCTCCCGTATCCCCTAACGTGGAGTCCAAGTCTATCTGGTGGCTTTCGTTCCGAAAATAACTTCTCCCGTTGATTTCGTTCCGTTTCGACTCCGTTTGATATTCCTGTTCTTCGAAACACTGAAATAGGCATAAAACAGCAAATCTGGGCTGGGCCTCCGGTTAATAGGTTAGTCCCAAAATTAATATAAAAGTGGATAATAAAGCCCAATATTGCCCAAAACAGTAGATAATATAGCATGGAGCAATCAAAAATTATAGATATGTTGGAGATGTATCAAGGGACACAAGCTCAAGATGATCTTCCACCACAAGACCACAAGAAAAAGGGCAAGGACAAGCTTTAAGACGAGATTGATGCATTTGAAGAAGCTCCTAAGGCCTTGGTCAAGTGGGTTCCCAAGACTACAACAAGTTCTACTTCATCAAGTATGACTGAGGGAGTCCTGGACTAAGGGGTCCTTGGCGTCCGACCTGTTATCTATGGGCCGGACTGATGGGTTTTGAAGACATGAAGGCCGAAGACAGCACCGTGTCTGGATTGGACTCTACTTGGCGTGGAAGGAAAGCTTGGCGACCAAAGATTCCTTCTTATGTAACCCTAGATCCCCTCGGTGTCTATATAAACCGATGGGGGTAGTCCGGAAAGGACACCACATATACTCATTACCATATTCATAGGCCATATTTCTAGGGTTTAGCCATTACAATCTCGTGGTAGATCTACTCTTGTAATACTCATATTCATCAAGATCAATCAAGCAGGAAGAAGGGTACTACCTCCATAGACAGGGCCCGAACCTGGGTAAACATCGTGTCCCCTGTCTCCTATTACCATTGATCCTAGATGCACAGTTCGGGACCCCCTACCCGAGATCCGCTAGTTTTGACACCGACATTAGTGCTTTCATTGAGAGTTCCACTATGCCGTCGATGAAAGGATCGATGGCCCACCTTGTCGTTAAAGGCAACTTTACCGCGGGGGTAGTTTTGTCGCCGGGCCAAACCCTCCGGCTAGGCGATTTTACTATGATCACCCGTTCGGCTGTGGAGCCGACGATGACCTCTCGGGCCATCGAAAATCCCCTTTGCATCAACTCCGAGCACTCCAAGCAGATGGATCCGGTCGAGTTTTAGTCCTTAAACGAGCTCGTAGATCACATTGCCGCTTTAGGAATCGCCATGGATTATGATCAGATCAGGCCTAAAACCAATCAGGGAGAAACCGAAGTTCCACTTATCACCCACCAGATCGCGACAGTCCTGGAGCAGCATGACGAGTCTTCTTCTATATCAAAGATGGACTATGTTCGGGTTGCCATTCATAAAGAGCTGGATACTCACCCGCAAAAGGACACAACCATCCGTCTGAACATAGCATCGGACGGTGGCTCCAAACAATCAGAATATGTTCCGGAACCCGGACTGTCTAGTCTGAAAGGTCGTCGGACCTCGGACAACAGGTTAGGTCGGGGTTCGGATTTAATTCCACCCACCCACCCAGACATAGAGGCTCTCATGAGCATAAAACAACAATCTCAGGAGAAGGTCCACCACTTTTGGGCCAGATTCCTCCTTGTTAAGAACAATGTAAAAGATTTCCGTGACGAGGACGCAATATCAGCGTTCTGGAAAAACTGTGCGGACAAAGGAATCCTCAAGGCCATTAATTGACGCTGCATACTCAAATGTGCTGACTTAGCAACAATCGTACAAAAATACTGCGCGATGGAAAGCGCATGGGAAACTCGGGAAGCTAGCTGGGAACCACCAGCCCCAACCCAACTTCCCCTCCAGGCGAAAAGGGCGTACCCTCGGGGCACGCCCAGTCCAACAGTCAAAAAACACAAAGCCACTATACGGCACGACACCGTTCTGGAAGGGTGGCTCGACGGCCCATGCAAAATACATACAACAACAGATATCATAGCAACCCACAGCCTTAGAGCATGTTGGATACTATGACAGGTAGCCAAGAGCGGCGAGGACATCCTTATCAAGGACGCCCTAGAACAACACCCCCCAAAAGACGATGACCCAAGAGTATTGACAGTCTTCGAGACATTCGCTTCAAATAACAAGCGCAAAAGGGCACTTCACGAGCTCAACGAAGTCTGCCAAATTGATGTAATAAAACCATGGAACGACACGGCAATAACATTCAATGCCGATGACAAACCCAAGTATAGAACAGTACGAGCACCAACCGCGTTAGTCCTCAGCCCCATTGTGGAGGGGTTTCGACTCACCAAGGTCCTCCATAAAATGGAAATAGACAGGAGCCGCATCAAACAAAGTAACACAACCTTCCGGGCAATTATTCCTAGTCGAGAGGAGTGGTGCGCGGGCAAAATCACACTTGACGTGGTATTCGGATCGCCGGAGAAGTATCAGTCCGAAGAAATAACCATCCAAGTGGCCCCTTTCAGCAGCTGATATCACGCCCTGTTGGGGTGGGATGCTTTTACATGCTTCCAAGCTATACGTCACTACGGATATATGAAGCTCAAAATGCCCGAACCAAACGGTATAATCACTCTCATCAGTGATCCGGACATAGCACTCCGCGCTGAAAACAAAACCGCATCCCTGGCCCTGGAGGCGCTATCCGAAGCCCTCACGGCCGAAGAATTAACCGCACTACGCTCCAGAGTGGACAAGGATAATGTGATCCTCGACAAACGCCCCAAATCCACCTCGTTTAAACCGGCAGAAGAAATAATCAAATTCCAGGTCCACCCAACGGACCCCAAGAAGATGGCATCCATCGGAGCTCAACTAAACCCAACAGTTGATGCCGCACTACGAGAATTCCTGCGCGAAAACTGGGACATATTTGCCTGGCAACCTTCGGATATGCCAGGGATCCCACGCAAGCTGGCCGAACATAGCCTCAATATATTAAAGGGGTTTAAACCAGTTAAGCAGGCACCGCAGCGCTTTTCCGAACCCAAGCAACAAGCCATGGGGGAGGAGCTGGCCAAACTCATCGAGGATGGATTCATTAGAGAAATCAAACATCCGGACTGGCTGGCAAACCTGGTGATGGTACCAAAGAAGGACAAATCCTGGCGCCTGTGCGTCGATTTCAAATACCTCAACAAAGCCTGCCTTAAGGATCCCTTCCCCCTCCCCCGCATTGATCAAATCATTGACGCCACCGCAGGACACGACTCACTTTGTTTCCTCGATGCATACTCCAGATACCATCAAATCAAAATGAAGGGATCCAATCAAGCTGCAATGGCATTTATTACCCCATATGGGCCATTCTGCTTCAATACCATGCCCTTCGGGCTCAAGAACGCTGGCGCCACATATCAACGCATGATTCAAACATGCCTGGAGAAACAGATTGGCAAAATAGTAGAAGCTTACGTTGATAACGTCGTCATCAAAACCAGGCACGTGGAAACACTAATAGACGACTTACGTCTTACCTTCGACAACCTCATGGCATATGACATCAAGCTCAACCCGGAAAAGTGTGTCTTCGGCGTCCCCGCTAGAAAGCTACTGGGCTTCATCGTCTCGAATAGGGGAATCGAAGCTAACCCAGCCAGAATCCGAGCTTTCTCACAATTGGCTAAGCCAACAGACCTTAAACAAGTTCAAAAACTTGCAGGTTGCGTGGCAGCTCTAAGCCACTTTATCTCCAGATTAGGAAAAAAGGCACTGCCATTCTGTCGCATTCTACGGCGAACCGACCACTTCGAGTGGACGGACGCGGCAACAGCCGGAGTGGAAGAAATAAAAAACTCTTCTTGCGAGCAATCCAATCCTGGCCGCACCAAAAGCCGGCGAACCGATGTTATTATACATATTGGCAACACATAAGGTGGTGAGCACCATACTCGTCGTTGAACGAGAACAGGACGGACATAAATTCCCACTTCAGAAGCCAGTATACTACGTGTCTACGATCCTTACCCCATGCAATCCCGGTACCCTCATTATCAAAAAATAGCATACGCGGTCTTCATGGCATCCCGAAAGCTCCTTCACTACTTCCAGGAGTGTTCGATCACGGTGGCCTCCGAAGTACCACACAACGACATTATAAATAACCGCGATGCTACGGGCCGGATTGCCAAATGGGCCATTGACCTCTTGCCATTCCACATTACATACAAACCATGTCGAGCTATCAAATCCCAAATTCTGGCTGACTTCATCGCCGAATGGACAGAAGCCGAACTCCCTAAAGAGTACGGCACATACTCCAATTGGGTCATGCACTTCGATAGCTCCAAAATGCTAGCAGGGTTAGGAGCGGGTGCCGTTTTAACGTCCCCCACCAGAGACATCGTCCAGTATGTTCTCCAAATACTATACACAGACTCCAATAACGCAGCCGAATACGAGGCCTTATTGCATGGTCTTCGGATGGCTGTCTCCATGGGCATACAATGCCTAGAAGTGCGTGGGGACTCAAACCTTTAAATATCTCAAATAAATGGAGATTTTGTTGCTAATGATCCGAAGATGGCAGCGTATCGCAACGCATTCATAAAAATGTCAGCCCGATTCAAGGGGCTCGAGTTCCATCATGTGGCTCGAGAAAGTAATCAAGCGGCGGATGTTCTTACTCGTATTTGCGCTAAGCGCGATCCCGTCCCACCTAATATCTTCCTGGAAAGGCTCTTCAAGCCATCCGTGGTGTGGCAGGGGGAAAACGGCAACACTGGTCTGGACCTGACCATAACCCCAGATCCCGGAAACATCGACATAACACCATCGGCGCATCTCATCATGGCAGTCATTGCCCCATGGACCGAACCCTTCTTGGCCTACCTTAATAGGAAGGAGCTTCCTGAGGACCAGAATGAGGCCCGCTACATTGTCTGGCGCTCGAAAGCCTACAAGGTTCATGATGAAGAGCTCTACAAGAAAGCGTCACCGGAGTCCTTCAACGATGTATATCCGAGGAAAAGGGGCGGCATCTCTTGGCTGAAATGCATGCCGGACTCGGCGGTCACCACGCCGCAGCTCGGGCCCTTGTTAGCAAGGCCTTCCGTACAGGGTTTTATTGGCCGACGGCCCGAGCGGACGGACAGGACCTTGTCCAACATTGCATCAGATGCCAACTCTTTGCCAATCAAAGCCATATGCCCCCCACTGCCCTACAAACAATCCCCATCACTTGGCCTTTCGTGGTCTAGGGCCTTGACATGGTCGGACCGCCTAAAGGGGGAAGCCATAAGAAAAAATATCTGCTGGTTATGGTGGACAAATTCACTAAGAGGATAGAGGCTAAACCGGTCAAAACGGCTGAGTCTAGCCCGGTGATAGACTTCAGATCCGATGTTGTCCACCGTTATGGTGTCCCACACAGCATCATCACTTACAACGACTCCAATTTCATAGCTGATGAGGTAAAAACCTGGTGTACTAATCTGGGTATTAAACTTGATTACGTATCCGTCTACCACCCACAAACCAACGGTCAAGTCGAACGCGCCAACCGTCTTATTATGAGCGGCATCAAGCCCAGACTAGTGCGGTCTTTAAAAGAATCAGACAAGCACTGGGTTGAGGAGCTCGACTCTGTACTCTGGGGGCTGCGGACCACACCCAACCATACTATTGGGTACACACCTTTCTTCATGGTGTATGGTGAAGAGGCCGTATTGCCCTTCGATATTATTCATGACTCACCTAGAGTGCATATGTACGAAGAGAGAGAAGCCGAGCTTGATCGGCAGGACAACCTAGATGCCCTGGAGGAGGAAAGCGTTATCGCAAAAGCCCGTTCAGTAGTTTACCAGCAGTAGGCTCGAAGATATCAAAGCAGAGAAGTACGGGCCAAGACTTACAACACTGGCGAACTCGTTCTACGGCTCCCAAAGAATAAAAAGGACAAACTCAAGCCCAAATGGGAGGGTCCCTTCATAATTGACAAAGTTCTCACCGGAGGAGCGTACCGTCTTCGCGATGCATCAGATAATCGCCTCGAGCCGAACCCCTGGAACGCGTCCAGACTCTGGAGATTCTCCGGCTAGCGCTCAACCCCTTGTTCGTCTCCTCCTCCCCTATAATTTCCATTGTTTTTCTATCTTCTCCTATTACTCTCTACTTTCTCGCTTAAAAGCTTTAGTGTGGCTAGACCGCACACCATTGGCACATACATCTTTAAACGTGTACGCCACTTGTACTTGGGGGCTTCTCGGACAGAAGTTTTTGCCATTCCTTGAGCATCAAGCTCCTCACACATGAGTTTTTCCATATGAACCTTTTCTTCGCCACTATATGCATCGATATGACTTAAGTTTTGGCCAAGCTGGGTTGCCTGGCTCCTGTGCTTATGCCCTACGTTCCCGTTAGTTCGGATAGGGCATAAAGGGACCACCTCTGCGATTGTTACTGCCGGGTCATCCGGATATGTACCTTAGACTGGGTGAAGCCGAAAGCTAGCGTTCTTAATGGAATATTCGGTCGGTGTATTAAAGATGTTTTCTAAACTTGCTCCATTGTGCACCCCCAGAAGTTATACAAACTGTGGTGCTCGCATCACAATTCTGACATGCTCGAATTTATACATATTAAATTATGATTTTTGCAAGCTTTAAGGAGTAATTAAAATATATTTTAATTGCACCAATTTCAACTAACCAAAACAATGGAAAAAGTTATAAATGGATAGAACACACTTTCTTGATAGGAATACATATTTAATTTGTTAAATTTGAATTTGAAATGGCCAAGTTGTTGCAATTTTGAAACTAGGGTGTTTTCTACCAAAACAGGGACTTGCCAGATGGAAATCAAAAATAGAGGGTCCCTGGTATGAAAATTGCCAGATCCAGATCTGGAGCTGAATCTGACAGACTTGCCGCCGACCTGCGGGCCTGAGGCCTCACTGGGGCTGACTGGCACGGGTGGCATCCACGGTGACCTCCAGGGGCAATGACAAGTGGGGCCGGCCATTGCGCACTAACAAAATAAATGTGGACGCTTTCGCATGGGAGGTTTACAGGGAGGTCTTATAGGGGACCTTCTATGTGACGCGCTCTGCGTCAAGTTGCTGACATTCTGCATAGGCGGGGCTTAGACTAGGCTGGCCCATGAAGACAGCAACCGAAAATTGAACATGCACTGTAGCCAATCACATGATGCACTGCTATACAGGATGTGTTCCTACGAGCTGAACCATCAGTTGTAACTGATTAATGAGCACCATCAAATGTCAAGAACCGAACACGCTGCGCATATCCGAATTAGCTTAGGAATTTCGAAAGCAATATTTTTCCAAAAAACAGAATGTTCTGTGAAACGCAAACACTTTCCAAATTTGTGAATGAGTTTTAAAAAGCTATTACCTTTTTGAAAAACAAGAATTGTTTTTAATCTTCAACAGTTTATTTTAAATGAGAACATTTTTAAAATTTCAAAACAAAACTAATGTGAACATATTTTGAAATTCCTGAACAAAATTTGCAAACACGATTTTATAAAAACTTGTCAAATTTTTTTGAAACTGGAACATTTTTTAAAACTCCTGAAAAAATGAAAACATGAACAATTTTTGGAATCTGTGAACTATTTTTGAAAACAGGAACATTTTTTAAAGAATGTGAAAAATGTGAACAAAAATATTCCAAACAATTTTTGTAAAACAAGAACATTATTTGAAATGCCCAAATTGTTTTTGAATTTATTAACAATTTTTGAAACACAAACATTTTTAAAATTTCAAATGTTTTGTAGAAACTCGATTTTTTTTTAACTTTCGGAACAATTTTCAGAAGAAACGAAAAAACGAAAAAACAAACACAAAACAGAAAAAATGAAAAGAAGGAAGAAAAAGAAACAGAAAGACAGAAAAAGAAAAGGAAAAAAGAAAAACAAAAAAACCCAAAGAAGAAACAGGAAAACCGGTCAGAAAGGAAAAAATGATTCAGGGAACATTCCAGAAGGTTCACAAAATAGGATGGCTAGCTCTCGTATAATGGGCCGGCCCATTGCTAGAGATGCGGGGTATCGCTTGTGTGTGTTCTGTCAACAATTTGACGCAATGAGCTTCGCATAGGGTTTTTCCGTATAGGGCGCCAGCGCCCGTTCGCGCTCTCCTCCTGCTGCCCGCTGCCGCACCTGATGGGCCAGCCCAGGAACAGGAAGCAAATTTGTAGCGCGGAAAAACTTCAAAAATTACTACCACTTGAGCTACTAACACCCAATGATAAATTACAATGCGTGACCATTAAGTACTTTTGTAGCCGCGCTATTTACTGCACATACATTTTAGAAAACCGTCATTTTTTGGAAAAAAATATGAAGAAAACTCCAAAGTTCACAGATATTAGAAAATCACGAACTATAAAAAACTTCAAGTATTAAAAAAACAGTTCACGAATTAGAAAAAAGTTCATTTAATATGAAAAAAATAGTTTATCAATTTTCAGAAAAAGTTCACCGATTTTCAAAAAAGTTCATAAATTAAAAATGACCCTAATTCAAAACTGTTTTCTAATTTGATGATTTTCTAAATTAAGCTACAACAGTAGCATCAATTATAACGGTACAACTGGATACAACAACTAAACCATGATATTCCAACAAGGACGGCGGCGGCAGGGCTCCTTCGCCCCCTCGCCCGTGGATCCAATGCGGGACGGGCCTGAGGGGCAAGGGCGTCGTGATGCGGAGGGTCGCGGCGACGCGATCCGGCTTCGTAGTGGCTACGTTGGGAGGCGGGGTGACGCCGATGTGGCCTCCAGTGGTGAGGTCTGCCGGGTCTTGGTGGTGGCAGCGACCTCGCCAGATCAGTTGTCCCATGCACCAGGTGGCGCATAGCTGCGGACGACGACGAGAGGGATAGCTAAACGCCTCCCAGTGACCTGCCGCTCGCTCCTCCCCTCCCCTGTCGCTGCTAGAGGGCGTGACCGGGTGAAGCCTGGCCAGCGGCGGCGGAAGGGCTCCTTCGCCTCCTCGTGCGTGGATCCGACGCAGGACGGATCTGACGGGTAAGGGCACAAATATTTGACATATATCCCAAGTTTCAATTTTGTCATGGCTACTAGGGAGTAAACAAAGATTCACAATTGTAGATCCATGATGAAACAACATGTTCCTAACACAAAAGATCTCAAAATGAAATTGGTTTGGTTGTTAATTTACACAGTTGAATCTTTATGGTTTTTGTTGAAACAAAAATGACATGATTATGTTGCACATACTCTGGCACGGAGGAACCCTGCACGGACTGTCCGGTAAGATGAAAGATGTTGAGATCACCCCATCTCAAGATCAAAATGTGAGATTGAGACTGACATAGATCAACCGTCTCATCAACCCATCCCATTTGTACATGTGTTTCAATGCAAGAGTAATAACCTAGTAGTTTTAATGCGACGGTCACATGAGGTTTCTGTGAGTTGTAGTTCAAAACTGGCTTCGATATTGTAGTGCAAACCTGGTTGTACCTACAACCAGGTCGTCCGGCGACAACATGCTAGCACCGGCCGCGACCCCTATTTCCGCGATGGCCACCCCTACCAGGCTGCAGTTCACGTCGTCCTGACTTGAAAACACTCATTGACAAGAACAATGCAAAATATGGTATCCTCTAAACATATGATGCCATGGATTGGTCATGTTGAACTACTTATATGCTAGAGACACTACACCACGAACACCATAATAACGACATACATCTGTTGGTATAAGTGTACAACGCAGACACCCGTTTTGTCCCAATCTATTCCGAGACACAGATTATCACTATTATGCAGTCTTATGACACATCATCTGTCGCCAAAGCTTCAACAGAGCACTGACCTAATTTCTGTCGGCAGTTACAACCTTCGCTGATAGACTGTGTGTCGTTGATTCATAGGGGCAAAAAAAGTGTCGGCGATTGTTTGGTTGGGCCCACGCAAAAATTATGGCGCCGAAAGGGGGCGGTAGGCGGAGGGGAACTTTTGGTATATGGGGACATATACACCCTATATGGATTTTTTTAGTAATTCAACAAAAAAATTAAAAAAATCTGAAAATATTTTTGAAATAAACTTAACCTTACATTGTACTTGTGAGAAAATTTTCACAAAAAGAAATCCCTCTTTGACTTCTGTTCAAAAAAGACAAAATTTTGGCCAATATAATGTGAATAGTGATGTATAATAGCAAATAAATTTTGTCTTTTTCGCTACGAAGTCAACGTTGGTTATTTTTTCTGAGAAAATTTTATACTAGTGCAGAAGTAAGTCAAGTTTATTTAAAAAAACTTCTGAACTATTTTGACTTTTTTATTAAAAAACAATCGTCATATAGGATGTATATATACCACCACGAACCAAAGTGTATTTCCCGCGATCGGCGCGCTACGTGAAAGCCCAAATTCCACACTAAAGGCCTATCAATCTCAGCTCCCCCTTTCTCTCTCACGCGCCGCCCGCACACAACACACATGTAAACCTAACCCTGCTCTGTACCTCCACCCGAACTGCGCGCCGCCACCCCGACCTGCGCACCGCCGGCACAACCCGCCCGCCGGTCCCCTTGCACCACCACCGACCCTCGGTCTCCCTTCGCTTAGCCCGCAGTAGCAGAAGTGCCGTCCGTGACGACGGAGGATCATCCGCCACCGAGGAGCAGCAGCGCCATCCGACGCCAAGGATCCCCGTGCCGGGAAGCAGCAGGACTGTCCGCCCGAGGATCCGCGGCCCCAACTGCTGCTGAGGAGCCGCCCGCCGTTCTTCTTCCAACATAGGCGATGCCTATCCCGGTTGACTCCAGTTACCTAGCCCCTCCTCCAGATCTTAACTGGTAGGATGCAAAAATTTCCATGTGCTGGCTACATATCCAGTTATATTTGTTCATGCCTGTGATTTTTCTTTACGACCTTTTCATATTTAGAACTTCATATACCAGAGATGCAAATTTGCAGAAACTGTAATTTAGATACAGTAGTCGTGGAGAAAGACTGAACTCCATAATATGTAGGTTTCTTCTGTACATTTCCTAGTTTCAGTGAGCTATCTGAATCTCTTAAAAGCGTTTAAGTGAGCATCAAGCTGTGAGTAATATATTTGATCATGATTCAACTCTGTATGTGCAATAAGACTAGCTAAGAGAGAAAATTACATTTCCTGCTAAATGATCATCACTTATAAATGTCTTTTTGAAGCTGGGGTGTATGGAATCAGATGGTAGACAAACTCATTTTGCAAATTGACTATTATTCAGAATGGTGCTATGATTTGATTTTGTCGTATCCTAGTCCTACTTATCTAGCATTGTAGCAGCTGCCTACATGATGGGCCCCCTGAACATACCTACGCCGTTTATCTGTAAAATCTGGTTCAACTTTTGCTGCTGTATTTAGCTTGCTTGTCTCACATTCATGTTTCTTGAGTTCGAGTGACAAAGTAAAACACACTATGAGCAACAAAAAGTGAATCATTTATGGGTATCTAGGTTTCCTATCAGTAACTGAATAGATTATGTACCACATTAATTCTGCAAGCATCTTAAGCAGGTGCTCTTTAATCGTTATCCCTTTCATAGTTCTTGATTTTACATTTAACTAAATTTTGCTTACTATTTGTGACATATTATTGAAAAATATATGTGTTTCTGTCAATGGCGAAACCGAAGCCAGTGGTACTCCTATAATTATTGGCAAAAAATACTTAAGGTTCTGTGAAATCAATTCTGGATTGAGAAACCAGAGTATGTGCACAAGAGAGGAGGAGGTAAAGATAAAAGTTGTTGTTCAGGAAGCTGTCTATGAGAGTCGTGCACTTTGGTTTTACTCCTAATACATAAGACTTTCCCATGTGTTATTTTTTATTGCTAATAAGAATTGTTCACCCAAAACAATTGGACTCAAAGAAGCAGAGGAGAGATGTGAGAAACTTGAGAGAAAAGTGAGAAGGAATTGACCCAGTGTGGCACAATCAGGACCTTTGGTAGTGCGATTGGATCATGCAGAGATAAATGGATCTTCTCCAGAAGAGAAAGAGAACAGAGATAAGAGATGAGGAGACGTGCGTGAGACGGGGCCTTGTAGTTATTTCCTTGGAGGTTCCCAACATTGTTTTTTTTCTTTATTTTTTTGTTAAACTGATTTGATTTTATGCCCGCTTTACGTATTGTGTTTCTTATTAAATTGACTCAGATTCTGATATTACCTACACCAGGGCACAATGATGAATTCTACGAAGTATGCTCATGGTACACAACATTCTTACTTCATAATCACCTATCTGAATGGTGCACAACAGCAATGCTTTGTTAATGCGAAGTCCCTTGATTGATTTTGTGTGCAGGAAGGAAAGGCTATGTTGTCTTAACAAGGATGGAAAGTATAACAACATACACAAACCAACATGGACAACCCAGATCTGGTAAATTGTTTGTCATTTAAGTTTTCTCTAGCATTTGCTATAATGCATAAAATCCTGGTATGGGTTAAATTGCTAAACCTTGAAGACTGCTCATTGGAGTGAGGACATGGTCGGATCCGTCGACTCATTGTTGCTCATATCATAGTGCATACAACCTTTTTCACATGTGTTATCTTATTTTACCATGGATAATGCACTGCTTATGTATATTCATTTGTTGTATGCTTTACAGGACAGATGGGACCTGGAAGATACACCAGAAACAAAAGAAAACGTTCTCAAAATTGTGAAAGGGCGATATAGAGGCTGGCGATCAACTCTAAGCTCCACTTACAAGGCATACAAAACAGATGCAGCTAGATTGGCTAATCTACCGGAAGATTTACAACCAGAAGAGTGGGAATGGATGATTGAGTACTTTGTCACTGATTCATAATTTCAGGTTATCTCTAAGATCACTCTTTGTCTACTATGTGTTAAGATGAAATTGCTTTTCTGACTGGTTACATTTGGTTTCGATGAATTGATAGGAACGCAGCCGAAAGAACACCGATAATCGTAAGAAACAGAAGACAAAACACAGAATTGGATCAAAATCTTACTTGCAACTAAGTTTTGAGAAGGTATGAGTGTAAGTAAATATGTATGCCTCGCTGCTAACTATGGTTTCATGTTTCAAGCATCTCATTTCTATATTACTTGCAGAGAAACTTGGAAACTGGAGAAGAGCCAGATTGGAATGCTTTGTGGGAACTCACCCACACTAAGAATGGAACATGGTCTAACACAGAGTCCCAGGATGTCTATGTGAGTACACTGACTTTTGGTTATTCTATATTTATTCAATGATGTGCATTTGGCATGCTTCTACATCAGCTGGGATTATTAATGTGTTGGATCGTCTTATTCTTGTTTCATCTTTTATAGTGTCAATATTGATGCGGCACCTATAATTGTTCTTTCCATTTTAAGGACAAGGCATGTCAAGAGGTTGAAAACAAAGAAACTGACACTCATGGTCCACTTTCAAGTGAGCATGTCATTGGCCTTCATAATTAGCTAGCTGCTTGTTCTCTTTCACCATGCGTTGTTGCTGCATCGAGTCACAACTTCAAAAAAATGAATATGTGCTAGCTAGTGACATGAACTTAACTGAAACTATAGATGGAGTCACAACTTAAATCAACACCAGAAGCTTTTAGTACATGTACTTGTGCATATGCTTTAGACATTTACACTGGTAAACTGTTCTGATCCCTCAGTTACATGCTTGCTGACACAGTATTACTCCAGTTAGTCTGGCGACAGTTCTTTTTAACAATGGGGATGAAATAATTGAATGGCGTATGCTATGTTGGACTCATTAACTAGAACTATTTTTTTTCTTGATTGCAGGATCCAAAGAACTAGCTTCACTGGGCTCAAGATCATAGACAGTTTAGTCTTGGCACTTAATTAGGATGGCTAAATTACATTTGAGTTTGATTTGATGAATATTTGCTATGAGAATTATGAATTTTACGAATCTACATATCATGTGTATGGTTTTGAATATTGTAATTGAATGCTTGTATTTTTTTAGGTTGCAATAGGCTATTGCCACAACTCACTTTGGTTGCCAAATGTTAGCACCACGAAAAATTTAAATTGTCGCAATAGTTTCTCGCTACAAACATTTCACCCGTTGTGATACCTATTTATCACCACCAAAACTAATATGTTGCAATTTCCTGTTACGACGACTGTAATATTTGTTGCCATACGTTAATGCTAATGCCACAAGAGTAGCTATTCGTGGAAAAATGCGTAATGCCATGAAAATAAGGATTGTTGCCATAGTTTATTGCCACAATTGACTATTGCCACGGAAGAGTATGCACCACGAAACGAGCGTCGTTGGGATAGGTTGTTGCCACAAATGTCTATCGCCACGAGCTATCAATCGCCATAATTCGTTACATGTTGCATTAAAACTATCTTCACAAAGCAAATTGTGGCATCAGGTGAGTGTTGCCTCGGGAAAACATGTGCTGACTTCCCACATGGTTGTTGCAATAGCGCACTTTATTGCCGTGGTTGCTTTTTTGTGGCAATAACCTATTACCATGTGTCCAGCCGCAACGGCTGCCAACGAATGGTGTTTCGTGGCAATAGGTACTTATCGCCACGAATCGACATGTATTGTGACGAACGATTTTGTTGCAATAGACCTGGATCCTTGTACATCTTTCAGTTCTTCCCCTAGGTTGATGTTCGAATCCTGGAGTGTCTTTTTCTCTTCAATGACGTTTGTCAATACACGCTCGCCGCTGCTAGTAGCTTTTTGGCTCCATGTTCTTCGCTCCGAGTGGCGTCCAGATGCTCTTGTACTTGGTCTAACGGCCGAACACAAAGATTAGCACCTAGATTCGCACTATTGGTGTATCATTATGAATTTTTGATAGAAGGAAACATTACCGGGAGAGGCCTTGTATTTCTCCAATTCGGCTTTGGCAGCAAGTAGTCGGCGCTGAGACTTTTCCAGCTCCTGAGCTAGCTGGGTGTTCTTCTCCATAAGCACCTGGTCATACATTGATCCTTAAATCAGTTGTTTCAACTCCTTTAAGTCTCGGGGACTACTGGCATATGGTTATCATAGTCAGAAAAAAAAATTCACCTGCACATCTTTTAAATGTTGCTTTGTGGCCCTGTTAATCCCATCTCGAGCAGCTCAGATGTACGCATCGGCCGAGTTGAAGGCGTTAAACGACTCTTCTGAAAAGCCAAGGTCTTGTAAAATGGCCCGGCGGCGCCGATGATTCATCAAACTCTCCACTTCCGAGTTAGTGACGGATACGTCATCCGAGTCCTCGGCCGGAAGACAATCCAGCTTCGCCTCCGCATCAGCCCCCGTCTTCATGGCAGGATCTGAATCCTGGCCACAGGAAGTACGGCCGCCCGAACCTCCGGATACGGTCCGGCGCGTCTTTCTCCTGGCACATGGATAACATGAAGGTCACGGTTGGACGTGATCGCTCAGGTGCAGGTTGGCGAATTCATACCTCTTCAATGAGGACACGGCCGTATCTGCGTTTGCTTTCCACTTGGAAGGCTCGCCCGAAGTTGGGGCGCTCTCTTCGGAGGTACCCTCGAAGTAGTACGACGCGCCGAACCCTTCCCCTTTTGAACACAAGACAGTGTTGTGGGTAAGGAGGAAGGAGTGATCTCTTTTGAATAAGATGTGTTCGGATCACTTACGTGCGAAGCTGGAAGAAGACTGGGGCAGTCAGCGAGGATGGCCACTTCTGTGTCATCGTAGCTCGCCTGCTAAAACACCCCCTCCGCAAGCGCCACAAATATATCCGGGTCCTCTTCGAACCCGGGATCTAGCTCCCAGTTGTGGTCCTCCGGCTATGGGGCGGGACTATAAAATACCTCAGTGACCTTTCGCCAGTGATGTCATAAGCAAATAAGCTAGAAGTTTATCAAAAGCAATTTGGAGATGGAAGAAGTAAAAAACAGAGGAGTCGGGCCTTACCCAGCTGGGAGGGTTATACATAGAGTACCCGTCTCTAGATTTGATGCGGAGAAATTCCTTTTCCTCCCCTTTGAACAGTTCGGCTAATATATTAGCCAAAGCGGCAGGGGTATCCAGACCTTTCCGGCCGCAGCGAGAAGTGTCGTGCTCCCCGTTATAGTGCCACATGGGAAGCCCTCTGTATTGAAGCGGCTGAACCCCTCGTGCTATGGAAATCGCCATAACCTCGATTACTGTCAGTCCGGACTGAGTGAGCTCTCTTATCTTGCTCATCAGCTGACGAACATCTGCGTCGTCTTCCTCTTCAAGACTTTGGGGATGCCAACTATGGCGTTTCTTCAGCGGGACACGAGCAAATTCAGGAAGACCCTTTTGAATCGGGTCAGGAAGCGCGACGTCCTCTATATAAAACCATTCGGAGGGCCATTCATCAGGTGCCTTCCTTGGTGTGCCGAATGGATATCCAGTATCGGCGGCGCGCCACACTTCGGCTCCGCCCACTTCAAATATTGACCCTTCATGATTGCCCGGGACGAGACAAAACAACTTCCTCCACAACTCGAAGTAAGCTTCGACGCCCAGGAAAAGTTTGCATAAAGCGACATAACCCGCAATGTGCATAATAGAGGCCGGAGAGAAGTTGTGTAGCTGGAGGCCGTAATATTCCAGAAGCCCTCGAAGGAACGGATGGATTGGAAATCCGACGCCTCTTAGCAGGTAGGGGACAAAACACACTCGCTCCCCCACGGACGGATTGGGGAAGTCCTCTGCCTGAGTCCCCTCATTGAAGGAAGCTAGCCTCGATCGAACAGGGACTAGATCTGCATGGGGAAGGAATCCCTGCGTTTGCAACTTCGTCAAATGGCTATGAGACACGGAACACCTCTCCTACTCGCCTTTCTCTAGGCCGGGACGAGCGAAGGAGCTGGGAGCACTGTAACAACCTGGATTTTTGCCCTTTTTCTTTTCCCTTGATTTTCTTGGATTTCCGGTTTTGTTTTGCTTTTCCGTGGCTATATGGGTCTGAAACTTGGGAAGATCATGTCTTCCTAGTTTTTATAGTGGCTTTTCACCCTCTTCATCATCCTAAGATCATGTCATTTCCATCCTTGACCCAACCCAAAATTCTTTTGTTGCGAATATTCCTTTTCTGATAAAGGAATAACCCTTAAAACCCTAGGTTGTGAAGCAACCTATATTTCTGTCACTCCTAAAATTCCCAAATAATTCTCAGAAATTTTTTGGGTCCTATATTGCTCAAGTATGGCAAAATATTTCATTGTCATGTTTAAAAATAATGCTCCAATAATTTTTTTTCCTATTTTGTCCTTAATGGCACTTTGCAAAGGAAGTGCTATTTATATTTGCTTGATTGACCCCAAACTTCTTGGACATCTTTTCCTGTCCATATCATTGGCTCATGCCAAAATTCAACTCAATTTTCCTAGTAAACATTCTTGAGCAATTTTTCAAAGTTCATGTCTGAGGGAAGTGATTGTGAAGGAAGTACAAGCTAGACATATCCAAATGAGTTGTAATTTTGCAAGGTCCTTTACATTATCAAATCATGATTCTCCACCAAATATGAGCTCATGTAACTCATCTATGTGAGCCCATCCCCATATCTTAGTTTCTGGTCAGATTTTCAGTTTGTGAAGCAACTATATTTTATATAGCTTCAATTGAGTTGAAACTTTACCAGGACATGCTTCTACCTATGTCAACTCCTTCCACCAAGTTTTACCTCAATTGGTTAATCCAATTGCCCTGTGTAATGTTTCCAAAATTCTGCCCAGAATGAAGCTTTGTGACGCAAGTGTCACTTTGGTATTTCCAAATGGCATGAAATTTTTACAAAAGCTTCATATCATCATATAAGCACTCTCTGCCAAATTTCAGCTCACAGAGATCAAGTATGTGAGTGCATCATCCAAATCCCCAATTCTGGCTAGTTTTGCACTTTCTACTACAATCACCATCTAACCTCCTCCTCATAGTCTGATTTTTGGTGATCAGCATCACCTTGGTATGTGATCATCATCAGACAAACTCTTTACCATGTTACGTAGCTGGTTTAACCACAACAAGTTACAAGCACCTTCTTACTAATTTACTTTTGGAGCTAAGTGCAAATCACTTCTTTGCCCCTGGACCGAATTATTTCCTCATTTTGACTAAGGACACGATGGTCCATCCACTGGACATGGTTGGCCACGCCAAAGAGCGCCGCTTGTGCCAGTGCGCGTGGTGATCATGCTGGCGTCATGGTTGCAGGCGTGCTCTGGCTTTTTCTGGCCACTATGCTCATCTCCTCCCTCCTTGTCTCGACCTCCATTCATGTCATGGAGCCCGCCCGTGCTCGATTGCATTGCCCTGCGTCGCTGCCTCGTCGTGGTTCACCATTAATGTGCCGCTAGAACAGTTCCCGTGCCGTGCTCAGCCCCTGACCTCCATTAGTGCACTGCTCCAGCTAGGTTGTGAGCTCCATAGCCCTCCCCTCGGCTATATAAGCCTGACCCGAGCCCTCCCGCTGCTCATTCATCCCTCCCTCGCCTCTCTAGTCCACCGGAGTCCTCGGCCCCCTCCTCTTTTCGCTGGAGTTTGCCTCGGCCACTTCGGTCTCTCCTTGGTTCCGGCGAACCTAGCCCCTCTCCTCTCCTCCAGAGATGTGCACTAGCTTCCCCGCATCCTTTCGCATCGCCCCACCCCTCTAGCCCTCGCCGGAGCAGCTCGCATCACAGAGTACCTCTACCGCCGAGCTGTCTTTAACCTCCTCTGTTGCCGTGGCCTCCCCTCCTCTCCACTACTCCCTGGCACTCGTTCTACCTCAGAACGGGACCGCCTCGTACCCAGGAACTCAACGGTGGCCTCGCCTTAGCCGGAGCCCTCCCGTGGCCGCGGACCTCCCTCAATGGCCGCCACGCCCTGGCTCTCTGCCTTCGCCGCGCGCCACCATCCCGTCTCTCCCCGGCACCGCTGCTGCTCTAGGTGGGCGCGTCGCTCTTCCCGGAGCCCGATGGTGCTCTCCGTTCGGCCGGAGGCCGCTTGAGCCGGCCGACCCATCGCCGGCAGCGCCCTCCCCTGCTCCCTCCTCTGTTTCCATTGGGGTTAGGGAGAGGAGGAAGAAGACAAGGCCAAGCGGGCCCCGTGCCTTCCCCGACCCCACTTGGCAGTGTCTCAGCATTGACTGCGTCCCGGGCCCGCGTCTGTAAGTGGAAACGTTTTCTTGAAATACGTTTTCATTTTATGAAAGTGTATTTCCTTCCCCTTTTATCTAAAACGTGCTTTCTCCGTTATGAAAGCGTATTTACTTTGCACTACGACTCAAAATACGTTTCTCTACGCAGAAAACGTATTCGGACAAAAGGGGCGTTCAGTTTTTCCTCCACGGGCCTGTTTGCTGGAAAAAATTCATCGATAGGTCCCTGATCTTCTACACCTCATAACTCCGTAACCGTAACTCCGATTGAGGTGAAACCAATGCTCACTTCTTCGTATCGTCGAGCTCTATCTCTTGGTAACATTTTCACTAGGTGTTCTCACAGTGAAACTGACCATTTTGCCCTTGCCTCTAATCAGCCCCCTCTGAGAGAAAATCGTCCGACGTTTCATTCCGCGGCTTCACCGCACTTCTTCCTAGAGTCTCCGTCACCCCAGGCAAGCCACAATACCCACTTGCATGATAGTCATGCAGTAGCCATGGTTTTCAACTTTAATATTTATTAAATGTTTGCTTAGTTAAAATATGGTTATAGTCGTTTCGAATATGTTTATGGATTCGTGCTTACTTTCTTGCTATGTTGTTATGCACCTAGTTGTCATGCCCTGCTAGTTGCTAGTATTCTTTTCATATGCTTATGCTTGCTAATAGCATATGTTCATGTTGGTAATGGTCTTCGGTACATAACTGCCGTCTACCCCAGGTACCGTTGTTATGCATGTTCCATTGCATCCAGTTGGTTAAATGCTTGCATGATGACATTGTTGATATGTTCTTGCATGATATTTATTGTTGATGCTAGTGGTCATGCTATGTTTCGGAGAAGCATGTACTTATGATGTTCATGCTAGTCAGTATGCCATGCTTAGTTGGATATGATTCATTGTTGATATGGTGGATTGTTATGTGGTCCTCTCATGCTTATGTTGATATCATGTTTCTGCATTGTAATAGCATCATGTTATTTTATCATGACTCGGCATATTGCATTCAAGTTAACCGGATTAAATTGAACTTGAACACCTGTTGGCTGAGTCATGGTGCCACCATATCGAACTGACTAGTACAACCATGCTTACCTTTATTGGAGGGTCCTAACTGGGTCTATTGTCGTGCCTCTCACCGGTGCCTCCAACTAGGGAAGGTTATGGGATTGCGTACCCTGGCCCGGTAAGCAGACATAACCTTGTGTGCCCGTAGTTGGATGATAAGCGCTTTTGTCCCTATTTGGGATGGACCACAATGGTGGTCGTTGTGTCTTTGGTAGACACGGGGCCACCTAGGACTTAGCCCAAAGGGGAGTTGGTCGGAGGGGCCGGGAGAGTGTCATGGTAGTAGATCGGTTTTGTCGGAATGCCGTTGGTCCACCCGAATGGGAGTGCGAGGCAATGGGTTCCGTGGTGTGGGTATAGTGTGCTACCTCTGAAGAGTGTATATTAAATCTATCGATAGTCGCGCCCGGGGATAAGGGCCCAGTTTGTAGTTGGTCACACTATGAGTCAACAGTAATAATAATAATAATAATAATGTGCTCGATGAGGAGTTAAGTTGGTTGTGATCGCCGGAAGGATCACTGTTTGAGATAAGTTGGTTGTGATCGCCGGAAGGATCACTGTTTGAGATAAGTTGGTTGTGATCGCCAGAAGGATCATGGTTTGAGACCAAGTGTTGGTCATGGTTGTGATCACCGGAATGATCACCGTGGTATCGAGGATACCGAGTTGTTCGATATTCGTGTTGTTGTGCGAGAATCGTGGGTAAAGATCAAGCTCCTTGTGATCATTTAATGATTACTACTGTATTGATTATACCAAGCTTGATTTGATCCTGAGATGATCGTGTAATGTCCGAGGTTGGCAAGTTATGCATGTGATGGTTACGAGGTAACCCGAGCAGAATAATTGGTGCATGTAGTGTTATCATGTTGCATGCTAGTATCTTTAGATTTATATGTTCTTGCCATGATCATATTGTTCTAGCAGTATTATGTTCATGTTTTTCATGCCATGTTATTCTGATGATCTCATGTTAATTCCTTCTTAACCTGTAATTGCCATGCTGTTGTTTACCTTGAATGCTTCTGGTTATTGTGAGCTTGCAAGTACATTCAATGTACTGACCAGGCGTGTCATGCCAGTTTGCAGGTCGTGCCTAGATTGCTTGCTTGTTTGGTGTTATTCCTGTGTTCGCGAGCTAGGATAAACGTTCCAACCAGAGTCCCTATGGATTGGAGTCCATCATCGCCGTTCGTTGTTCCGCTGCCAGTAGTTGTTTCGCTGCTTTGAGTTGTTATGCTGCTTGTATAGAGCAACCATGGTTGGGGTAGTGTCGCCGTGTTGACGTTATTCATTGTAATATCGGAACCCTTGTATTCATACTCGTGTTGTAATAGAGAGCTGGTTTGTTCTATACTAAGCAGTGCCGTATTCCAGAAGACTTCTCCTCGATCTCTGGGCTGGAATACGGGGCGTTCCGGTTTTCTCAGAGCCGGGGTGCCACAGGCTTGGTATCAGAGCAGGTCTGGCTGTAGAGTGGCCTAGTCTGCTGGAACGTTAGAAAACGGTAGTATATGGTCTGGTTGTTGCCCTTGCTTGTTGCATTTGGTTGTTGCATTTGTTTGTTGCATATAGTCTTATTTTGGTTACCATTAAACCCTGTTTCATGCGTAGATGGCGGTCAACTTCCATGAGTTCAGTGCTCTTCCCTTAGCTCCCGGTGCTGTTCCTATTGAGTTCAGTCCCACTCCTGCACCTCTCAGCTTTGCTGCCCTCCTTGGCGACATGTGGTGTAGCATTTTTCCCTTCGGAGATCCACCTCATTATCAAGTATTCTAGTTTTCTGCTAGACGAAGAATTCAGGAATATGTTGCTCATGTTCATCTGTCAGCCCTGATTCCTGTCGGTAAGCACACCTACAGTTTCCATGGTGGTTACAGCGCTACTCCTGAGTGTGCCATTCAGCTTCCCGCAATGGCAGGAGTCACCGGTCTTCGTCATGAAGAGAGGATGGTGCAAGAGAACCGTGCTTATCAATATTATCCCACCATCGTTGTGAATCCTAGGCGAATCCAATTTCTCTCTGTCAACCCTCAAGATGACCCGGCTATCCTCGCCATGTCTCGTTACATGACGGCCGAGTGTCTTCTTATTTCTGAGTTAGTCCGAGATGCCATTCGTGCCAGGAGATTGCTTGGTGTCGCTTTACCTTAGTGTCCGCTAGCTTCTCCAACTTCTCTGCCTCATCCATCCAGAGTTTCAGAGTCAGCGGTTCCACTCGCTACTCCCTTAGCTCCCTCGTCAGTTCGCGAGCGTTTGCTCAAGTGTAGGAGGTAATCCTTCGTGTAGTGTTTGTGCATCCTCTTTAGTATCATGCTTGTGTGTGTTTGTGTGGAGTAGCTTTGTAACTTGTTTGCTATGTGCTTTGTTGCAATAAATCATTTTCTCGTGCTTCTTTCTTTTAAATCCTCGGTGTTACCCCCTTATGGAAACTACACCTCGATAGACACCGGATCAAAAGAAGCCGTAAGCAGTACATATATAAATCAAGGAATTCAGTTAAAAGCAATGAGGTTTTCAGTCAACAACATTGTATTGCAGACATCCGTCCAGATACAAATTGTATTTTGATCATACTTTCAACAACAAATACCTATCAGAGATACACTTTATTGCAGCAAAGATTAAATCAGCTAGAGAACAAAATTGGATCAACAGTGCATTTCAAGTCAAAGGTATGGACTATGCACAATGATTAAATGTGCCATAAGTCAAAATTTAAAACATTGCGACACCCAGAAGTCAGTCCAATTGCATGGTGAATTCAGCAAGGGCAGTCAGATAATTCTTGTCATATCAATAATCAGCTGCCGGACTGACAAATATATATATATATATATATGTCATTCCAATCACCAAGAAAATCAGTCCCATCCTTCTCCACAATGTATTGATGAAGTGTACAAAGATAAAGTTCCCAGTCTGCATCGGTAGGGAATGAATGGATTCCCATGCAAGATATTCAGTCTTCTCGATAAAATACTACAAAAGCTTCTGTCATAAGGTACCGAGTCTTCCCTAGGAAAGCCTTTAAGGGGGGGAGCTTATGGAGTATGGTACCCCGTTAAGATATCCACCGAAGGCTTCGGGCACAAGACATGCAGTCTTCCTCAGCACATTGTCCCGATGGTTTCCAACGCACGCTGCCCAATCTTCTTCAGTACGGCACTAATACAAGACATTAAATTATGAACTGTCATCATATGACAGTGTTTTCCAAATGGCAGATCTGCGACAATTCGGTCTGAAACAAAAAAACCAGTCAGAACAAAGGTATGCCTTGGGAATCAGATATTAGTTCATTTAGTATGCTGCCAAGTCCATGCAAGTCTCTCGCACAAGGAAGAATTCACGGTACGCATCTGACAACCTCACCGGTTATTCAAGAAACCAAAACCAGTAGGTGAGGCCTTAATCAACAAGTCTTTAAGGAAAGACAACATTGAGACAATAATCTTGGCAGTGATTATCATGATCAGTCCCGCACATCCAACAAAATGATGTTATTAACCCTGTCACTGTCTGGCATAATCAACAACAGTATAGAGATCTGTATAACCACACGTGAGCCGGATAAATGTACCAAGGCTCAAAACATGAACCAGACCAATGTATGATTGCCAGATATTGTACGTAACAGTATTCAGGGCCGCGAAAATAATGAAGGATATATATAAGGCCCCGCTCTTTCATTTGAGGATCCAGATGAAGAAAGTAATAATGAAAGAGCAAGACCAACAATATAGGTATGCCGGTTATTATGTGAAAAATGTGGGTGCCCAAGACAGTCTTATTCCACGACAAACCGAAGGGGTATACTCCATTATGGTAAGGACCTCATAGCGAGGCAACCAACTCAATCCACAGTGTGGTCAGAACTGTCAGCATTGAATACCCGAGTCTGTCAAACCCAGGACAACTCAATGTATTAACCTCAACACCTGCGATGGAGCATCGCACAGACTATTATTCCAAGGGAGATACTGGCAAAAATGGAGAATCAGTGTGAAAACACCGAATTTGAGGATTGTTATCTCTCGAATAGGGGAAGCAATTAAAAGAATATTCTATGTGGATAGGATTCTTTGCCAAGATCACTGCCAGTCATGTCTGCAAATCTTATCATCAGGAGATGGTGCATTTTTCTATCAGTCACGACAAGCGATAGTCAAACCTTTGGTACAAGTTGTATACTCAAGACTGTGAAGCCAGTCAAGATACGTGAGAAACTCCTGCAAGATGTCAGCATTCGTTAGCAAAACAGATATAATCTGCATCACTGTTTTGGAACCAGAAGGCATGCCTATATTCGAGGAATCCGATGCCTAGATAGAAGAGATTCTTTGTTCCACGGGAAGATATGTTCCCCAACTCCGGGAAATATTCTCGGTACTCGATACTAGAATAACATTTCCAGCAAGGATCAATATCAAGAAGGACAAGTATGTCAGTACAAATCATATTTCAGATGCCAGCTGCCAACAGATATGAAAGAAAATTTGAGTCAGTATAAACAAGAACATATGAGGTACGCCCTGTCAGGATGTCAGATCTAGTGAAGCAAACCACCATAGATCAAGACTGTGAGTCAGATCCAATTCAGTGGAAATATTATGAATAAAAGAAACCTGAGTTGGAAACTGTTTCTTCAAGTAAGGAAAATTATTTAACCCTGAAGAATGAAATCTCGAGGACGAGATTTCTTTAAGGGGGGAAGCTTTCTAACAGCCTGGATTTTTGCCCTTTCCTTTTTCCTTTGATTTTCTTGGATTTCCGGTTTTGTTTTGCTTTTCCGTGGCTATATGGGTCTGAAACTTGGGAAGATCATGTCTTCCTAGGTTTTATAGTGGCTTGTCACCCTCTTCATCATCCTAAGATCATGTCATTTCCATCCTTGACCTAACCCAAAATTCTTTTGTTGGGAATATCCCTTTTCTGATAAAGGAATAACCCTTAAAACCCTAGGTTGTGAAGCAACCTACATTTCTGTCAGTCCTAAAATTCCCAAATAATTCTCATAAATTGTTTGGGTCCTATCTTGCTCAAGTATGGCAAAATATTTCATTGCCATGTTCAAAAATAATCCTCCAATAATTCTTTTCCTATTCTGTCCTAAATGGCACTTTGTAAAGGAAGTGCTATTTATATTTTCTTTTTTGACCCAAAACTTATTGGACATATTTTCCTGTCCATATCATTGGCTCATGCCAAAATTCAACTCAATTTGCCTAGTAAATATTCCTGAGCAATTTTTCAAAGTTCCTGTCTGAGGGAAGTGATTGTGAAGGAAGTACAAGCTAGACATATCCAAATGAGTTGTAATGTTGCAAGGTCCTTTACATGATTAAATCATGATTCTCCACCAAATATGAGCTCATGTAACTCATCTATGTGAGCCCAGCGTCAAATCTTTGTTTCTGGTCAGATTTTAAGTTTGTGAAGCAATTATATTTTATATTGCTTCAATTGATCCGAAACTTTACCAGGACATGCTTCTGCCTATATCAACTCCTTCCACCAAGCTTTACCTCAATTGGTTAATCCAATTTCCCTGGGTAATTTTTCCAAATTTCTGCATAGAATGAAGCTTTGTGAAGGATGTGTCACTTTCGTATTTCCAAATGCCATGAAATTTTTACAGCAGCTTCATATCATCATATAACCCCTCTCTGCCAAATTTCAGCTCACAGAGATCAAGTATGTGAGTGCATCATCCAAATCCCCAATTCTGGCCAGTTTTGCACTTTCTACTGCAACCACCATCTAACCTCCTCCTCTTAGTCTGATTTTTGGTGATCAGCATCACCTTAGTATGTGATCATCATCAGAGAAACTCTTTATTTGCTTACCTAGCTGGTTTAACCACAACAAGTTACAAGCACCTTCTTACTAATTTACTTTTAGAGCTAAGTGCAAATCACTTCTTTGCCCCTGGACCGAATTATTTCCTCATTTTGACTAAGGACACGATGGTCCATCCACTGGACATGGTTGGCCACACCAAAGAGCACCGCTTGCACCAGTGCGCATGGTGATCACGCTGGCGTCATGGCTGCAGGCATGCTCTGCCTTGTTCCGGCCATTATGCTAGTCTCCTCCCTCCTCGTCTCGACCTCCATTCATGTCCTGGAGCTTGCCTGTGCTCGACTGCACCACCCTGCGTCGCTGCCTCATCGTGGTTCGCCATTAATGCGCCGCTAGAACAGTGCCCGTGCCGTGCTCAGCCCCTGACCTCCATTAGTGCACTGCTTCAGCTTGGTTGTGAGCTCCAGAGCCCTCCCCTCGGCTATATAAGCATGACCCGAGCCCTCCCGCAGCTCATTCATCCCTCCCTCGCCTCTCTAGTCCACTGGAGTCCTCGGCCCCCTCCACTTTTCGCCGGAGTTCGCCTCGTCCACTTCGGTCTCTCCTTGGTTCCGGCGAACCTAGCCCCTCTCCTCGATAGATGTCCACTAGCTTCCCCGCATCCTTGCGCATCGCCCCACCCCTCTAGCCCTTGCCGAAGCAGTTCGCATCGCCGACTACCTCCACTGCCAAGCTCTCTTTAACCACCTCTATTGTCGCGGCCTCCCCTCCTCTCCACTACTCACCGGCACTCGTTCTACCTCAGAACGGGACCGCCTCGTCCCCACGAACTCAATGGTGGCCTCGCCTTATTCGGAGCCCTCCCGTGGCCGCGGGCCTCCCTCAACAGCCGCCGCGCCCTGGCTCCCTGCCTTCGCCGCGCGCCGCCGTCCCGTCTCTCCCCGGCGCCGCTGCTACTCCAGGCGGGTGCGGCGCTCTTACCGGAGCCCGACGGTGCTCTCCGTTCGGCCGGAGACCGCCTGAGCCGGTCGGCCCATCGCCGGCAGCGCCCTCCCCTGCTCCCTCCTCTGTTTCCATCGGGGGCAGGGAAAGGAGGAAGAAGACGAGGCCAAGTGGGCCCCGCACCTTCCCCGATCCCATTTGGCAGTGTCTCAGTGTTGACTTCGTCCCGGGCCCACGTTTGTAAGTTGAAACGTTTTCTTGAAATACGTTTTCATTTTATGAAAGCGTATTTCCTTCCCCTTTTATCTGAAACGCGCTTTCTCCATTATGAAAGCATATTCACTTTGCACTTCGGCTCAAAATACGTTTCTCTACGCAGAAAACATATTCGAACCAAAGGCGCGTTGAGTTTTTCCTCTAGGGGACTGTTTGTTGAAAAAAAATCACCGATAAGTCCCGGATCTTCTACACCTCATAACTCCGCAAGTGTAACTCTGATTGAGGTGAAACCAACGCTCACTTATCCGTATCGCCGAGATCTATCTTTTGGTAACATTTTCACTAGGTGTTATCATAGTGAAAATGACCATTTTTCCCTTGCCTCTAATCAGCCCCCTCCGAGAGAAAACCATCCAACGTTTCGTTCTGCGGCTTCACCGCACTTCTTCCTGGAGTCTCCGTCACCCCAGGCAATGCACAATAGCTACTTTCATGATAGTCAAGCAGTAGCCATGGTTTTCAACTTGAATATTTATTAAATGTTTGCTTGCTTAAAATATGGTTATAGTCGTTTCGAATATGCTTATGGATTCATGCTTACTTTCTTGCTATGTTGTTATGCACCTAGTTCTCATGCCCTGCTAGTTGCTAGTATTCTTTTCATATGCTTATGCTTGCTAGTAGCATATGTTGATGTTGGTAATGGTCTTCGGTGCATAACTATCATCTGTCCCGCGTACCGTTGTTATGCATGTTCCATTGCATCCGGTTGGTTAAATGCTTGCATGATGACATTGTTGATATGTTCTTGCATGATATTTATTGTTGATGCTAGTGGTCATGCTATGTTTCGGAGAAGCATGTACTTATGATGTTCATGCTAGTCAGTATGCCATGCTTAGTTGGATATGATTCATTGTTGATATGGTGGATTGTTATGTGGTCCTCTCATGCTTATGTTGATATCATGTTTCTGCATTGCAATTGCATCATGTTATTTTATCATGACTCGGCATATTGCATTCAAGTTAACCAGATTAAATTGAACTGGAACACCTGTTGGCTTAGTCATGGTGCCACCATATCGAACTGACTAGTGCAACCACGGTTACCTTTATGGGAGGGTCCTAACTGTGTCTATTGTCGTGCCTCTCACCGGTGCCTCCAACTAGGGAAGGTTATGGGCGTTCGTACCCTGGCCCAATAAGCACATATAACCTTGTGTGCCCGTAGTTGGATGATAAGCGCTTTTGTACCTGTTTGGGACGGACCACGACGGTGGTCGTTTTGTCTTTGGTAGACACGGGGCCACCCAGGACTTAGCCCAAGGGGGAGTTGGTCGGAGTGGCCGAGAGAGTGTCATGGCAGTAGATCAGTTTTGTCGGAATGTCATTGGTCCGAATGGGAGTGCGAGGCCATGGGTTCCGTGGTGTGGGTACAGTGTGCTACCTCTGCAGAGTGTATATTAAATCTATCGATAGCCGAGCCCGCAGATAAGGGCCCAGTTCGTAGTTGGTCACACTATGAGTCAACAGTAATAATAATAATAATAATGTGCTCGATGTGGAGATAAGTTGGTTGTGATCACCGGAAGGATCACTGTTTGAGATAAGTCGGTTGTGATCGCCGGAAGGATCATGGTTTGATACCAAGAGTTGGTCATGGTTATGATCACCGGAATGATCACCGTGGTATCGAGGATACCGAGTTGTTGGATATTCGTGATGTTGTGCGAGAATCGTGGGTAAAGATCAAGCTCCTTGTGATCATTTGATGATTACTACGGTATTGATTATACCAAGCTTGATTTGAACCTGAGATGATCGTGTAATGTCCGAGGTTGGTAAGTGATGCATGTGATGGTTACGAGGTAACCCGAGCAGAATAATTGGTGCATGTAGTGTTATCATTTTGCATGCTAGTATCATCAAATTTATATGTTCTTGCCATGATCATATTGTTCTACCAGTATTATGTTCATGTTGTTCATGCCATGTTATTCTGATGATCTCATGTTAATTCCTGCTTAACCTGTAATTGCCATGCTGTTGTTTGTCTTGAATGCTTCTGGTTATTGTGAGCTTGCAAGTATATTCAATGTATTGACCTGGCGTGTCATGCCAGTTTGCAGGTCGTGCCTGGATTGCTTCCTTGTTTGTTGTTATTCCTTTGTTCGTGAGCTAGGATAAACGTTCTAGCCAGAGTCCCTGCGGATTGGAGTCCATCATCGCCGTTCGTTGTTCCGCTGCCAGTAGTTGTTCCGCTGCTTCGAGTTGTTATGCTGCTTGTATAAAGCAACCGTGGTTGGTGTAGTGTCACCGTGCTGATGTTATTCATTGTAATATCGGAACCCTTGTATTCATACTCATGTTGTAATAGAGAGCTGGTTTGTTCTATACTAAGTAGTGCCGTATTCCAGAAGACTTCTCCTCGATCTCTGGGTTGGAATACGGGGCGTTTCGGTTTTCTCTGAGCCGGGGTGCCACAAGCACTAGCCATGCCAGAATGGTTTCTCCTAAGCAGTCTTTGGGGATTTCTTCTACATAGTGCTGAATGGATCTGGGGTCCAATCTCTTTAAATAGGCGCTCTTCCTCGCATGAAGGGGGTGTTATTCACAAAAATACCCTGACTTTCCACATTCACTCGACACGTGGATGACAAAGATTATTCAACATGCAGAAGCCACAGAGGAGACATTGGATCAATGGCTGGATACATACTTGGAGTTCGTAGAAGGGAGAACCCTCCTTGCAATGCCGAAGACAATATGTGTGCCGAGCACCTCGCTATTGAAGACTGGTTCGGGGGCTACTGAGGGAGTCCTGGACTAAGGGGTCCTCGGGCGTCCGGCCTGTTATCTATGGGTCGGACTGATGGGCTGTGAAGACATGAATTAAATAATAAGAAAAAGGATAACGCCGTTAGAGTTATGACTAGAGGCTCAGGAACCTTTGTATCCTGTGGGAGGCCCTAAGAGAATTGAGCAAGACTCTCAGAGAACTAATGTTGATTCACCTAGTCCTTCTAAGAATAAGAAAAAGAGCCTAGTGAACCTGTTGTTGACACACTTGAGAATCCCAATGATATTTCTATTTCTGATGCTGAAACACAATCTGGTAATGAACATGAACCTAGTGATAATGATGATTTTCAAGTTGATGCTCAACCTAGCAATAATAATGATGTAGAGATTGAACCTGTTGTTGTAACACCCACAATGCGGCTATATCTCCCACGTGTCGGGGCACGACTTAGAGGCATAGCAGCATGGTAGCTTTGTCGCAAGAGGGGTAATCTTCACAGAGTTTAATGCACTGGAGGTCCTAAAACTTTCGTCAGGGTGTCATTTTAGTCCTAATTCTTTCAAAATGCACATTTAGGTCCTAATTCTTCACTAAGTGGTTCATCCGAGGTCCTTTTTTCACGAGCGCTCGCTGACCTGCCCGCGTGCCGCGTTGACCCATGCCACGTCAACCGAGGGACCAACCGCTAGGAGAGAAAAATACACTGGAGGCCCTAAAAGTTTCTAGGAGTGTCACTTTAGTCCTACTCCTTTCAAAATGCACGTTTAGATCCTAATTCTATGGTAAGTGGTTCCGTCGAGGTCCTTTTTTGCACGATCTTTCGCTGACCTGCTTGCGTGACGTGTTGACCCATGCCACGTCAACTAGGGGACGCTGTGGGTGCTCTCTTTTTTTACAGAAAGCCCCTTGTAAACCCCCCCTCTTAACATTCCCCTTCCCTACTAAATCTCTCTCTCTAGTGCCCACACTGTCGCCATGGCTGGGGCAGCGAGCTCCTCGGCAGGGAAGCGGGTGACGAAGAGGAGCATTGCAACATCATCGGTGGCGCTGCTTCCTCCACAAGATCCTATCACCTAACCTCACATCAGAGAGAGTGATTACAGAAACTTAATGAAACAATGCAAATCGAACTACATCAATGCCTACAAGTAGTGATTGTGGTAGAGTAGAGGAAATCACATAGCTACGGGACGATAACAGTGAAAAAACTAGTTTTTTTTGCAATGTTTCCCATCTGCTAATGACCCTAAGTTGACGTGGCATGGGTCAACGCGCAACCAAGCAGGTCAGCGAATGATCACTCATAAAAGGACCTCGGGTGAACCACTTACTGTAGAATTAGGACATAAACATGCATTTTGAAAGAAGTAGGACAGAAGTGACACTGCCCAGAAACTTTTAGGACCTCTAATGTATTTTTCTCGCCAGACGGTTGGGCCCTCTGTTGACGTGGCATGGGTCAACGTGCCATGCGGGAAATTTAGCGAGCGCTCGTGAAAAAAGGACCTAAGGTGAACCACTTACTAAAGTATTAGGACCTAAAGGTGCATTTTGTAAGAATTAGGACTAAAGTGACAATTCGATGAAACTTTTAGGACCTCTAGTGCATTTAACTCATCTTCACACAATCCCATGTACTGAATAGCAAGGGATAAAGAGTTGGATTAGAATCGCCACTTCACACAATACATAAATAATCCATACATCATCCAAAGTACAATCAAAGGTCCGACTACGGAACCAAAATAAAGGAAGACAACTCCAAATGCTAGATCCCCGATTGTCCCAACTGGGCTCCACTACTGATCATCAGGAAACGAAACATAGTAACGACCCAGATCCTCGTCGAACTCCCACTTGAGTTCGGTAGCATCACCTACACTAGTATCCTTGGCACCTGCAACTATTTGAAAGTATCCGCGAGTGACGAGGACTCATCAATCTCACACCCGCGAGATCAAGACTATTTAAGCTTATGGGTAGGAGAAGGTAGTGAGGTGGAGCTGCAGCAAGCACTAAGAATATATGCTGGCTAACATATGCAAATAAGAGCAAGAAGAGAAGCAACGCAATAGTCGAGAAGCTAGAAGTGATCAAGAAGTGATCCTGAAGCTACTTACGTTCAAGCATAACCCAAGACCGTGTTCACTTCCCGGACTCCGCCGACAAGAGACCATCACGGCAACACACGCGGTTGATGCATTTTAATTAAGTCAAATGTCAAGTTCTCTACAACCAGATATTAAAAAATTCCCATCTGCCACATAAATGCGGGCACGACTCTCAAAAGTTTATACCCTGCAGGGGTGTCACAACTTAGCCCATCACAAGATCTCACGGTCAATGAAGGATATTCCTTTTCCCGGGAAGACCCAATCAGTCTCGGAATCCTGGTTACAAGACATTTCGACAGTGGTAAAACAAGACCAGCAAAGCCACCTGATGTGCCGACACATCCCGATAGGAGACGCACGTATCTCATTCTCAGGGCACACCGGATGGGCAAGACGTCGGGTTGGCATAGACCCTGGTTGCCCAGGGTGCGCCGGACATCACCCAATTTGGACCAACACTTAGAGGAGCACTGGCCTGGGGGTTTAAAATAAAGATGACCCTTGAGTCCGCAGAACCCAAGGTAAGAAGGCTTAGGTGGCAAATTTTAAAACCAAGGTTGGGCCTTGATAGAGGATTTTTATTCAAAGCGAACTGTCAAGGGGTTCCCATAACACCCAACCGCGTAAGGAACGCAAAATCAAGGAACATAACACCGATATGATGGAAACTAGGGCGACAAGAGTGGAACAAAACACCAGGCAAAAGGCCGAGCCTTCCACCCTTTACCAAGTATATAGATGCATTAATTAAAACAAGAGATATTGTGATATCCCAACATATCCATCTTCCAACATGGAAAAAACCTCAACTTCACGTACAACTAGAAACGCTATAAGAGGGGCTGAGCAAAAGCGGTAACATACCAAACAACGGTTTGAAAGGAAGGTGTGTTAGAGGCTTGACATGGCAACATGGGAGGCATGATATAATAAGTGGTAGGTAGCGCGACATAACGATAGGGCGAACAACTAGCAAGCCAAGATAGAAGTGATTTCGAGGGTATGGTCATCTTGCCTGCAAAGTTCTCAGAGTTGTCGAGAGCTTGATACTCGTTAGCGTACTCAACAGGTTCCTCGTTCACGTACTCGTCTCCTGGCTCTACCAAAGGCAAGAACACAAGCAATGGAACAACAATCAATAATGGTGTAATGCATAAGTAACAAGATGCAATACATGGCATGATATGCAAGACATGATATGCAATGCTTATGCGTGCTCCGGAACGAAAAGAATGAACAAGGCATCAACTTGGCAAACCAAGTATGCCGCTGGAAAGATGAGATGATTTCGGTTGAAATCGATATAAAGATCACCGGAAACGGATGCACGGTTTGCAAATGGTAAGCAAAACCAGAATGACGCAAATCTGTGATTAACAGCATGATGCCACTTAGAATGCAACAACAAACTAAGCTACTGCCCACCAACATATCAACAAAGCATATGGTAGTGATGTACAAGAGATGCTTGACAAAACATGAACACTGAGCTATGGCTAAATCACAGTAGAACAGGTTCAAACAAGCATGGAAAAACTTCAAAAGATATCAGCTTCACAGACATAGTGAAAATACTAACATGTCAAAACCAACATTAGGAAGCACTGTTTAGAGCAAGCAAACAACATTCTAGAGGAAGATAACATATCATACAAAGGCATGGTATGATTCTACTAAAACAATAGAACAAAAGTCTCTTACTGAACATGAGATAAAAAGGCACAGAAGATATGATGGCACCCATGTAAACAGAGCATGGCATAAACAGAATTATGATAGCAACTTTGCAAGCTCATGCCACTCACCACAAAGCATTAAAAGACAAAATAAGCATACAAATAGCAAGACGACATGTTCATGAATCTAACCATGGAAATAGCAAGTTCATAGGGTACATTCATCACTAGAAACAACCATGGCAATTTTGATTAACATGTTAACAATCTGCCAGGAACATTTTATAACAAAAGCAGAGCAAGAAAGAGACATGCTATATCACTCCATAATTTCAAACAGGGGCATGAATGGATAGAGCATAGCCACATGTTCAAAAAATCCTCACTGAAGTATCTCAAAATAAGCATGGATCTCAATGTAGCATCAAGTTTACATGGCATCAAAATAACAGCACGAAAAGGACATAGCAAAAACCTAAGTCCCTGAAAACAGCAACATCACGGAACCTAGTTTGCATGCTTATGCTAGTCACCACCTAGATCACAAAAATACAAGACTTGCACCTCTGTAAAGAAGACATGTTGTATATCAAAACACATGTAGAACTCATGCTCATGTGATGCACACATCAAATGCAACAAAAATCACAAAACAACATGATCTGATAAGTACCAACAGTTAACATTTTATAGCACTCTTGCAACAACAAAAATGGCATCATAATGGACAGTAACATGCACGAAAATGCTGCTAACAAGAAGAGCTCAACGAGACGAACATTTCGACATATCATAAGCATGATTTGGAGCTACGAGCATGGAGATGCGACATGTTGACGGAGGATGAAAATATTAGGGAGTTTTGGGACTTAGTGGAATATTACCCTCCGAAATTCCAGATCTAGGGTTCGGTGTGGTGCGGACTTCATTGCGGCTGGATCTCGCCGGAATAGTGGCCGGAGAGGAGGAAGGTGACCGGAGAAGGGCGGGTTTCGAGGAGGCAGTCGCCGGCGCCAGGGTCCGGCCGGATCCGGGCACAGTGGCGGCGGAGGGCGGAGGCGGTAGGAGGCGGCGCGCGTGGGTGGCGAGTAGCGCTAGGAGGCAATGAAACGTAGTACCGACCCAGATCCTCGTCTAACTCCCACTTGAGTTTGGTAGCATCACCTGCACTGGTATCCTCGGCACCTGCAACAGTTTGGAAGTATTCGGGAGTCACGAGGACTCAGCAATCTCACACCCGCGAGATCAAGACTATTTAAGCTTATGAGTAGGAGAAGGTAGTGAGGTGGAGCTGCAGCAAGCACTATGGCTATATGGTGGCTAACATACGCAAATAAGAGTGAGAAGAGAAGCAACGCAAAATTCGAGAAGCTAGAAGTGATCAAGAAATGATCCTGAATCTACATACGTTCAAGCATAACCCAAGACCGTGTTCACTTCCTGGACTCCGCCGACAAGAGACCATCACGGCAACACACGCGGTTGATGCATTTTAATTAAGTCAACTGTCAAGTTCTCTACAACCGGATATTTACAAATTCCCATCTGCCACATAGCCTCGGGCACGGCTCTCGAAAGTTTATACCCTGCAGGGGTGTCCCCCATTAGCCCATCACAAGCTGTCATGGTCAATGAAGGATATTCCTTCTTCCGGGAAGACCCGGTCAATCTCGGAATCCCGGTTACAAGACATTTCGACAATGGTAAAACAAGACCAGCAAAACCACCCGATGTGCCGACAAATCCCGATAGGAGTCGCATGTATCTCGTCCTCAGGGCACACCGGATGGGCAAGACGTCGGGTTGGCATAGACCCTGGTTGCCTAGGGGGCGCCGGACATCGCCCATCTCAGAGGAGCACTGGCCCGGGGTTTAAAATAAAAATGACTTAGGTGGAAAATGTTAAAACCAAGGTTGGGCCTTGCTGGAGGAGTTTTATTCAAAGCGAACTGTCAAGGGGTTCCCATAACACCCAACCGCGTAAGGAACGCAAAATCAAGGAACATAACACACGTATGACTGAAACTAGGGTGGCAAGAGTGGAACAAAACACCAGGCAAAAGGTCGAGCCTTCCACCCTTTACCAATTATATAAATGCATTAATTAAAATAAGAGATATTGTAATATCCCAACATATCCATCTTCCAACATGGAACAAACCTGAACTTCACCTGCAACTAGCAACGCTATAAGAGGGGCTGAGCAAAAGCGGTAACATAGCCAAACAATGGTTTGCTTTGAAGGTGGGTTAGAGGCTTGACATGGAAACATGGGAGGCATGATATAACAAGTGGTAGGTAGCACGACATAACGATAGAGTGAACAACTAGCAAGCAAAGATAGAAGTGATTTCGAGGGTATGGTCATCTTGCATGCAAAGTTCTTAGAGTTGTCCAAAGCTTGATCCTCGTTAGCATACTCAACGGGTTCCTTGTTCACGTACTCGTCTCTCGGCTCTACCCAAGGCAAGAACACAAGCAATGGAACAATAATCAATCACGATGCAATGCACAAGCAACATGATGCAATACATGGCATGATATGAAAGACATGATATCAAACCATACTTTCTGCCTTTCCAAGGCCTGCTGTTTGACAGAATGCCTGGCCAGCACAGTCGGATTACCCGGCTTAACGAATCTGCTGCCAGTGATCAAAACGTCATGGTCAGAAGATGCTGGCGGGTTAGCTGAACCGGATGGTCTGATGGTGGATGGATCGACAATAGTTTCGTCAGCTGATGGCTCAGCAGGGTCCATAATGAGAAAAGATGATTTTTATGAGACAGTTAGTATAATGATGCAGTTTTAAAGATGCAGAGGAAAGATGATTTTCCTTGCCCAGGGGCAATCTTGAAAGCCAGAAATTGAGTCTGGGACGATTCGCCAGAAGAGCGAGAAACCTCCTGCAAAGTTAAAATAAACTTAAGAATATAAGGAAATGGATTCATGGATAAAAACAAAGGAAAAGGTGAAAGAAACCTCATTCTGGCATTTTCGAGGAGTTTTTTGTAAGTCAGAAGGTGGTTCATCATCATAATTAGTCTGGGCCTGACGGCGGCTCTCATGTTGCCGCTTTTTCAAAAGAAAATGATGGTCCAAATAAGCCAAAGGGTGCGAAAACCTTACTTTCCGGGTTACCAGTCGAAGTTTCTGTCTCGGCAAAGGGGCTGAGTCGGAGGAAATAGTTACCTCTTCTTCCACAGCCTGGCTGGCCCCCGTGTCGTTCTAGCAATAGTCAGTGTCAATAAGGTAGTTGAAAAATCGGCCAATGGAGTCAAGGGCTACCTCCGACTCAGAAACATCATCCAGCTGGAACATGTCAAATGCAGTCTTCTTCTTGGGCTTCCGGGTCGTTCTCCTGGCGGCTATGGCAGCGGCTCTAGCCTTCTTGGCAGATTCATGATCATACTTGGCCTTCTAGAAGTCAGATTTGTCCTGTAAACAAATAAACAGTCTAAAAGGGCATGCAAGTATTTAAACTACTGAGGAAAACACAAAAAGAGAAAAGAGGTCAGGGGTTTTCACCTCTGGTGCCGGGTTAAGTTTGCAGGAGGGGTTTAATCCAACCTTATTGTAGTCCTCATATTTGCCGTTCACAAGGATGGTTGACATTGCAACAATGTCTTCTTCAGTCAATTGAATAGAGCCATAATGCAGAGAGTCATCTAGGCCTCCGCCATATTTATACATCAACTTGGATCCGCATCCTAGAGGGATGACCCGCCACGAGATCCAGCAACGGATCAGGTCAACTCCGGTTAAGCCATTTCCCAGTAAAGCTTGAATCCTTTTGATAGATGGGATAAGCATCTTCCGTTCAGCAGTAGTAAGTTTGTCAGGGAGTACAAACTTGGAATCAAGACGCTCCGCATGATAACCCGGCAGTGGTTTTTCATCAGCTGGTGATGTATCATGGCAGTAGAACCGGTTTGGTTCCAGTCTTTGGGATGGCTTGGTAAGACCACTAAAGGAAAAATGGCACCCTGTCAGCGTTGAATTGAAATTCCGCCAAGTTCCAAGCTGAGGCCATTGGTGCACTCATTCTGGTGGTTAAAGTAAAAGTACTCTCTGAAGAGTTCCACAGTCGGTTCTTCTTGAAGATATACCTCACAAGAACTTGAAAATTGCAGATATTGGATATAGAGTTGGGCCCAATATCCTGTGGATGAAGCTTGAAAAAATGCAGAATGTCTCGGAAGAATTTTGAGCCGGATGGTGAGAAGCCCCGGTTCATGTGATTAGTGAAAACGATAACTTCACCATCTTTGGGCTCAGGCCGTTCTTCGTCCGGGTCAGGAGCACGATAAGACATAACGTTTTTCTCTGGCAAAAATTCAATGGTGACAAATTCTCTCAAGGTATCCTCAGTAACTGTGGAAGGCAACCAGTTGCAGACGGTTGGTGCTTTTGACAACATGATGAAGAAAGGGCGAGCTGAAAAGAAAGTAATTGGCCAATTCAATTTATTGGTGGAATTACAGGTTCATGATTATAGTACAGACGAGTAATGGCGGCTTGAGTAAGGGCTAATGACATGTAAAGGAAAAATGAGCCGGAGTCATAAGCCGCCATGAGTAAAAGGTATTCGAAGGTTGCCAGAATCAAAATTGGCTAAGTGTTGAGACAAACAAGTTTCCCAAGCCGTGGCTATTATTCTGGATCAAAATGGTTCGGAAAAGAAAAATAAAGTTAGACCTAAAAAACGAGCACAGAGGAGTTCGTCAGTTCTAAAGAGGCATTTATACAGGATAAGGGGATTTGTTAGCGTCTAAAGTGGATGAGAAACACTACCGCATAAGTTCTGCACTACTTTTAGATCAAAAGAGGGTGCGGTAGAGAAGTTACAACGAATCTATGACGAACAGCGAAGAACACAGGGAAGAGAACTCGCGAACCCTAATGCGGATTTAAGGGGACAAAAGGGCAAGAGTTTACGGATGTGCAGCTGCTGTGGAGGATCGCCGCCGTTCTCTGGACGAACTTAGGGCGATGCAGCGGCCAACGTTGAGGAAGATGGTGAGCACTGCGGCGGCGGCGAAGCTCGAGAGGCAGAGTGGTGGCAATGAGAGGAAGAAGAAGAAAGTGGAAGGACTGGCCGAGCCTATTTATAAGGGGATAAGTGAACGGGCAGACGCGAAAATTGAGGAAGACCGAAGTAATGATTATCCAGCTAAATGGGCACCTCGATTTTTGGAAAACATTTAAGATAAGGATCCGTTGAAGATGACGTCGTGGCGTTTTTCCAAATTTTCTGAAGATGATGTAATGGTGGGTTATAGAGCTTTTACGAACAGCAGAAGATGGATTTCGACTAAGTGTTGGAGGTTGACAAGAACTAATTTCAAATCAACCTGGGGCCTAATGTTGGGAATATGACTACCAGGTATGACCCGCCCAGGAGGGGCCGGGTCAATCCTAATGGCAGGTTACTAAAAGAAGCTCAGCGAATATACAAGGCGATAGTTTATTATAAGATTGTAGTAGGCCCAAGCCCAGAGGCGGCTTAAGGACCATAATTGTAAACCACCATGTATAAGAAAGACTTGTAAAGAAAGGCATGTTAGAGAAGTCACCGAGCCGGACACATTATATGAGCCGGCCGGGACTCTGTAGGCTGCCAGGTATCTACCCGTGTATATAAGGGGACGACCCGGTGGCGGCTTAGGGCAAGAAACAACAGATCGAGAAGCCAAGCTAGCATATTTCGCTCCTTGGTAATCGAAACCTAGCAATACCACAACAACTGGACTATGCTTTACCTTCACCACAAGGGGCCGAACCAGTATAAACCTCTCGTGTCCTTTGTCCCGGTTAACCCCTTTAAGCTTCCTAGTTGCAATGGCTCCATGACTTAGTCCTTTCACTAGGACATCTCCCTTAGCAATTCCACGACACAATGCATATGCGTGCTCCGGAAGGGAAAGAATGAACAAAGCATCAAGTTGGCAAACCAAGTATGCTGCTGGAAAGATGAGACGATTTCAGTTGAAATTGATATGAAGATCACCGGAAACGGATGCACGGTTTGCAAATGGCAAGCAAAACAAGAATGACGCAAATCTACGATTAACAGCACGATGCCACTTAGAATGCAACAAAAAACTAAGCTACTGCACACCAACATATCAACAAGGCATATGGCAGTGATGTACAAGAGATGCTTGACAAAACGTGAACACTGAGCTATGGCTAAATCACACTAGAACAGGTTCAAACAAGCATGGCACAATACTAACATGTCAAAACCAACATCAGGAAGCACTGTTTAGAGCAAGCAAACAACATTCTACAGGAACATATCATAGCATACAAGGCATTATATGATTCTACTAAAACGATAGAACAAAAGTCTCTTACTGAACATGAGCCAAAAAGGCACAGAAGATATGATGGCACCCATGTAAACATAGCAAGTTTTATTAACAGTTTCAGACTTAGAAGAAAAAATAGAGCATGGCATAAACAAAATTATGATATCAACTTTGCAAGCTCATGCCACTCACCACAAAGCATTAAAAGCCAAAATAAGCATACCTATAGCAAGACGAGATGTTCATGAATCTAACCATGGAAAGAGCAAGTTCATAGGGTACATTCATTACTATCCACAACCATGGCAATTTTGATTAACATGTTAACAATCTGCCAGGAACATTTTATAACAAAAGTAGAGCAAAAAGTATCCACATTCTATAGCACTCCATAATTTCAAACTGGGTTATGAATGGATAGAGCATAACCACATGTTCAAAACATCCTCACTGAAGTAAATCAAAATAAGCATGGATCTCAATGTAGCATCAAGTTTACATGGCATCAAAATAACAGCAGGAAAAGGACTTAGCAAAAACCTAAGTCCCTGAAAACAGCAACACCACGGGACCTAGTTTGCATGCTTGTGCTAGTCACCACCTAGATCACAAAAATACAAGACTTGCACCTTTGTAAATATGGCATGTTTTAGTTCAAAACACATGTAGAACTCATGCTCATGTGATGCACACATCAAATGCAACAAAAATGACAAATCAGCATGATCTGATAAGTACCAGTTAACATTTTATAGCACTTTTGCAACAATGAAAATGGCATCATAATGGACAGTAACATGCACGGAAATGATGCTAACATGAAGAGCTCAACGAGACGAACCTTTCGACATATCATAAGCATGATTCAGAGCTACGAGCACGGAGATGTGACATGTTGAAGGAGGCATGAAAATATTAGGGAGTTTTGGGACTTAGTGGAATATTACCCTCCAAAATCCCAGATCCAGGGTTCGGTGTGGCGCGGACTTTGATGTGGCCGGATCTCACCGGAATAGTGGCCGGAGAGGAGGAAGGTGACCGGAGAGGCGCGGGCTTCGAGGAGGCGATCACCGGCGCGAGGGTCCGGCCAGATCCGGGCACGGCGGCGGCGGAGGGCCGAGGCGGTAGGCGGCGGTGCGCGTGGGCGCCGAGCAGCGCTAGGAGGCGATGGGAGAGGCCGCGGCGCGAGCTGCGCCCAGTGGAGGTGGAAGGCGGCGAGCGGCAGCCGGGCGGCGAGCGTCGCAGCGCAGGCAGCGTTGCGCGGCGGCGCACGGTGGCGGGGCGCACCGGCGGCTTTGGGCCGGAGGGCCGGCTGCGGCCCTCGGCGGGCTGGTAGGACGGTTTGGCGTGCCACATGGCGGCCCGCAATTGGTCAGGACGGCGGAGCGGACGCGTCCGGTCTGAGCGGACGTGTCCGGCGGCGGAGGAGGGAGATGGCTAGGGTTTGGACCCGGATTTCGGGGGTGATGCACATATTTAGTGGTAGAGGAAGTTTGGAGTGTCCAAATGAGGTGCGGTTTTCTCCCACACGATCGTGATCCGATGACGGAGGACATGGAGATTGTTTAGATGGGTTATTGGGCTGTTTTAGACGGGTGTTGGGCTGCAACACACAAGGGGCTTTTGCGGTACCAGGTTAACTGTTGTAGCGTCAAAAGTATCAGGTTAACTGTTGTAGCGTCAAACACACAAGGGGCTTTTACTTGGCCAGGAGCACTTTTGACCTCCGGCGGAGCGATTCCGCCGGGGGAACTTCCCTCCCGGAGGGGGAAATCATCGTCATGTCATCACCAACAACTCTCCCATCTTGGGGAGTGCAATCTCCATCAACATCATCAAGAACACCATCTCCTCCCAAACCCTTGTTCATCTCTTGTGTTCAATCTTTGTACCATAACTATAGATTGGTGCTTGTGGGTGACTAGTAGTGTTGATTACATCTTGTAGTTCGTTACTATATGGTTTATTTGGTGGAAGATTATATGTTCAGATCCATTATGCTATTTAATACCCCTATGATCTTGAGCATGTTTATCACTTGTGAGTGGTTACTTTTGTTCTTGCGGTCACTTGTTAAATCATGTTGCAAGTAATCATGTGAACCTGATATGTGTTTGATATTTTGATAATATGTATGTTGTGATTCCCTTAGTGGTGTCATGTGAACGTCGACTACATGACACTTCACCATATTTGGGCCTAAGGGAATGCATTGTGGAGTAGTTATTACATGATGGGTTGCGAGAGTGACAGAAGCTTAAAACCTAGTTTATGCACTATTCCGTAAGGGACCGATTGGATCAAAAAGTTTAATGCAATGGATAGGATTTATCCTTAATACTTTCTCGTAGTTGCGGATGCTTGCGAGGGGGTTACTCATAAGTAGGAGGTTTGTTCAAGTAAGAACAACACCTAAGCATCGGTCCACCCACATATCAAGTTATCAAAGTAGCGAACACGAAGCGAATCAACATGATGAAAGTGACTAGATGAAATTCCCGTGTACCCTCAAGAATGCTTTGCTTATTATAAGAGACCATTTTGACCTGTCCTTTGCCTCAAAAGGATTGGGCTACCTTGCTGCACTTTTGTTACTATTATTATTACTTGCTTTTTACGAAATACCTTGCTATCAAACTACTATGTTACTTACAATTTCATAACTTGCAGACATTACCTTGCTGAAAACCACTTGTCATTTCCTTCTGCTCCTCGTTGGGTTCGACACTCTTACTTACCGAAAAGAGTTACCTTTGAACCGCTATGCTTGTGGGTCATCAAGGCTATTTTATGGCGTCGTTGCCGGGGAGTGAAGCGCCTTTAGTAAGTGGAAATTGGTAAGGAAACATTTATATAGTGTGCTGAAATTTATTGTCACTTGTTACTATGGAAAACAATCCTTTGTAACATCCCAATTTTCAATTTGGATGTTAATCATTAGCTCATCATATGCATCCATGATTCTTGCATTTTTGAATTGGTTTTATTTGGACATTTTGATCCTAGAGACCTTATGCAACTCAAGGACCATGTGAGAGAGTTGGAGGTTTTTATAAAATTCCATTTTTTTAATTTTCAAAATTTGGTAAGTTAGATCAATGTGATTTTTTATTTGAAATTATTTTTCCAATTATTTCAAAACAAATAAAATAATGAGAGAAGATAATATGACTACTTCAAAACATAGGAAATAATGGAAATTTAGTTTTAAATAAAAATGTGTATTTTATTTGAATTTTTATTGAGATTTTATTCGATTAATTTAGGGAAAAATTGCATTTTTAAAATTTGCATTTTCGCCCAGAAAAATGCCCATGCTGTCCTAAATATTACTAGAGGGCCATGGAAATTATTTTTGGGATTTTAGGATTTTTATTTATTTTATTTTTAGATTTTTTCTTTTTTCGGTGAAATAATTTAAAATAAATCCTAACTGCGCCGGCCCAGCTTGCGCCAGGCCGTGGCCAAGCTCGCCGCCGCCGAATCCGGCGCGGACTCCACATCCCCCCGCTGACTCCACATCCCCCGCTGCCTAGCCCCTTCTCCAAGCAACCCCCCGGCCCCTTTAAATAGGGCCGAGGCCCGACCTCCTCCGCCACCTGAGCCACCCCGCCGCCCGCAGCCGCAACACACAAGGGATTTTGCGGTACCAGGTTAACCGTTGGAGCGTCAAATGGCCTCCAAATGACACGAAATTTGACAGGCGGTCTACTGGTGGTGTACCAAGGCCACTTGACAAATCTCGGCCCATTCCGAGAACTTTTAACTCCTGCTCACGAAAAGAGACAAGAGGGGTGCGCCAGGTGCATGTGGGAGTGTCGGATTGCGAAACGGACAACGGGGAAAATGCTCGGATGCATCAGACGAACACGAATGCTAATGCGATGCACATGATGACATGATATGAAATGCATGACATGAAAAAAAATGCGAAACGAAAGACAAAACCCAACCACGAAGGGAATCTCATAACTTAAAGCCGAAAATGGCAAGAGTTGGGGTTACAAATATGGCAAGTTACATCCAGGGAGTTATAGTTGTTGATCTTGATAACCCACAATCAAAGAACCAACGTAGGATAAGAGAGACTTTGTTGCTAGGAAGCATGGCAAAGAAAGAGAACCATGGGTTCAGAAACCCATGCCTTTTCCTCTTAAACCATCCAAGAAAAAGGATGATGAGGATTTTGAGCGCTTTGCTGAAATGATTAGACCTATCTTTCTGCGTATGCGTTTGACTGATATGCTTAAAATGAATCCTTATGCTAAGTATATGAAAGATATTGTTACAAATAAAAGAAATATACCGGAAGCAGAAATTTGCACCATGCTTGCCATTTATACTTTTAAAGGTGGAATACCAAAGAAACTAGGAGATCCCGGAGTACCAACTATACCATGCTCCATTAAAACAAACTATGATAAAACTTCTTTATGTGATCTTGGAGCCGGTGTTAGTGCTATGCCTCTCTCTTTATATCGTAGACTCGATTTTAATAAGTTGACACCAACTGAAATATCTTTGCAAATGGCCGATAAATCAACTACTATACCTATCGGTATCTGCGAGGATGTGCTTGTTGTGGTTGCAAACGTAACTATTTTAATGGACTTTGTTATTCTTGATATTCCCGAGGATGATAGTATCTCGATTATCCTTGGTAGACCCTTTTTGAATATTGCGGGGGCTGTTATTGATTGCAACAAAGGCAATGTCACTTTTCATGTTAATGGTAATGAGCATATGGTACACTTTTCGAGGAAGCAACCTAAAGTCCACAGTATCAGTTCTATTGGAAAATTTTCAACGATTACTATTGGAGGTTTTGAATTTCCTCTTCCTACTATCAAGAAGAAATATGATATTCTTATTGTTGGGGACATGCATATCCCCGTTGAGGTAACCTAGTGTTATTCGAAAATTGTTCGGTTCCATGTTATTCGGAAAGAGTTTGTTAACAAGACTTGATCAACCTTGTTAGTGGATTCCTATTGATGAGCACAACTCTCTGTACCCTCCTTTTACTTTCTGTTATTTAGATTAAATAAAGCAAAACTAGTATTTTCTGTCTATTGTCTGAATTATCCTTGCAACCAAAATACCCTGAAAATAAAAGTTCTCCAAATGTCCTGAAAATGAAATATGATTTTTTGTAGAATATTTAAGAATTTCTGGCACTAAGAACACACTAGGGGGCCCCACCATTTGGCCATGAGGGCACAGGGCGTGCCCACCCCATTAGGGCGCACCCCCTACCTCGTGTACCCCATGTGGACCACCTCCACTTACTCCAGCACCCACTCACTTCGTCTTCCTCCAGAAAAACTCATCCCATAGCTCAAACCCATGTTCTAGCTCCTCTTGCTGTCATTTTCGATCTCTTTGCTCAAAGCTCCATTCACAAAACTGTTTTGGGGGGTTGTTCTTCGGTATGTGACTCCCCCAATTGTCCAATTAGTTTTTGTTCTAGTGATTTATTTATTGCAAATTTTTGCTGCTAAGGTGACCCTGTTCTTGAGCTTGCATGTCAAATTTATATGGTCTAAAGTAGTTTTAATGCATGATATAGCCTCTAGGCACCTGTGGGAGTAGTTGTTATCAACCTCGTTGACTTTGATTCACTTTTATTTTGACTCACTAAAAAATATTAGAAAGTTTTCAAAGAAACAAAATTATGAAGAGATTGTTGAGGGGCTCTTCGAGCCGAAGCTCGAAGGATAAGTAGAATGAGGAGAATAAAAAGCCCAAATACAATCTTCCTCGCACTGTAGAGGTTCGGCCGTGCGAATGGCCTTGTGATGCATTCTTGAGAGCCGCCGGATTTTAGGATGACTTTTATTACTTGGCTGAGAATGCAGGCCTCACCGAATTCCTCCACGACCAACGCGAACAGTATCTCCTACTCACTAATATTTTCGTGTAAATTTTTTATTTCCATGATAAGAAATCACCACCTTCAGTGGAGTTTCACTTATATGATGAGGTTAAGGAGATGTCACTCCATGATTTTTGTCGGGGCTGCAAGAAACCCTTTGTGGGCAGCTTTGAGGAACCACATCATAGTGATGTGGATGGATTTATTGATAGAATTGCTGTAAGGGAAACGAGGAAAGTTTCCGATGCAAGAATTACTAGTATACATTTTCCTGTTCTACGCTACTTTGCGATATTTTCTAGTAGATGCTTAATTGGTTGGGGGAACAGTGGAAATCTTAGTGCTCCTAATCTTGTCATCTTACGCCATGCTTTGTTTCGTGATACAACTTTTAGCTTAGGCGCTATTGTTGCTAAATGATTAAGTCTGAACCATACAAAGGTCCCCATCTTCGGAGGCATCTTTGCTCCATGCCTTGCTAAACACTTTGAGATACCTATTAGGCATTATGAGAAAGAGGAAAAGTTGGTGCCCCCTTTTTCTAGATTATAAGAGTATTGTAGCACATGAATTTATTGTTAAAAATAAGAAGAAGATTCTTAAGTATAATTTGATATTTGATAAAACTCACTGTGAGAGTATTACCTTGCCTGCACCCTCTTTGTTTAACAAACTTTCAGGCACGTACCTCATCTTTCTCAAGGCCATTTATGCATACTGGAGGCTGACACAAGTCCCAGAGCCTGAGCATCAGCCACCACTTGAACCTTATCGACAGTCTGAGGACCCTAAGGACCCTCCTCAGTACATCGGAGAGAGTAGCTTCGTTCCATGGGCATAGACCAACTTAGGCCAAAAGCCTAAGCTTGGGGGAGTACGTATTTCTCACCGACATTACATTCATGTTCACACACACATCCTAGTTGTCGGTTCTCATACTTTTTCATTGTACTATACATGCTAGTTTATTTTCTTTTCAGAGCCTTCTTCTTGTGTGTTTCAAAAACCTTAAGAAAAACAAAAAAATAGTTGTAGCTTTTAGCTAGTTTACTTTCCATGCCTGTAGTAGTAGTAATTAAAAGAAAACCCAAAAAGATTTCTCGTTCTTCTTTTGCTTGTTGGGAACTTTCCCGTGTAAATAGTTTTATTTCTTTTCTTATTCTTTGGGGGTCGAGAGGAGAAAACCATGATGAAAATGCTGATTGGCTCTCATATGCATTATTATTGATTTAACCAAGAGCCCATATCACCTTGTCTTCTCGCTTGTATAAAATGCTTGCAGATTCCATCTTAGTCCAATGGACATGCACTATTATTATTATCCACACCGTTCGGCCATGCGAGTGAAAGGCAATAATGACGATATATGATGGATTGAATGAGATGAGAGAAGCTGGTATAAACTCGACCTATCTTGTTTTTGTAAATATGATTAGTTCATTGTTCCTGATTCAGCCTATTATGAATGAAATATGTTTGCAATGACAACTAGAGATTATAGTTGCCCATGCCATGCTTAATTAGCTAGGAGTTTATAATGGTTTACCTTGCATGCCAACATGCTATTAAAATGGTTGTGATGTGGTATGATAAGGTGGTATCTTCCTTTGAACGATTCGAGTGGCTTGACTTGGCACATGTTCACACATGTAGTTGAAACAAAATCAACATAGCCTCCACGATATTTATGTTCATGGTGATTTATATCTTACACATGCTTGCAGTCATTATTGATTAATCTTAATGCAGACTGTTGTTGCTCTCTAGTTGGTCGCTTACCAGTCTCTTGCTAGCCTTCACTTGTACTAAGCGAGAATACTACTTGTGCATCCACTTCCATAAACCCCAAATTTATTCCAGGTGATTCCACCATACCTTCCTATATGCGGTATTTACCTGCCGTTCCAAGTAAATTTGTATGTGCCAAACTCTGAACCTTCAAATGAAATTTCGTTTTGTATGCTCGAATAGCTCATGTAACAACTAGGGTTGTTGATATCTTCCATGCTAGGTGGGTTATTCTCACGATGACTGGACTCTCATCATTCATGAGAAAATGGCCGGTAACCGGGATGCCCAGTCCCATGCTCAAATCAAATCAAAATAATTGCAAACAAAACTCCCTCAGGATTGTTGTTAGTTCGACGACACCCGTCTTTTCGGACAAGACATGGATTGATGTTTGTAGGTGGTGGGGGAGTGTAAACTTTACCATTCTGTTTGGGAACCGCCTATAATCTGTGTAGCATGGATGATATCAAGATCTCTTGGTTGTTATGTTGACAATCAAAGTACGCCACTCAAAATATTATTTATCTCTGTTTCAAAATTCGAGCTCTGGCACCTCTGCAAATCCTTGCTTCCCTTTGCGAAGGGCCTATCTATTTACTTTTATGTTGAGTCATCATCCTCTTATTAAAAGCACTAGTTGGAGAGCACCGCTGTCATTCGCATGTATTGCTATTAATTTACATTGAGTATGACTATGACTGGATCTCTTTTACCATGAATTATAATGTCTAGTCAATCCTTGATCTTCAGGGGTGCTCTGCATTTATGTTTTGCGGTCTCAGAAAGGGCTTGCGAGATACCATCTTGTTATATCATGATTGTTTTGAGAAAGTTTTGTCATCCGAGATTTATTATTATTGCTCACTAGTTGATTATGCCATTGATATGAGTAAACATGAGACCTAAATGTTACTGTGAATATGGTTAGTTCATAATCTTTGCTGAAAACTTGAATGCTGGCTTTACATATTTGCAACAACAAGATCAAACAGAGTTTGTAAAAGTTTTTATTTATCACTTTCAGTTTGTCAACTGAATTGCTTGAGGACAAGCAAAGGTTTAAGCTTGGGGGAGTTGATGCGTCTCCAACATATCTAATTTTCCAAACACTTTTGCCCTTGTTTTGGACTTTAACTTACATGATTGGAATGGAACTAAACCAAACTGATGCTGTTTTCAGCAGAACTGCCATGGTGTTATTTTTGTGCAGAAATAAAAGTTATCGGAATGACCTGAAAATCCACGGGGACACGTTTTGGAATTAATGAAAAATACTGGCAAAAGAATCAGCATCAGGGGGCCCACACCATATCTGCGAGGGTGCAGGGCGCGCCCCCTTGCTCGTGGGCCCCTGGGACTCCACCGACCTCAACCCCAACTCCATATATTCACTTTCGGGGACGAAAAAATTAGGGAGAAGGATCCATCGCGTTTTACGATACGGAGCCGCCGCCAAGCCCTAATCTTCCTCGGGAGGGCTGATCTGGAGTCCGTTCGGGGCTCCGGAGAGGGGAATTCGTCGCCATCGTCATCATCAACCATCCTCCATCACCAATTCATGATGCTCACCGCCGTGCTTGAGTAATATCATCAAAGCTTGCTGGACGGTGATGGGTTGGATGACATTTACCATGTAATCGAGTTAGTTTTGTTAAGGTTTGATCCCTAGTATCCATTATGTTGTAAGATTGATGTTGTTGTGACTTTACTATGCTTAATGCTTGTCACTAGGGCCCGAGTGCCATGATTTCAGATCTGAACCTATTATGTTTTCATGAATATATGTGAGTTCTTGATCCTATGTTGCAAGTCAATAGTCACCTACTATGTGTTACGATCCGGCAACCCCGAAGTGATAATAATCGGGACCACTGTCAGTGATGACCGTAGTTTGAGGAGTTCATGTATTCACTAAGTGTTAATGCTTTGGTCCAGTACTCTATTAAAAGGAGGCCTTAATATTCCTTAGTTTCTAATAGGACCCCGCTTCCACGGGAGCGTAGTACAAAAGATGTCATGCAAATTCTTTTCCATAAGCACGTATGACTATATTCGGAATACATGCCTACATTACATTGATGAAGTGGTGCTAGTTCTATGTCACCCTATGTTATAACTGTTGCATGAGGAATCGCATCCGACATAATTATCCATCATTGATCCATTGCCTACGAGATTTTCACATATTGATCTTTGCTTAGTTACTTTTCCGTTGCCACTGTTATGATTGCTACAAAAACTATTACTGTTACTTTTGCCACCGTTATCGTTACTTTCATACTACTTTGCTATGAAATACTTTGCTGTAGATAGTAAGTCTTTCAGGTGTGATTGAATTGACAACTGAACTGCTAATACTTGAGAATATTCTTTGGCTCCCCATGTGTCAAATCAATAAATTTGGGTTGAGTACTCTACCCTCAAAAACTGTTGCGATCCCCTATACTTGTGGGTTATCAATGTCAAGGTCATCATCAATGGCGGAAATTGCCACAATTTTGCAAGCAAAGAATTATGCTCCAAGCTACAATTGTTCAAGAAGAAGCTCCCTCGCCCTGACAAGGTCGAATGGCTAAGTGACTCCAGCGCCATTCAAGTGGAGCACACCGCCAAAGTGTCCTTCAAGATTGGCGCCTACGAAGACACCTTGGAATGTGATGTGGTGCCTATGTCTATATGGCATCTCCTCTAAGGGCGACCATGGTAATTCGACTGCAACATCATCCACAACGGAGTAACCAATCACCATAGCTTCAAGATGAAGGGCAAGGAGTACGTGCTTCAACCCATGTCGCCAAGTCAAGTTGTCGCCGACAAGCAAGCTTCAAAACATCATGGAGAGACTAGTGAGCGGTTTAACTACCAAAAAGAGAGTGAGCGCCAAAAGCCACAATTTGGTGAATCCATGATGAGCGATAAGAAAAACTTAGTTCTCCTAGCCACTAAAAGAGACATCAGGGATGTGAATGACAGCCCATCGAGTTTTCTTCACTTTGTACTTGTGTGCAAATATGAAGAGGTGAGGACTAATATTTCACAACATCTTCCTTTGGTTTTGTCTCATCTCTTGCAGGAATTCGCGGATGTGTTCCTCGATGAGCTACCTCGGGACTACCTTCTTTACGTGCAATTCGGCACCGCATCGACCTTATCCTCAGCACACCTCTACCAAATAAGTCACTTTATGATACGTCCATTTTGCATCATGTTTTCTTCCTGTTTTTATGATTTTTTTATGCATAATAATGCTTTTTGGAGTAATTCTAATGCCTTTTCTCTCACAATATGAAAGGTACACATAAAGAGGTAGAATTCCGGTAGCTGGAAATCTGGACCTGGAAAAGCTACGTCAGGCTACTTAATCTACACAATTCCAAACAAGCTAAAACTTTACAGAGTTTTTTTATGGAATATATGAGGAATATTGGAGCCAATAAGTACCAGATGGGGCCCACCAGGTGGGCACAACCCACCTGGGCACGCTAGGGAGCCTAGGCGTCACATGGGCACGCCAGGGAGCCTAGGCGTGCCCTGGTGGGATGTGCTCACCCAGGCCCATCTTCTGGTATATAAGTCATTTTGACCTAGAAAAAGTAAGGATAGGACTTCCGGGAGGGAGCGCCGCCGTCTCGAGATGGAACTTGGCCAGGAGCACTTTTGCCCTACGGCGGAGCGATTCCGCCGGGGGGACTTCCCTCCCGGAGGGGGAAATCATCGTCATGTCATCACCAACTACTCTCCCATCTTGGGGAGGGCAGTCTGCATCAACATCTTCAATAACACCATCTCCTCCCAAACCCTAGTTCATCTCTTGTGTTCAATCTTAGTACCAGAACTATAGATTGGTGCTCGTGGGTGACTAGTAGTGTTGATTACATCTTGTAGTTCGTTACTATATGGTTTATTTGGTGGAAGATTTTATGTTTAGATCCATTGCGATATTTAATACCCCTCTGATCTTGAGCATGTTTATCACTTGTGAGTGGTTACTTTTGTTCTTGAGGTCACGGGAGAAATCATGTTGCAAGTAATCATGTGAACCTCATATGTGTTTGAGATTTTGATAGTATGTATGTTGTGATTCCCTTAGTGGTGTCATGTGAACGTCTACTACATGACACTTCACCATATTTGGGCCTAAGGGAATGCATTGTAGAGTAGTTATTTCATGATGAGTTGCGAGAGTAACAAAAGCTTAAAACCTAGTTTGTGCGCTATTCCGTAAGGGACCGATTGGATCCCAAAGTTTAATGCAATGGTTAGGATTTATCCTTAATACTTTCTCGTAGTTGCGGATGCTTGCGAGGGGGTTACTCATAAGTAGGAGGTTTGTTCAAGTAAGAACAACACCTAAGCATCGGTCCACCCACATAGCAAGTTATCAAAGTAGCGAACACGAAGCGAATCAACATGATGAAAGTGACTAGATGAAATTCCCGTGTACCCTCAAGAATGCTTTGCTTATTATAAGAGACCATTTTGACCTGTCCTTTGCCTCAAAAGGATTGGGCTACCTTGCTGCACTTTTGTTACTATTATTATTACTTGCTTGTTACGAAATACCTTGTTATCAAACTACTATGTTACTTACAATTTCATAAATTGCAGACATTACCTTGCTGAAAACCACTTGTCATTTCCTTCTGCTCCTCGTTGGGTTCGACACTCTTACTTATTGAAAAGAGTTACCTTTGAACCGCTATACTTGTGGGTCATCAAGGCTATGTTATGGCACCGTTGCCGGGGAGTGAAGCGCCTTTAGTAAGTGGAAATTGGTAAGGAAACATCTATATAGCATGGTGAAATGTATTGTCACTTGTTACTATGGAAAACAATCCTTTGTAACATCCGAATTTTCAATTTGGATGTTAATCATTAGCTCATCATATGCATCCATGCTTATTGCATTTTTGAATTGGTTTTATTTGGACATTTTGATCCTAGAGACCTTAAGCAACTCAAGGACCATGTGAGAGAGTTGGAGGTTTTCAAAAAATTCCATTTTTTGAATTTTCAAAATTGGGTAAGTTGGATCAATGTGATTTTTATTTGAAATTATTTTTCCAATTATTTCAAAACAAATAAAATAATGAGAGAAGATAATATGACTTCTACAAAACATAGGAAATAATGGAAATTTAGTTTTAATTAAAAATATGTATTTTATTTGAATTTTTATAGAGATTTTATTCGATTAATTTAGGGAAAATTGCATTTTTAAAATTTGCATTTTAGCCTAGAAAATGCCCACATTGTCCTAAATATTACTAGAGGACCATGAAAATTATTTTTGGGATTTTAGGATTTTTATTTATTTTACTTTTGGATTTTTTTCTTTTTTCAGTGAAATTATTAAAAAAAATCCTAACTCGGCCGACCTAGCTAGCGCCAGGCCGTGGCCCAGCTCGCCGCCGCCGAGTCCGGCGCGAACTCCTCATCCCCCCGCTGCCTAGCCCCTTCCGCAAGCAACCCACGGTCCCTTTAAATAGGGCCGAGGCCCGACCTCCTCCGCCACCCGAGCACACCTCGCGCCCGCAGCCGCCCGCCGCCGCCGCTTGCGCGCCGCCCGCTGCCGCGCCACCCGCGCCACTCCCCGCCGCCCCTCTGCTGTCGCGCCAGCGCCCCGCCACCCGGTGCCGTGTCGTGCCGTGCCATGCCATGCCGCTGCCGCCGGAGAATGCCGCCGCCGCCGCCGGTTTCTTTCACCCGACCCGGTATAAAACCGAAGAAGACCCGACAATTTTTTTTATAAAATTTCAGTTTATTTCGATTGGATCGGTTTTATTTTTAGGCTTCGTTAACTAGTGAGCGTTCACACGGTTTTCTTTATTAACGAATGAATTCGTTCGTTAGTCTCTGTTAGCAGACGTTCCTCCGATAGATTTTTCTTTTTAGTTTAATTTTTGGCCAGGGACCTATCTGTAATTACTTTTATCAAAGAATAGTCCCTGGTCTTCAAACCATCACTACTTTTTTCTCATTTATCCAAAGCCAGTGAAACCAACGCCAAAATCTTCGTCTTGTTTCCCTCTGTCCAGATAATCAACTTGAACATATTTTAATTCGAACTTCTTTTGATCATAGTTGGAGTTTGTAACTCCGATTCAATTGATTCTTTTTGCAAATCGAAGCTCTTCACTTGAACTTTCAGTTTAGATCTTTTCTTTTGGGGTTTACCATTGCATATTATGCTTGAGTTCTTATGTATGCTATTGTTTGTTCATGATATTATGGAGTGCAAGGCTTGCTACTACGAATCTCTAGGGTTTTCCGATCGTCGGCAAGGCAAGTAACACTTGCTGTTCCTTAGAGAAATCTTGTGTCTGTCCTTCTTGCAGACGCTTGGCATATAATTGCAATGATTTGTCATCTCCTTGAGCGCTGCGAATTTCTGTCTCGAGGGTAGGAGCAATTTCCAATATGCTAGCAAGACTGGCATCCACGATTACCAAATTTAGATGAGCAATTTCTTCACAAAGTTCAGGAGGCAAAGAATCCATTAGAGCGTTCGGCTGAGATCATCAGCCACCACATTAGCTTTACCTGGGTGATAATTTATACCGAGGTCGTAATCCTTAACCAAATCGAGCCATCTTCGCTCCCAAAGGTTTAGATCAGGCTGAGTGAATACGTACTAGAGGCTCTTGTGGTAGGTAAATATCTAGCACCTCTTTCCAATAAGATAGTGTCTCCAAATCTTCAAAGCGTGCACCACCGCAGCCAACTCCAAATCATGAGTGGGATGATTTCCTTCGTGCGGCCGTAGTTGTCGGGATGCATAGGACACAACCTTGCCATCTTGCATAAGTACAAATCCAAGGCCTTTTCTGGAGGCGTCGCAGTAGACATCAAAACTGCGATAGATGTCGGGAAGAGTCAATACTGGTGCTGACATCAATCTGATTTTTAACTCATTGAAACTCTGTTCACAGTCCTCGGTCCATTCAAACTTCTTATCGTTCTTTAGGAGTTCTGTCATTGGCTTGGAAATCTTAGAGAATCCTTCAATAAAGCGGTGATAATACCCGGCTAGTCCAAGGAAACTCCAGATTTCTAACACTGTCATGGGTGTGGAACAATCAAGCACATCTTTCACCTTACCTGGAGCCACGACTATTCCTTCTCCTAAAAGAACATTCCCTAAAAATCCCACTTTCCTGAGCGAAAATTCACATTTGCCGAACTTTGCGTAGAGCTGATGGTCGCGAAGTCTTTACAAAACCGCTCGGAGGTGATCCTTGTGTTCGTCTTTGCTTTTTGAATAAATGAGGATGTCATCGATGAACACCACCACAAATTTGTCCATGAAATCCATAAACACCTTATTCATCATATGCATGAAGAAGGAAGGGGCGTTGGTGAAGGAAATATGCCCAAGAGGAAATAATAAAGTTGTTATTTATATTTCCTTATATCATGATAAACGTTTATTATTCATCCTAGAATTCATTAACCGGAAACTTAGTACATGCGTGAATACATAGACAAACATAGTGTCACTAGTTTGCCTCTACTTGACTAGCTCATTGAATCTATGATGGTTATGTTTCCTAACCATAGACATGAGTTGTTACTTGATTAACGAGATCACATCATTACAGAATGATGTGATTGACTTGACCCATCCGTTAGCTTAGAACGATGATCATTTAGTTTGTTGCCATTGCTTTCTTCATGACTTATACATGTTCCCATGACTATGAGATTATGCAACTCCTGAGTACCGGAGGAACACTTTGTGTGCTACCAAACATCACAACGTAATTGGGTGATTATAAAGCTGCTCTACAGGCGTCTCCGATGGTACTTGTTGAGTTGGCATAAATCGAGATTAGGATTTGGCACTCCGATTGTCGGAGAGGTATCTCTAGGCCCTCTCGATAATGCACATCACTATAATCCTTGCAAGCATTGTGACTAATGAGTTAGGTGCGGGATGATGCATCATGGATCGAGTAAGGAGACTTGCTGGTAATGAGATTGAACTAGGTATAAGGATACCTACGATCGAATCTCGGGCAAGTAACATACCGATGAAAAAGTGAAGAACGCATGTTGTTATGCGGTTTGACCGATAAAGATCTTTGTAGAATATGTGGGAACCAATATGAGCATCCAGGTTCCGCTATTGGTTATTGACCAGAGAAGAGTCTCAGTCATGTCTACATAATTCTCCAACCCATAGGGTCCGCACGCTTAAAGTTCGGTGACGATCGGTAATATGAGTTTATGTGTTTTGATGTACCAAAGGGAGTTTGGAGTCTCGGATATGATCACAGACATGACGAGGAGTCTCAAAATGGTCAAGACATAAAGATTGATATATTGGAAGCCTACATTTGGACATCGGAATGGTTACAGGTGAAATCAGGATTTTACCGGAGTGTCGGGGGGTTACCGGAATCCCCCGGGGGTTAATGGGCCATGTTGGGCCCTAGTGGAGAGAGAGGGGGGCTGGCCAGGGCAGGGCCGCACGCCCCTTCCCTTGAGTCCGAATATGACAAGGAAAGGGGGGCGGCGCCCCCTTGGCTTTCCCCTCTCCCACTCCTTCCTTCCCCCTCCTAGTGGGACTAGGAAAGTGGAGTCCTACTCCCACTAGGAGGAGGACTCCTCCTGGCGCACCCTGCAGGGGCCGGCCGGCCTCTCCCCTTGATCCTTTATATAGGGGGGCAGGGGGGCACCCCAAGACACACAAGTTGATCAGTTGATATTTTAGCCGTGTGCGGTGCCCCACTCCACCATAATCCACCTCGGTCATATCGTAGCAGTGCTTAGGCGAAGCCCTGCGTCGGTAGCATCATCATCACCGTCATTACACCGTATTGCTGGCGGAACTCTCCCTCGAAGCTCTGCTGGATCGGAGTTTGTGGGACGTCACCAAGCTGAACGTGTGCTGAACTCGGAGGTGTTGTACGTTCGGTACATGGATCAGTCGGATCGTGAAGACGTACGACTACATCAACCGCGTTCTCATAATGCTTCCGCTTACGGTCTACGAGGGTACGGGGACGACACTCTCCCCTCTTGTTGCTATGCATCACCATGATCTTGCGTGTGCGCAGGAATTTTTTTGAAATTACTACGTTCCCCAACAGTGGCATCCGAGCCAAGTTTATGCGTAGATGTTTGTCGGTGTACACAAAAGAGGGGTACACTTTTTGTACCCCTATAACTGTGCATGGGCAGATGAGCCACGGGCACCACCACCGAGCAAGGCAAGGGAGGTGAGCCAAGGTAAGACTGAAGCTAGGGAGAAGCAGAACAACGCCAAGACCAAGACACAAAGAGGCAAAGGGGACGAAGCGGACCCCCCCCCGGCAAGATCCTTGCCGGGAGGCGGTTTTAGCAAACCCGGCAAGACCCTTGCCGTGGTAGCTCGCCCCACAACTATGGAGTGAGTCACCCTTGAGTCCACTGCCCCCATGGGGCAAGGATTCGGGAGACATCCCCGTGGTGGCATGCAGATCTTTGTGAAGACATTCAAGATCAGATACACCCTTTATAAGATGATGATCCTTGGCGGGATCCCAGCCAAGGAGGACCACAAGGCCCCCGGCAAGAGCCTTGCCGGGGATGACAGCAGGCGCCATGGCAAGACCCTTGCCGGGGTCCCGGCAAGGCCCTTGCCAAGAACACCCGTAGGGCCACCATCAGGCCCACGCCAGTCAAACCTCCACCGCCGTTCGCATGCAGCTGCCGACCCAACTGGCTGGGCAGGCACCTGCGTGGCGGCATGCGGATCTTCGTGGAGACCTACCACTGCGCCACCTTAGCTGCCTGCCTGCCTACATGGCACCGCGGGCGCCGCTGGCCAGGGCGCGTGTCGACACGAGAGGGAGCGACGACGGACGAGACAGGGCTCTCCCCCGTCCCTGATAAAGCATGGACACCTGGGTAAGACGCATTAAATGCGCCTTGTCATGTAATGCAAGAGATAAACTCACATCACTGTACCTTTTCCACCTCCTGTGTGCCACTGTGGCAAGCCCTTTCCTATAAAAGGAGGCCCGAGGAGACCAGGAGGAGGATTCGGCTTTTTGGAGCTCCCCACGCCCCATAGCTAGCTCAAGAACACAGATATACAATCCACCAAAGCAGGAGTAGGGTTTTACGCATCCTCGCAGCCCGAACCTGGATAAACTAACCGTGTGCTATCTGTTTGATCCACTCTTCTCACGACCCCGCACCCCGCAACCGTGGTAGGGATTCTTGTGATCCCATAGGTGTCATTCCCACCGACATCTTTGGCGCGCCAGGTAGGGGGCGCAGTTGTGAGAATCGGCTCTAGCAATCAGCTCAGCACTCCTTCGTCTTCGTGGCTCTTGGAGAAGGATGGAGGCCGGAAGATCAGCGCTCGAGTGACTACAAACAGAAGCTAAGTTGCACTGAACCCTTATTTGTTCTATCCTTTTTATATGAGGTTATTCCCCCCGGAGATGTCACGCCTTTGTATGAGAAACCTGCTCACCAGGGGGCTCTCCCATGATCGGCAACGCCATTGTCCTGTTTCGAGTCCGCTCAACAGCTCAAGCGGCTGCGTCGAGAATGGCAGAGTAGCCTTCCGTGACCAACAACGCTCTCGATTCTGACTCGAGTCAAGCTCGACAGTTCGAGCGGCCACGTTCGGCAAGGAAAGGTGGCTCGTCCGGCAGCACGCGTACCCAGCAGGCCCATGGGGATCCGTCCCCAAAACGCCGCTAGGGGCTTCCGCGCTGGCGAGCCTACCCAATCGGCGTAGGGTGCGCATACAAAGAGGAATTGAACGGGGAAATAACATGCATGAAATTAAAAGTACTGGAAAGTTATATACATCACATCATTGCTGCGGTTCTAACTAAAGATGAAATTTGTCTTGGTCGTGAACCTGCAGCGGCGGTGAAGAACGGGATGCCTAATCCCGGCGCTGGCCTTCCACCCTCTTGATTTCGTCGATGCTGCTGATGACGGGCTTGATGCGCTCCTTGAGCACCGTGAGGTCAACACCTCCGGCAAGCTATCCATCGCGGCACCGAAGTCGAGGTCGGGATTCCAGTACGCCATCTTGGTGAGGACCTTGGTCATGACCCCCCGGCAAAGTCGCCGGGCTTCCCCGGCCAACGTGGCCGCTCGGTTGGAGTGAAGATAAGCCAAGGCTCCGAGGACGCCCTCGAAGAACAGGGTCAGCTTGGTGTTGACGGTCCCGCTGCGCTCAGGGGCGTACCTCACGTTTGGCATCCCCATGGTGGCCAACTGCGAGGTGACCCTGCCGGCGACCTCCTCCAGACGGCTGATCCATCTGTTCTCGCCCGCCACATAATCCTGGTGGGAGGCGGCCTCGTTCGCCCGCAGCTGCTTCTCCTCCTCCAGGCTCCTGGTCAAGGTCTCCTCCCGAGCCCTGCTCCGACAGCATCTTCTCGAGATCCTCCAGCTTCAGCTTGAGATCTCTGACGGAGTTTTGCGCTTCGGAGAGCTCCCCAGCCCTGCTGATGACCGCTCCTTGCGCCTCCACCAAGGCGCTGTTGAGCGTGCTCTTCTCGTTGGACAGCTTGAGGGCCTGCTCCTTCAGCTCGTCCTGCGCCACCTCCAACTCCCTTACCTTGCCGGCATGGGCCAGAGCCTGGGCATCGAGTGCCTCCTTGTGCCTCTGCTCCAGCTCGCGAGTCCGCGCGCGACAAGGGCCTCGAGCTCCTCATCCTTGCCACGGAGCGCTGTGGCAAGCTTCGCCTCACGCACGGTGAGGTCCTCTTCCTGGGAATCCAGTGCGGCTTGATGCTGGTTCCGGACGGCCTCGGCCGCGGCAGCCAAGTTCGCCGCCTTTTCCTGGGCCTTCTCGATGTCAGCCATCTTCATGGTGAGCTCGACGTTGCGCTTGGCCAATTCCTCCTGAAGGGCCCTCTGCTCCTCGCGAGTCTGGTGGAACCAGGTCTGTGTCTCAGCAACGCGCGCCTTGAAATCCACCTCCGCCTGGTCCACCGTTGCCATCCTGGACTTAACCTTGTCTCAGACGGACACGGTAGAGCGCCTGGAGTTTTCGGAAGTTGGCCCCCATAGCGCGGAAAAGCTGCTCTTCCGAGAACCGTCACCGCCAACGCCCAGCTCACCGACAACCTCAAGACCGGTGGCGGCAAGCACCTCGCTGTCAAAGACTTCCCCTTCGGCGGGCGCCCAGGAACTTGACTCCCCTGGGAGGTGGACGAAAAGATCGTCGCCCACCTTCAGATACCTGCCAGGGCCCGAGGTTGAGGAGGGAGGCTGATCATCAACCACCTCTTCCTCGGCGGTGGCCTTGCCAGCTTCCCCGGCAGGCCCACCGTTGGCGCTCTCGGCAGAAGCCTCCCTGGTCGCCTTGGCGGCCCCCCCCGCGGTGTCCTCGGCAGCATCCTTGGCGGCCTCATCAGCGGCGACCTTGGCAGCGTCCTTGGCGGCCTCCTCAGCAATGTTCCCAGCAACGGTATCCACGTCCTCCATACCTGTTGAAGGAGGGTCTGGGTAGTAATGGGAGCATGGAAGCCAAGAAGAATAAGGGAAAAACAGAGACGAAGGACAGCGACTCACCAGTGCCAGGCTGTGAAGCAGAAGGTCCCCTCTCCGCCAGCATTTGGCGCCGTGGCAGGCCACCAGCGCCCAAGTTCCCCTTCCTCCATGGGTGTGGGCTCCGTGCCTGATGCCCTTGCCGGGGACGCCCCCCGCGGCGGCGTAGTCGATGGGAGTGGTGTGTTAGGAGTAGCCTTCTGTGGCTCCTCCTGCTGCCGCTCCCCTCCTGCAAAACGGCAAGGTCAGCATCATAGCATCGGACGCCTACCACATGTCGAGTAAGAAGAGGTGACGAACTTACGCTGGGGGCTGTGCCGGGGGCTGCTGTCCGGGCTGCTCAACACCACCAGTGGCGTCCTTGAAGCCCCAGCTGGGGGCTGACTGCTCGCCGAGGCCTTCGCCCTCTTCACCCTCTGGGCCAACGTCTGTGCATCCCTGCAAAAGCAAAAATGGATCAAGATGGGTGGCTTAATTCAGAGGAATGGAAATGACAGTAAGGACGGAGTACTTACTCGTCATCCACCCCCTCCTCTTCCACCGCTTTCCTCTTCCTCTTCGGGCTGAGAGGCCCGAGATCAAAAGTGACCCCCGCGTCAACATCCGAGTCGACAATCTGTCGGAGCGAGGCGAAAGACGGCGGGGCTTGTGCGCGCCAGATGAGAAGGGGCTGTTGTCTTCTCTTCTCAGCGGCCTTCGTCAGCCCTTAACTGCCGTGGCCCTCGTGTGGCGCCCAGACCCCTCCAGGGTCAATTGAGGCCGCGCAGCCCTGCCTGGCCGGACATGCTCACCGGAGCCAGCCCGCAGCGGGACTCACCCTCTTCCCCTGGCTGGCGTCGAGCCTGCCGCCACGTCCTCCTCCGACGATGACGACTCGTTGGCCGCGTCTTCGACAAGCGGAGATCCAGTGTCAGCGCTTCTGACCTCCCCGGAGGCCGCCGCCCACCGGGTGAGCTCCTCTTCCTCCGCCACCGTTGCGGCCTTGTCCTCCACGCCCCCGGCGCTGCCCGCCTCCATGGCAAGCTGTTCCTCCCTCGCCTAGTGGTGATTGTAGTCCAGCTCTGCCTGGGTGGTGTCCACTATAAGGCCACCACTCGACGTTGGCATTGACGTACACCTTCGATCAAAGGTGTCGAGAATTGCTGCACATCCTCGTCCTTCGGCTCCTCCCAGCTCGGGACAGGGCCGTGCGCATTACAGTCCGGCATCATGGCGATGATCTCGGACCGACGCGAATTGTTGCACAACGGGACCACCCCCGCTGGCAGCTTGAAAAATGGCCCCTTGAGGGCCTTGCCAACCTTTGCGGCAGCCCTCGCGGCCTGCTGGTCGCTCGACCTCGCCATCGACCCACATCAAGCTGGAAAAGCCGCTGGCAGAAGTGGGCATGCGCCAGCACTGTGAAGTTGTGATCGAGGCCGGGGCGGAGTCGCATAATGTCAGCCGGGTTCGTAAAGAGCCAAGCTGGCCTCCCCTTGCTGTGCAACGGGGCGATCCGGCGGCGAATGAAGTCCGCCCCGATCATCTCAAGGGTGAGTCCGGCCTGGGTGAGCCGAGAATCCTGGTGGTGGCGACGGTGAGCCTCCCATCGGCGGTCGACATCGCTCCAATCGCTGCACGGACCGGCGGCACTCGGCGGACCTTGCAGAATTCCGGCGGGTTTTCATCTTCAATCCAGCACCACCGGCCACGCCATTCCTCCCACCTCTCCTTCACGGCACCGTCCGGGTACGCCCCCTTGGATCTTGGGATCCAGGTGACGCAACCGGAGACGGCTCCTCCCGGCTGGATTCGAGGGAAGAAGTAATGGCGGAAGAGCGCCGTGTTGGGCTGCACCCCGGCAAAGCCTTCGCAAAGATGTGCGAAGAAAGCCATGCACGCCACCACATTCGGAGTAAAATCCAAGAGGCGAAAGCCAAAGGTGCGCATAACATCGCAGAAGAAATCAGAGAAAGGGGGTCATAACCCGCAAGAAAAGTAATCAACGAAGAAGGGGTACCGATTTGGGGCAGGATCAGCGCAAGCGGCAGGAATGACGCGCGTCGCCGGGTGACCCGAATCCTCTCCCCCGTCTTCACTCCCCATAGGGGCTTGAAGGAGGCACGGAGCTCTTGAACATCAACCGTCGAGGGGAAGAAGAAGGCGGACTTCGTCCGGTCCCCCGACAGCGCGCTCTCCGGCGGCTCCACCGTCCCGACGCCCTTAGCCACCCCCTTGCCCTTGGCGAATTTGGGAGCCATGGCGACCAAGAAGTTCAGAGGGATGAGGAAGGGGGATGGCGAAGCAACGACGGCGGGCGACGGCGGAAGCTTAGGAAGAGAGGAAACGGCGGCTCTGAGATTGGAAAAGGCACGAGGAAAGAGGAGAAAGTGAGCAGCGCACCCGCGGTTATTCCATTCTTATGGGGGAAAACAACGGGCCGCCTCCTTTCACCTTTACTACGACGTGACGCATGCATGCAGAGCTCAGCCCCACGCATGCCGCCCACGTCACACACGCCACCCCACGCCACGCCACGCGTGGGAAGCGTGGGAAGCACAGCGCGCAAAGAAACTTACCGCGGTAAAAACCGCCCCGCCTGCCCGCGCACCGTTTTTGGGCCTAGCCCAACGACGCGATTGCGCTTACGTGTGGCCCAGGCCCGGGGGCTCCTGTCGGTGTACAAAAAGAGGGGTACACTTTTTGTACCCCTATAACTGTGCACGGGCAGTCTGAGCCACGGGCACCATCACACTGAGCAAGGCAAGGCAGGTGAGCCAAGGTAAGGCCGAAGCTCAGGAGAAGCAGAACGACGCGAAGACCAAGACCACAAAGAGCAAAGGGGACGAAGCGGACCCCCCCGGCAAGATCCTTGCCGGGAGGCGGTTTTAGCAAACCCGGCAAGACCCTTGCCGTGGCAGCTCACCCCACACCTACGGAGTGAGTCACCCTTGAGTCCATTGCCCCCATGGGGCAAGGATTCGGGAGACATCCCCATGGTGGCATGCAGATCTTTGTGAAGACATTCAAGATCAGATACACCCTTTAGAAGATGATGATCCTTGGCAGGATCCTAGCCAAGGAGGACCACAAGGCCCCCGGCAAGAGCCTTGCCGGGGATGACAGCAGGCGCCACGGCAAGACACTTGCGGGGGCACCGGCAAGGCCCTTGCCAAGAACACCCGTAGGCCACCATCAGGCCCACGCCAGTCAAACCTCCACCGCCGTTCGCATGCAGCTGCCGACCCAACCAGCTGGGCAGGCACCTGCGTGGCGGCATGCGGATCTTCATGGAGACCCACCACTGCGCCACCTCAGCTGCCTGCCTGCCTACATGGCACCGCGGGCGCCGCTGGCCAGGGCGCGTGTCGACACGAGAGGGAGCGGCGACGGACGAGACAGGGCTCTCCCCCGTCCCCGATAAAGCAAGGACACCTGGGCAAGACGCATTAAATGCGCCTTGTCATGTAATGCGAGGGATAACCTCACATCACTGTACCCTTTCCACCTCCTGTGTGCCACTGTGGCAACCCCTTTCCTATAAAAGGAGGCCCGAGGCGACCAGGAGGAGGATTCGGCTTTTTGGAGCTCCTCACGCCCCATAGCTAGCTCAAGAACACAAGATATACAATCCACCAAAGCAGGAGTAGGGTTTTACGCATCCTCGCGGCCTGAACCTGGATAAACGAACCGTGTGCTATCTGTTTGATCCGCTCTTCTCACGACCCGCGCCCGCAACCGTAGTAGGGATTCTTGTGATCCCATAGGTGTCGACAATGTTATATGCATGAGTAGAACACAAAGGAGTTGTGGGCATGGGTATATACATATTGCTTGCCGTCACTAGTTGATTCTTGATTCAGCGGCCCAGACCGACATTACGCGTAAGCTTACGCGAGACTGGTTCTACCGACGTGCTTCGCACATAGGTGGCTAGTGGGTGTCTATTTCTCCAGCTTTAGTTGAATCGGATTCAATGAACAGGGTTCTTTCTGAAGATCAAAAAGTAATCACTATACCGTGTTGTGGTTTTTGATACGTAGGAAAAGAACGGTTCTTGCTCAGCCCATAGCAGCCACGTAAAACTTGCAACAACAAAGTAGAGGATGTCTAACTTGTTTTTGCAGGGCATGTTGTGATGTGATATGGTCAAGACATGATGCTAAATTTTATTGTATGAGATGATCAGGTTTTGTAACATAGTTATCGGCAATTGGTAGGAGCCATATGGTTGTCGCTTTATTGTATGAAATGCAAGCGCCATGTAATTGCTTTACTTCATCACTAAGCGGTAGCGATAGTCGAGGAGGCAATAGATGGTGTGACGACAACGATGCTTCGATGGGGATCAAGGTGTGAAGCCGGTGACGATGGTGATCATGACAGTGCTTTGGAGATGGAGATCACAGGCACAAAATGATGATGACCATATCATATCACTTATATTGATTGCATGTGATGTTTATCTTTTATGCATCTTATTTTGCTTAGATCGACGGTAGCATTATAGGATGATCTCTCACTAAATTTCAAGGTATAAGTGTTCTCCCTGAGTATGCACCGTTGCGAAAGTTCGTCGTGCCGAGACACCACGTGATGATCGGGTGTGATAAGCTCTACTTTCACATACAACGGGTGCAAGTCAGTTTTGCACACAACAGAATACTCGGGTTAAACTTGTCGAGCCTAGCATATGCAGATATGGCCTCAGAATACTAAGACTGAAAGGCCGAGGATGAATCATATAGTAGATATGATCAACATAGTGATGTTCACCATTGAAAACTACTCCATCTCACATGATGATCGGACATGGTTTAGTTGATATGGATCAGGTGATCACTTAGATGATTAGAGGGATATCTGTCTAAGTGGGAGTTCTTAGGTAATATGATTAATTGAACATTAATTTATCATGAACTTACTACCTGATAGTATTTTGCATGTCTATGTTGTTGTAGATAGATGGCCCATGCTGTTGTTCCATTGAATTTTAATGTGTTCCTTCAGAAAGCAAAGTTGAAAGATGTTGGTAGCAATTACACGGACTGGGTCCGTAACTTGAGGATTATCCTCATTGCTGCACATAAGAATTACGTTCTAGCAGCATCGCTAGGTGCCAAACCCACTGCAGGAGCAACGCGAAATGTTATCAACGTCTGGCAGAGCAAAGCTGATGACTACTCGATAGTTCAATGTTCCATGCTTTACGGCTTAGAACTGGTACTTCAACGACGTTTTGAATGTCATGGAGCATATGAGATATTCCAGGAGTTGAAGTTAATATTTCAAGCAAATGCCCGGATTGAGAGATATGAAGTCTCCAAAAATTCTACAGCTACAAGATGGAAGAGAATAGTTCTGTCAGTGAGCATATACTCAAAATGTCTGGGAATAACAATCACTTGATTCAACTGGGAGTTAATCTTCTTGATGATAGTGTCATTGACAGAGTTCGTCAATCAGTGCCACCAAGCTACAAGAGCTTTGTGATGAACTATAATATGCAAGGGATGGATAAGACGATTCTCGATCTCTTCGCAATCCTAAAGGCCGCGGAGGTAGAAATCAAGAAGGAGCATCTAGTGTTGATGGTCAACAACACCACCAGTTTCAAGAAGAAGGGTAAAGGGAAGAAGGGGAACTTCAAGAAGAACGGCAAGCAAGTTGCTGCTCAAGTGAAGAATCCCAAGTCTGGACCTAAACCTGAGACTGAGTGCTTCTACTCCAAAGGGACTGGTCACTTGAAGCAGAACTGCCCCAAGTATTTGGAGGATAATAAGGATGGCAAGGTGAACAAAGGTATATGTGATATTTATGTTATTTATGTGTACCATACTAATGCCCGCAGTAGCACCTGGGTATTTGATACTGGTTCTATTGCTAATATTTGCCACTCGAAACAAGGGCCACGAATTAAGTGAAGATTGCCTAAGGAAGAGGTGATGATGTGCGTGGGAAATGGTTCCAAAGTCGATGTGATGACGGTCGGCATGCTACCTCTACATCTACCTTCGAGATTAATTTTAGACCTGAATAATTGTTATTTGGTGCCAGCGTTGAGCATGAACATTATATCTGGATCTTTTTTGATGCGAGACGGTTACTCATTTAAATCTGAGAATAATGGTTGTTCTATTTATATGAGTAATATCTTTATGGTCATGCACCCTTGAAGAGTGGTCTATTTTTGATGAATCTCGATAGTAGTGATACACATATTCATAATATTGAAGCTAAAAGATGCAGAGTTGATAATGATAGTGCAACTTATTTGTGGCACTACCGTTTAGGTCATATTGGTGTAAAGCACATGAAGAAACTCCATTCTGATGGACTTTTGGAATCACTTGGTACTTGCAAACCATTCCAGATGGGCAAGATGACCAAAACGCCATTCTCCGGAACTATGGAGCAAGCAAAAAATTTGTTGAAAATCATACATACTGATGTATGTGGTCCGATGAATGTTGAGGCTCGCGGCGGGCATCGTTATTTTCTCACTTAAACCGATGATTTGAGCAGATATGGGTATATCTACTTGATGACACATAAGTCTAGAACATTTGAAAAGTTCAAAGAATTTCAGAGTGAAGTGGAAAATCATTGTAACAAGAAAATAAAGTTTCTACGGTCTGATCATGGAGGAGAATATTTGAGTTATGGGTTTGATCTTAATTTGAAACAATGCGGAATAGTTACGTAACTCACGCCACTCGGAACACCACAATGTAATGGTGTGCCCGAATGTCATAATCGTACTTTACTAGATATGGTGCAATCTATGATGCCTCTTATTGAGTTACCGCTATCGTTATGGGGTTATGCTTTAGAGACGGCTGCATTCACGTTAAAAAGGGCACCACCTAAATCCGCTGAGACGACGCCTTATGAACTATGGTTTGGCAAGAAACCAAAACTGTCATTTCTTAAAGTTTGGGTTTGCGATGCTTATGTGAAAAAGCTTCAACCTGATAAGCTCGAACCAAAATCGGAGAAATGTGTCTTCATAGGATACCCAAAGGAGACTATTGGGTACACCTTTTATCACAGATCCAAAGGCAAGACATTCGTTGCTAAGAATGTATCCTTTCTAGAGAAGGAGTTTCTCTCGAAAGAAGTGAGTGGGAGGAAAGTAGAACTTGGTGAGGTAACTATACCTGCTCCCTTATTGGAAAGTAGTTCATAACAGAAATTTGTTCCTGTGACTCCTATACCAATTAGTGAGGAAGCTAATGATGAAGATCATGTAACTTCCGATCAAGCTACTACTGAACCTCGTAGGTCAACCAGAGTAAGATCCACACAAAAGTGGTATAGTAATCCTGTTCTGGAGGTCATGTTACTAGACCATGATGAACCTACGAACTACGAGGAAGCGATGATAAGCCCAGATTCTGCAAAATGGCTTGAGGCCATGAAATCTGAGATAGGATCTATGTATGAGAACAAAGTGTGGACTTTGGTTGACTTGCCCGATGATCGGCAAGCCATCGAGAATAAATGGATCTTTAAGAAGAAGACTGACGCTGATGGTAATGTTACTGCCTACAAAGCTCAACTTGTTATGAAAGGTTTTTGACAAGTTCAAGGAGTTGACTACGATTAGACTTTCTCACCTGTAGCGATGCTTAAGTCCGTCCGAATCATGTTAGCAATTGCCGCATTTTATGATTATGAAATTTGGCAAATGGATGTAAAGACTGCATTCCTGAATGGATTTCTGGAAGAAGAGTTGTATATGATGCAACCCGAAGGTTTTATCGATCCAAAGGGAGCTACCAAAGTGTGCAAGCTCCAACGATCCATCTATGGACTAGTGCAAGCATCTCGGAATTGGAATAAACATTTTGATAGTGTGATCAAAGCATATGGTTTTATACAGACTTTTGGAGAAGCCTGTATTTGCAAGAAAGTGAGTCGGAGCTCTATAGCATTTCTAATATTATATGTGGATGACATATTGTTCATTGGAAATGATATAGAATTTCTGGATAGCATAAAAGGATACTTGAATAAGAGTTTTTCAATGAAAGACCTTAGTGAAGGTGCTTATATATTGGGCATCGAGATCTACAGAGATAGATCAAGACGCTTAATTGGACTTTCACAAAGTACATACCTTCATAAAGTTTTGAAGAAGTTCAAAATGTATCAAGCAAAGAAAGGGTGCTTGCCTGTGTTACAAGGTGTGAAGTTGAGTCAGACTCAATGCCCGACAACTGCAGAAGATAGAGAGAAAATTAAAGATGTTCCTTATGCTTCAGCCATAGGCTCTATCATGTATGCAATGCTGTGTACCAGACCTGATGTGTGCCTTGCTATTAGTTTAGCAGGGAGGTACCAAAGTAATCCAGGAGTGGATCACTATACAGCGGTCAAGAACATCCTGAAATACCTGAAAAGGACTAAGGATATGTTTCTCGTTTATGGAGGCGACAAAGATCTCATCGTAAATGGTTACGTCGATGCAAGCTTTGACACTGATCCGGATGACTCTAAGTCAGAAACCGGATACATGTTTTTATTGAACGGTGGAGCTGTCAGTTGGAGCAGTTCTAAGCAAAGTGTCGTGGAGGTATCTACGTGTGAAGCGGAGTACATAGCTGCTTCGGAAGCAGCAAATGAAGGAGTCTGGATGAAGGAGTTCATATCCGATCTAGGTGTCATACCTAGTGCATCAGGTCCAATGAAAATCTTTTGTGACAATACTGGTGCAATTGCCTTGGCAAAGGAATCCAGATTTCACAAAAGAACCAAGCACATCAAGAGATGCTTCAATTCCATCCGTGATCAAGTCAAGGAGTGAGACATAGAGATTTGCAAGATACATATAGATCTGAATGTTGCAGACCCGTTGACTAAGTCTCTCTCACGAGCAAAACATGATCAGCACCAAGAATCCATGGGTGTTAGAATCATTACTGTGTAATCTAGATTATTGACTCTAGTGCAAGTGGGAGACTGAAGGAAATATGCCCTAGAGGAAATAATAAAATTGTTATTTATATTTCCTTATATCATGAAAAATGTTTATTATTCATGCTAGAATTGTATTAACCGGAAAGTTAGTACATGTGTGAATACATAGACAAACAGATTGTCACTAGTTTGCCTCTACTTGACTAGCTCGTTGAATCAATGATGGTTATGTTCGCTAACCATAGACAAGAGTTGTCATTTGATTAACGGGATCACATCATTAGAGAATGATGTGATTGACTTGACCCATCCGTTAGCTTAACACGATAATCGTTTAGTTTGTTGCTATTGCTTTATTCATGACTTATACATGTTCCTATAACTATGAGATTATGAAACGCCCGAGTACCAAAGGCACATTTGTGTGATACCAAACTTCACAACATAACTGGGTGATTGTAAAGGTGCTCTACAGGTGTCTCCGATCGTACTTTTTGAGTTGGCATAGATCGATATTAGGATTTGTCACTCCGATTGTCGGAAAGGTATCTCTAGGCCCTCTCGGTAATGCACATCACTATAAGCCTTGCAAGCATGGTGAATAATGAGTTAGTTGCAGGATGATGCATCACAGAATGAGTAAAGAGACTTGCCGGTAATGAGATTGAACTAGGTATAAGGATACCAACGATCGAATCTCGGGCAAGTAACATACCGATGACAAAGGGAACAACGTATGTTGTTATGTGGTTGGACCAATAAAGATCTTCGTAGAATATGTGGGAACCAATATGAGCATCTTGGTTCCGCGTTGTGGTTTTTGATACATAGGTACGAACGGTTCTTGCTCAACCCATAGCAGCCACGTAAAACTTGCAACAACAAAGTAGAGTACGTCTAACTTGTTTTTGCAGGGCATGTTGTGATGTGATATGGTCAAGACATGTTGCTAAATTTTATTGTATGAGATGATCAGGTTTTGTAACACAGTTATCGGCAACTGGCAGGATCCATATGGTTGTCGCTTTATTGTATGAAATGCAAGCGCCATGTAATTGCTTTACTTCATCACTAAGCGGTAGCGATAGTCGTGGAGGCAATAGTTGGTGTGACGACAACGATGCTTCGATGGAGATCAAGGTGTCAAGCCGGTGACGATGGTGATCATGACGGTGCTTTGGAGATGGAGATCACAGGCACAAAATGATGATGACCATATCATATCACTTATATTGATTGCATGTGATGTATATCTTTTATGCATCTTATTTTGCTTAGATCGACGATAGCATTATAAGATGATCTCTCACTAAATTTCAAGGTATAAGTGTTCTCCCTGAGTATGCACCATTGCGAAAGTTCGTCGTGCCGAGACACCACGTGATGATCGGGTGTGATAAGCTCTACTTTCACATACAACGGGTGCAAGTCAGTTTTGCACACAACAGAATACTCGGGTTAAACTTGTCGAGCCTAGCATATGCAGATATGCCCTCAGAACACTAAGACTGAAAGGCCGAGGATGAATCATATAGTAGATATGATCAACATAGTGATGTTCACCATTGAAAACTACTCCATCTCACGTGATGATCGGACATGGTTTAGTTGATATGGATCAGGTGATCACTTAGATGATTAGAGGGATATCTGTCTAAGTGGGAGTTCTTAGGTAATATGATTAATTGAACTTTAATTTATCATGAACTTAGTACCTGATAGTATTTTGCATGTCTATGCTGTTGTAGATAGATGGCCCATGCTGTTGTTTCTTTGAATTTTAATGCGTTCCTTCAAAAAGCAAAGTTGAAACATGTTGGTAGCAATTACACGGACTAGGTCCGTAACTTTAGGATTATCCTCATTGCTGCACAGAAGAATTACGTTCTGGAAGCATCGCTAGGTGCCAAACCCGCTGCAGGAGCAACGCCAAATGTTATCAACGTCTGGCAAAGCAAAGCTCATGACTACTCGATAGTTCAATGTGCCATGCTTTACGGCTTAGAACCGGTACTTCAACGACGTTTTGAATGTCATGGAGCATATGAGATGTTCCAGGAGTTGAAGTTAATATTTCAAGCAAATGCCCGGATTGAGAGATATGAAGTCTCCAAAAATTCTACAGCTACAAGATGGAAGAGAATAGTTCTGTCAGTGAGCATATACTCAAAATTTCTGGGAATAACAATCACTTGATTCAACTGGGAGTTAATCTTCTTGATGATAGTGTCATTGACACAGTTCGTCAATCACTGCCACCAAGCTACAAGAGCTTTGTGATGAACTATAATATGCAAGGGATGGATAAGAGTGGTCTATTTTTGATGAATCTGGATAGTAGTGATACACATATTCATAATATTGAAGCTAAAAGATGCAGAGTTGATAATGATAGTGCAACTTATTTGTGGCACTACCGTTTAGGTCATATTGGTGTAAAGCACATGAAGAAACTCCATTCTGATGGACTTTTGGAATCACTAGGTACTTGCAAACCATTCCACATGGGCAAGATGACCAAAACGCCATTCTCCGGAACTATGAAGCGAGTAACAAATTTGTTGGAAATCATACATACTGATGTATGTGGTCCGATGAATGTTGAGGCTCGTGGCGGGTATCGTTATTTTCTCACTTAAACCGATGATTTGAGCAGATATGGGTATATCTACTTGATGACACATAAGTCTGGAACATTTGAAAAGTTCAAAGAATTTCAGAGTGAAGTGGAAAATCATTGTAACAAGAAAATAAAGTTTCTACGATCTGATCATGGAGGAGAATATTTGAGTTACGAGTTTGATCTTAATTTGAAACAATGCGGAATAGTTACGTAACTCACGCCACTCGGAACACCATAGCGTAATGGTGTGCCCGAACGTCATAATCGTACTTTACTAGATATGGTGCGATCTATGATGTCTCTTACTGATTTACCGCTATCATTATGGGGTTATGCTTTAGAGACGGCAGCATTCACGTTAAAAAGGGCACCACCTAAATCCGCTGAGACGACGCCTTATGAACTATGGTTTGGCCAGAAACCAAAATTGTCATTTCATAAAGTTTGGGTTTGCGATGCTTATGTGAAAAAGCTTCAACCTGATAAGCTTGAACAAAAATCGCAGAAATGTGTCTTCATAGGATACCCAAAGGAGACTTTTGGGTACACCTTCTATCACAGATCTAAAGACAAGACATTCGTTGCTAAGAATGGATCCTTTCTAGAGAAGGAGTTTCTCTTGAAAGAATTGAGTGGGAGGAAAGTAGAACTTGATGAGGTAACTATACCTGCTCCCTTATTGGAAAGTAGTTCATCACAGAAATTTGTTCCTGTGACTCCTACACCAATCATTGAGGAAGCTAATGATGAAGATCATGTAACTTCAGATCAAGCTACTACTGAACCTCGTAGGTCAACCAGAGTAAGATCCACACAAAAGTGGTATAGTAATCCTGTTCTGGAGGTCATGTTACTAGACCATGATGAACCTACAAACTATGAGGAAGCGATGATAAGCCAGATTCTGCAAAATGGCTTGAGGCCATGAAATCTGAGATAGGATCCATGTATGAGAACAAAGTGTGGACTTTGGTTGACTTGCCCGATATCGGCAAGCCATCGAGAATAAATGGATCTTCAAGAAGAAGACTGACGCTGATGGTAATGTTACTGTCTAGAAAGCTCAGCTTGTTACGAAAGGTTTTCGACAAGTTCAAGGAGTTGACTACGATTAGATTTTCTCACCCGTAGCGATGCTTAAGTCCATCCGAATCAAGTTAGCAATTGCCGCATTTTATGATTATGAAATTTGGCAAATGAATGTAAAGACTGCATTCCTGAATGGATTTCTGGAAGAAGAGTTGTATATGATGCAACCCGAAGGTTTTATCGATCCAAAGGGAGCTAACAAAGCGTGCAAGCTCTAATGATCCATCTATGGACTGGTGCAAGCATCTCGGAGTTGGAATAAACATTTTGATAGTGTGATCAAAGCATATGGTTTTATACAGACTTTTGGAGAAGCCTGTATTTACAAGAAAGTGAGTGGGAGCTCTATAGCATTTCTAATATTATATGTGGATGACATATTGTTGATTGGAAATGATATAGAATTTCTGGATAACATAAAAGGATACTTGAGAAAGAGTTTTTCAATGAAAGACCTCAGTGAAGATGCTTATATATTGGGCATCAAGATCTATAGAGATAGATCAAGACGCTTAATTGGACTTTCACAAAGCACATACCTTCATAAAGTTTTGAAGAAGTTCAAAATGTATCAAGCAAAGAAAGGGTGCTTGCCAGTGTTACAAGGTGTGAAGTTGAGTCAGACTCAATGCCCGACCACTACAGAAGATAGAGAGAAAATGAAAGATGTTCCCTATGCTTCAGCCATAGGATCTATCATGTATGCAATGCTGTGTACCAGACCTGATGTGTGCCTTGCTATTAGTTTAGCAGGGAGGTACCAAAGTAATCCAGGAGTGGATCACTAGACAGCGATCAAGAACATCCTGAAATACCTGAAAAGGACTAAGGATATGTTTCTTGTTTATGGAGGCGACAAAGATCTCGTCGTAAATGGTTACGTCGATGCAAGCTTTGACACTGATCCGGATGACCCTAAGTCACAAACCGGATACGTGTTTTTATTGAATGGTGGAGTTGTCAGTTGGAGCAGGTCTAAGCAAAGCGTCGTGGCGGGATCTACGTGTGAAGCGGAGTACATAGCTGCTTCAGAAGCAGCAAATGAAGGAGTCTGGATGAAGGAGTTCATATCCGATCTAGGTGTCATACCTAGTGCATCAGGTCCAATGAAAATCTTTTGTGACAATACTGGTGCAATTGCCTTGGCAAAGGAATCCAGATTTCACAAAAGAACCAAGCACATCAAGAGATGCTTCAATTCCATCCGTGATCAAGTCAAGGAGTGAGACATAGAGATTTGCAAGATACATATAGATCTGAATGTTGCAGACCCGTTGACTTGGTCTCTCTCACGAGCAAAACATGATCAGCACCAAGACTCCATGGGTGTTAGAATCATTACTGTGTAATCTAGATTATTGACTCTAGTGCAAGTGGGAGACTGAAGGAAATATGCCCTAGAGGAAATAATAAAATTGTTATTTATATTTCCTTATATCATGAAAAATGTTTATTATTCATGCTAGAATTGTATTAACCGGAAACTTAGTACATGTGTGAATACATAGACAAACAGATTGTCACTAGTTTGCCTCTACTTGACTAGCTCGTTGAATCAATGATGGTTATGTTTGCTAACCATAGACATGATTTGTCATTTGATTAACGGGATCACATCATTAGAGAATGATGTGATTGACTTGACCCATCCGTTAGCTTAACACGATAATCGTTTAGTTTGTTGCTATTGCTTTCTTCATGACTTATACATGTTCCTATGACTATGAGATTATGCAACGCCTGAGTACCAGAGGAACATTTGTGTGATACCAAAATTCACAACGTAACTAGGTGATTGTAAAGGTGCTCTACAGGTGTCTCCGATCGTACTTGTTGAGTTGGCATAGATCGAGATTAGGATTTGTCACTCCGATTGTTGGAAAGGTATCTCTAGGCCCTCTCGGTAATGCACATCACTATAAGCCTTGCAAGCATTGTGACTAATGAGTTAGTTGTGGGATGATGCATCACAGAATGAGTAAAGAGACTTGCCGGTAACGAGATTGAACTAGGTATAAGGATACCAACGATCGAATCTCGGGCAAGTAACATACCGATGACAAACGGAACAACGTATGTTGTTATGTGGTTGGACCAATAAAGATCTTCGTAGAATATGTGGGAACCAATATGAGCATCTAGGTTCCGCTATTGGTTGTTGACCAGAGACGAGTCTCAGTCATGTCTACACAGTTCTCGAACCCGTAGGGTCCGCACGCTTAAAGTTCAGTGACGATCGGTAATATGAGTTTATGTGTTTTGATGTACCGAAGGTAGTTCGGAGTCCCGGATACGATTACGGACATGACGAGGAGTCTTGAAATGGTCGAGACATAAGGATTGATATATTGGAAGCCTACATTTGGAGATCAGAATGGTTCCGGGTGAAATCAGGATTTTACCGGAGTGCCGAGGGGGTTACTGGGCCTTGTTGGGCCCTAGTGGAGAGAGAGAGGGGCCGGACAGGGCAGGGCCGCGCGCCCCTCCCCTTGAGTCCAAATAGGACAAAGAAAGGGGGGGCCGCGCCCCCCCCCCTTGCCTTTCCCCTCTCCCCCTCCTTCCTTCCCCCCCCTAGTGGGACTAAGAAATGGGAGTCCTACTCCCACTAGGAGGAGGACTCCTCCTCCTGGCGCGCCCTGCAAGGGCCAGCCGGCCTCCCCCCTTGCTCCTTTATATACGGGGCAGGGGCACCCCAAGAAACACAAGTTGATCAGTTGATCTTTTAGACGTGTGCGGTGCCCCCCTCCACCATAATCCACCTTGGTCATATCGTAGAGGTCCTTAGGCGAAGCCCTACGTCGGTAGCATCATCATCACCGTCATCACGCCATCATGCTGATGGAACTCTCCCTAGAAGCTCTGCTAGATCAGAGTTCGTGGGACGTCACTGAGATGAACGTGTGCTGAACTCGGAGGTGCCGCACGTTCGATACTTGGATTGGTCGGATCATGAAGACGTACGACTACATCAAACGCGTTCTCATAACGCTTTCGTTTACAGTCTACGAGGGTACATGGACGACACTCTCCCCTCTTGTTGCTATGCATGACCATGATCTTGCGTGTGCGTTGGAATTTTTTTGAAATTACTACGTTCCCCAAGAGTTGGTGAGACCGAATGACATAACGGTATACTCATAAAGGCCGTATCGAGTAGTGAACGCGGTCTTGGGAATATCTTCCTTCTTGATTTTGAGTTGATGATATCCGGTCCTCAAATCAATTTTGGAGAATACTTTGGACCCACATAGTTGACCAAACAAATCACCAATCCTTGGTAATGGATACTTGTTTTGGATGGTGACTTCATTCAACTATCGGTAGTCCACACACATCCGAATAATGCAATCCTTTTTATGCACGAATATAGCGGGTGATACCGACGGTGAAGAGCTTGGGAGGATGTATCCTTTTTGCAGCATCTCATCTAGCTGTTTCTTTAATTCCACCAATTCTGCCCTGAAAAGCTACGTCAGGCTACCTATTCTACACAACTCCAAACAAGCTGAAACTTTACGGAGATCTTTTATGGAATATATGAGGAATATTGGAGCCAATAAGTTCCAGATGGGGCAACCCACCTAGGCACTCTAGGGAGCCTAGGCGCCATCTGGGCAAGGCAGGGAGCCTAGCCGCGCCTTGGTGGGTTGTGCTCACCCAGGCCCATCTTCTAGTATATAAGTCATTTTAACCTAGAAAAATTAAGGATAGGACTTTCGGGATGGAGCGCCACCGTCTCGAGGTGGTACTTGGCAAGGAGCACTTTTGCTCACCAGCGGAGCGATACGGACGGGGGAACTTCCCTCCTGGAGGGGGAAATCATCATCATGTCATCACCAACAACTCTCCCATCTTGCGGAGGTAAATCTCCATCAACATCTTCAAGAACACCATTTCCTCCCAAACCCTAGTTCATCTCTTGTGTTCAATCTTTGTACCAGAACTATAGATTGGTGCTTGTGGGTGACTAGTAGTGTTGATTACATCTTGTAGTTCATTACTATACGGTTTATTTGGTGGAAGATTATATGTTCAGATCCATTATGCTATTTAATACCCCTCTGATCTTGAGAATGTTTATCACTTGTGAGTGGTTACTTTTGTTCTTGAGGTCACGGGAGAAATCATGTTGTAAGTAATCATGTGAACCTGATATGTGTTTGATATTTTGATAGTATGTATGTTGTGATTCCCTTAATGGTGTCATGTGAACGTCGACTACATGACACTTCACCATATTTGGGCCTAAGGGAATGCATTGTGTAGTAGTTATTACATGATTGGTTGAGAGAGTGACAGAATCTTAAAACCTAGTTTATGCACTATTCTGTAAGGGACCGATTGGATCCAAAAGTTTAATGTAATGGTTAGGATTTATCCTTAATACTTTTCTCGTAGTTGCGGATGCTTGCGAGGGGGTTAATCATAAGTAGGAGGTTTGTTCAAGTAATAACAACACCTAAGTAGCGGTCCACCCACATATCAAATTATCAAAGTAGCGAACACGAAGCGAATCAACATGATGAACGTGACTAGATGAAATTCCCATGTACCCTCAAGAATGCTTTGCTTATTATAAGAGACCTTTTTGGCCTGTCCTTTGCCTCAAAAGGATTGGGCTACCTTGCTGCACTTTTGTTACTATTATCATTGCTTGCTCGTTACGAAATACCTTGCTATCAAACTACTATGTTACTTACAATTTCATAACTTGCAGACATTACCTTGCTGAAAACACTTGTCATTTCCGTGTGCTCCTCGTTGGGTTCGACACTCTTACTTATCGCAAAGTGTTACCTTTGAACCGCTATACTTGTGGGTCATCAAGGCTATTTTATGGCGCCATTGCCGGGGAGTGAAGCGCCTTTAGTAAGAGGAAATTGGTAAGGAAACATTTATATGTGCTGAAATTTATTGTCACTTGTTACTATGGAAAAAAATCCTTTGTAACATCTGAATTTTCAATTTGGATGTTAATCATTAGCTCATCATATGCATCCATGATTCTTGCATTTTTGAATTGGTTTTATTTGGACATTTTGATCCTAGAGACCTTATGCAACTCAAGGACCATGTGAGAGAGTTGGAGGTTTTCATAAAATTTCATTTTTTTGAATTTTCAAAATTGGGTAAGTTGGATCAATGTGATTTTTATTTGAAATTATTTTTCCAATTATTTCAAAACAAATAAAATAATGAGAGAAGATAATATGACTTCTACAAAACATAGGAAATAATGGAAATTTAGTTTTAATTAAAAATATGTATTTTATTTGAATTTTTATAGAGATTTTATTCGATTAATTTAGGGAAAATTGCATTTTTAAAATTTGCATTTTAGCCTAGAAAATGCCCACATTGTCCTAAATATTACTAGAGGACCATGAAAATTATTTTTGGGATTTTAGGATTTTTATTTATTTTACTTTTGGATTTTTTTCTTTTTTCAGTGAAATTATTAAAAAAAATCCTAACTCGGCCGACCTAGCTAGCGCCAGGCCGTGGCCCAGCTCGCCGCCGCCGAGTCCGGCGCGAACTCCTCATCCCCCCGCTGCCTAGCCCCTTCCGCAAGCAACCCACGGTCCCTTTAAATAGGGCCGAGGCCCGACCTCCTCCGCCACCCGAGCAACCCCGCCACCGTAGCCGCAACACACAAGGGGCTTTTGCGGTACCAGGATAACCGTTGGAGCGTCAAACAGCCTCCAAATGAAACGAAAATTGACAGGCGGTCTACCGGTGGTGTACCAAGGCCACTTGACAAATCTCGTCCCATTCCACGAACTTTTAACTCCCGCTCACGAAAAGAGACAAGAGGGGTGCGCCGGGTGCATGTGGGAGTGTCGGATTGCGAAACGGACAACGAGGAAAAATGCTCGGACGCATGACACGAACACGAATGCAAATGCGATGCACATGATGACATGATATGAAATGCATGACATGAACAAAATGTGAAACAGAAGACAAAACCCAACCATGAAGGGAATCTCATAACTTAAAGCCGAAAATGGCAAGAGTCGGAGTTACAAATATGGCAAGTTACATCCAGGGTGTTACAATTGTTGATCTTGATAACCCACAATCAAAGAACCAACGTTAGGATAAGAGAGACTTTGTTGCTAGGAAGCATGGCAAATAAAGAGAACCATGGGTTCAGAAACCCATTCCTTTTCCTCTTAAACCATCCAAGAAAAAGGATGATGAGGATTTTGAGCGCTTTGCTGAAATGATTAGACCTATCTTTCTGCGTATGCGTTTGACTGATATGCTTAAAATGAATCCTTATGCTAAGTATATGAAAGATATTGTTACAAGAAAAAGAAAGATACCGGAAGCAGAAATTTCCACCATGCTAGCCAATTATACTTTTAAAGGTGGAATACCAAAGAAACTAGGAGATCCCGGAGTACCAACTATACCATGCTCCATTAAAAGAAACTATGATAAAACTGCTTTATGTAATCTTGGAGCCGGCGTTAGTGTTATGCCTCTCTCTTTATATCTTAGACTTGATTTGAATAAGTTGACACCAACTGAAATATCTTTGCAAATGGCCGATAAATCAACTACTATACATGTCCTTATCTGTGTGGATGTGCCTGTTGTGGTTGCAAACGTTACAATTTTAACGGACTTTGTTATTCTTGATATTCCCGAGGATGATAGTATCTCGATTATCCTTGGTAGACCCTTTTTGAATACTGCAGGGGCTGTTATTGATTGAAACAAAGGCAATGTCACTTTTCATGTTAATGGTAATGTGCATACGGTACACTTTCCGAGGAAAAAACCTCAAGACCACAATATCAATTCTATTGGAAAAATTTCAACGATTACTATTGGAGGCTTTGAATTCCCTCTTCCTACTATCAATAAGAAATATGATATTCTTATTGTTGGGGACATGCATATCCTCGTTGAGGTAACCTAGTGTTATTTGAAAATTGTTCGGTTCCATGTTATTCGGAAAGAGTTTGTTAACAAGACTTGATCAACCTTGTTAGTGGATTCCTATTGATGAGCACGAGATGGATGAAGTTAGAAAGCACAACTCTCTGTACCATCCTTTTACTTTCTGTTATTTAGATTAAATAAAGCAAAACTAGTATTTTCTGTCTGTTGTCGGAATTATCCTTGCAATAAAAATACCCTAAAAAAAGTTCTCCAAATGTCATGAAAATGAAATATGTTTTTTTGTAGAATATTTAAGAATTTCTGGCACTGAGAACACACTAGGGGGGCCCACCATTTGGCCACGAGGGCACAGGGCATGCCCACCTGCCTCGTGGGTCCCTCGTGGACCACCTGCACTTACTCCAGCACCCACTCACATCGTCTTCCTCCAGAAAAAAATCCTCCCATAGCTCAAACCCATGTTCTAGCTCCTCTTGCTATCATTTTCGATCTCTTTGCTCAAAGCTCCATTCACAAAATTGTTTTAGAAGGTTGTTCTTCGGTATGTGACTCCCCCAATGGTCCAATTAGTTTTTGTTCTAGTAATTTATTTATTGCTAATTTTTACTGCTAAGGTGACCCTGTTCTTGAGCTTGCATGTCAAATTTGTATGGTCCAAAGTAGTTTTAATGCATGATATAGCCTCTAGGCACCTGTGGGAGTAGTTGCTATCAATCTCGTTGAGTTTGATTCACTTTTATTTTGTGTCACTAAAAAATATCAGAAAATTTTCAGAGAAACAAAATGATGATGAGATTGTTGAGGGGCTCTTCAAGCCGAAGCTCGAAGGTTAAGCAGAATGAGGAGAATAAAAAGCCCAAATACAATCTTCCTCGTACTGCGGAGGTTCGGCCGTGCGAATGGCCTTGTGATGCGTTCTTGAGAGCCACGGCAATTTAGGATGACTTTTATTACTTGGCTGAGAATGCAGGCCTCACCGACTTCCTCCACGACCAGCGCAAACACTATCTCCTACTGACTAATATTTTCATGTAAAATTTTTATTTCCATGCTAAGAAATCACCACCTTCAGTAGAGTTTCACTTATATGATGAGGTTAAGGAGATGTCACTCCATGATTTTTTTCGGGTCTGCAAGATACCCTTTTTGGGCAGCTTCGAGGAACCACATCATAGTGATGGGGATGGATTTATTGATAGAATTGTTGTAGGGGAAACGAGGAATGTTTCCGACGCAAGAATTACTAGTATACATTTTCCTGTTCTACGTTACTTTACGATATTTGTAGTAGATGCTTAATTGGTTGCGGGAACAGTGAAAATCTTAGTGCTCCTGATCTTGTCATCTTACGCCATGCTTTGTTTCGTGATACAACTTTTAGCTTAGGTGCTATTGTTGCTAAATGATTAAGTCCAAACCGTACAAAGGGCCCCATCTTCGGAGGCATCTTTGCTTCATGCCTTGCTAAACACTTTGAGATACCTATTAGGCAGTATAAGAAAGAGGAAACGTTGTTCCCCCACTTTTCTAGATTATAAGAGTATGGTAGCACATGAATTTATTGTTAAAAATAAGAAGAAGATGCTTATGTATAATTTGATATTTGATAAAACTCACTGTGAGACTATTACCTTGCCTACACCCTCTTTGTTTAACATACTTTCAAGCACGTACCTCATCTTTCTCGAGGCCATTTATGCATACTGGAGGCTGACACAAGTCCCAGAGCCTGAGCCTGAGCCACCACTTGAACCTTGTCGACGGTCTATTTATTAGTGGGATCCGAAGGAGATCGCCAACCAGTGGCACCCTGAGGACCCTCCTCAGTACACCGGAGAGAGTAGCTTCGATCCGTGGGCATAGACCAACTTAGGCCAAAAGCCTAAGCTTGGGGGAGTACGTATTTCTCACCAACATTACATTCATGTTCATGCATACATTCTAGTTGTCGGTGCTCATACTTTTTCATTGTACTATCCATGCTAGTTTATTTTCTTTTCAAAGCCTTCTTCTTGTGTGTTTGAAAAACCTTAAGAAAAACAAAAAAAAATTAGTTGTAGCTTTTAGCTAGTTTACTTTCCATGCCTGTAGTAGTAGTAATTAAAAGAAAACCCAAAAAGATTTCTCGTTCTTCTTTTGCTTGTTGGAAACTTTCCTGCATAAATAGTTTTATTTCTTTTCTTATTCTTTGGGGGTCGAGAGGAGAAGACCATGATGAAAATGCTGACTAGATCTCATATGCATTATTATTGAGTTAACCAAGAGCCCATATCACCTTGTCTTCTCCCTTGTATAAAATGCTTGCAGATTCCAGCTTAGTCCAATGCACGTGCACTATTATTATTATCCACACCGTTCGGTCGTGCGAGTGAAAGGCAATAATGACGATATATGATGGACTGAATGAGATGAGAGAAGTTGGTATGAACTCGACCTATCTTGTTTTTGTAAATATGATTAGTTCATTGTTCCTGATTCATCCTATTATGAATGAAATATGTTTGCAATGACAACTAGAGATTATAGTTGCCCATGCCATGCTTAATTAGCTAGGAGTTTATAATGGTTTACCTTGCGTGCCAACATGCTATTAAAATGGTTGTGATGTGGTATGATAAGGTGGTATCCTCCTTTGAAGGATTCGAGTGGCTTTACTTGGCACATGTTCACGCATGTAGTTGAAACAAAATCAGCATAGCCTCCACGATATTTATGTTCACGGTGATTTATATCCTACACATGCTTGCAGTTATTGCTGATTAATCTTAATGCATGTTCATGACTGTTGTCGCTCTCTCGTTGGTCGCTTCCCAGTCTCTTTCTAGCCTTCACTTGTAGTAAGCAGGAATACTGCTTGTGCATCCACTTCCATAAACCCCAAAGTTATTCCATATGAGTCCACCATACCTTCCTATATGGGGTATTTACCTGACGTTCCAAGTAAATTTGTATGTGCCAAACTCTAAACCTTCAAATGAAATTTCGTTTTGTATGCTCGAATAGCTCATGTAACAACTAGGGATGTCGATATCTTCCATGCTATGTGGGTTATTCTCATGATGAGTGGACTCTCATCATTCACGAGAAAATGGATGGTAACCGGGATGCCCAGTCCCATGCTCAAATCAAATCAAAATAATTGCAAACAAAACTCCCTCAGGATTGTTGTTAGTTCGACGGCACCCGTTTTTTCAGACAAGCCATGGATTTATGTTTGTTGGTGGTGGGGGAGTATAAACTTTACCATTCTGTTTGGAAACCGCCTATAATGTGTGTAGCATGGAAGATATCGAGATCTCTTGGTTGTTATGTTGACAATGAAAGTACGCCACACAAAATATTATTTATCTTTGTTTCAAAACTCGAGCTCTGGCACCTCTGCAAATCCTTGCTTCCCTCTACAAAGGGCCTATCTATTTACTTTTATGTTGAGTTATCATCCTCTTATGAAAAGCACCAATTGGAGAGCACCGCTGTCATTCGCATGCATTGCTATTAATTTACATTGAGTATGACTGTGACTAGATCTCTTTTACCATGAATTACAATGTCTAGTCAGTCCTTGATCTTCAGGGGTGCTCTGCATTTATGTTTTGCCGTCTCAGAAAGGCTAGCGAGATACCATGTTGTTATATCATGTTATGATTGTTTTGATAAAGTGTTGTCATCCGAGATTTATTATTATTGCTCGCTAGTTGATTATGCCATTGATTTGAGTAAACATGAGATCTAAATGTTACTGTGAATATGTTAGTTCATAATATTTGCTGAAAACTTGAATGCTGCTTTACATGTTTGCATCAACAAGATCAAACAGAGTTTGTAAAATTTTTTATTTATCACTTTCAGTTTGTCAACTGAATTGCTTGAGGACAAGCAAAGGTTTTAGCTTGGGGGATTTGATACGTCTCCAACGTATCTACTTTTCCAAACACGTTTGACCTTGTTTTGGACTCTAACTTGCATGATTTGAATGGAACTAAACCAGACTGACGCTGTTTTCAGCAGAACTGCCATGGTGTTATTTTTGTGCACAAATAAAAGTTCTCGGAATGACCTAAAAATCCACGGGGACACGTTTTGGAATTAATGAAAAATACTGGCAAAAGAATCAACATCAGGGGGGCCACACCCTGTCCGCGAGGGTGCAGGGCGCGCCCCCTTGCCTCGTGGGCCCCCTGGGACTCCACCGACCTCAACCCCAACTCCATATATTCACTTTCGGGGAGGAAAAAATCAGGGAGAAGGATTCAACGCGTTTTACGATACGGAGCCACCGCCAAGCCCTAATCTTCCTCGGGAGGGCTGATCTGGAGTCCGTTCGGGGCTTCGGAGAGGGGAATCCGTCGCCATCGTCATCATCAACCATCCTCCATCACCAATTTCATGATGCTCACCGCCGTGCGTGAGTAATATCATCAAAGGCTTGCTAGACAGTGATGGGTTGGATGACATTTACCATGTAATTGAATTAGTTTTGTTAAGGTTTGATCCCTAGATCCATTATGTTCTAAGATTGATGTTGCTATGACTTTGCTATGCTTAATGCTTTTCACTAGGGACCGAGTGCCATGATTTCAGATCTGAACCTATTATGTTTTCATGAATATATGTGAGTTCTTGATCCTATCTTGAAAGTCAATTGTCACCTACTATGTGTTATGATCCGGTAACCCCGAAGTGACAATAATCGGGACCACTCCCAGTGATGACCGTAGTTTGAGGAGTTCATGTATTCACTAAGTGTTAATGCTTTGGTCCAATACTCTATTAAAAGGAGGCCCTAATATCCCTTAGTTTCCAATAGGACCCCGCTTCCACGGGAGCGTAGGACAAAACATGTCATGCAAATTCTTTTTCATAAGCACGTATGACTATATTCGGAATACATGCCTACATTATATTGATGAACTGGAGCTAGTTCTGTGTCACCCTATGTTATTACTGTTGCATGAGGAATTTCATCCGACATAATTATCCATCATTGATCCATTGCCTACCAGCTTTTCACATATTGATCTTTTCTTAGTTACTTTTCCGTTGCCACTGTTATGATTGCTACAAAAACTACTACTGTTACTTTTGCCACCATTGTCATTACTTCCATACTACTTTGCTACGAAATACTTTGCTGCAGATATTAAGTCTTTGAGGTGTGGTTGAATTGAAACTCAACTACTAATACTTGACAATATTCTTTGGCTTGTGTCGAATCAATAAATTTGGGTTGAATACTCTACCTTCGGAAACTGTTGCGATCCCCTATACTTGTGGGTTATCAATGTCAAGGTCAACATCAACGGTGGAAGTTGCCACAATTTGGCAAGCAAAGAATTATGCTACAAGCTACAATTGTTCAAGAAGAAGCTCCCTTGCCCTGACAAGGACCAATGGCTAAGTGACTCCGGTGCCATTCGAGTGGAGCACACTGTCAAAGTGTCCTTCAAGATTGGCGCCTACGAATACACCTTGGAGTGTGATGTGGTGCCTATGTCTATATGGCATCTCCTCTAAGGGCGACCATGGTAATTCGACCGCGACATCATCCACAATGGAGTAACCAATCACTATAGCTTCAAGATGAAGGGCAAGGAGTACGTGCTTCAACCCATGTCGCCAAGTCAAGTCATCACCGACAAGCAAGCTTCAAAACATCATGGAGAGACAAGTGAGCGGGTTAACTACCAAAAAGGTAGTGAGCGCCACAAGCCACAATTTGGTGAATCCATGATGAGCGATAAGAAAAACTTAGTTGTCCTAGCCACTAAAAGAGACATCAGGGATGTGAATGACAGCCCATCGAGTTTTCTTCACTTTGTACTTGTGTGCAAAGATGAAGAGGTGAGGACTAATACTTCACAACATCTTCCTTTGGTTTTGTCTCATCTCTTGCAGGAATTCGCGGATCTATTCCTCGGTGAGCTACCTCGGGACTACCTTCTTTACATGCAATTGGGCATCGCATCGTCCTTATCCCCGGCACACCTCTACCAAATAAGTCACTGTATGATACGCCCATTTTGCATCATGTTTTCTTACTGTTTTTATGATGTTTTTATGCATAATAATGCTTTTTGGAGTAATGCTAATGCCTTTTCTCTCACAATATGCAAGGTACACACGAGGTAGAATTCCGGTAGCTGGAAATCGGGACCTGGAAAAGCTACGTCAGGCTACCTATTCTACACAACTCCAAACAAGCTGAAACTTTACGGAGTCTTTTTGGAATATATGAGGAAAATTGGAGCCAATAAGTACCAGATGGGGCCCACCAGGTGGGCACAACCCACCTGGGCACGCTAGGGAGCCTAGGCGCCACCTGGGCACGCCAAGGAGCCTAGGCGCGCCCTGGTGGGTTATGCTCACCCAGGCCCATCTTCTGGTATATAAGTCATTTTGACCTAGAAAAAATAAGGATAGGACTTTCGGGATGGAGCGCCGCTGTCTCGAGGTGGAACATGGCCAGGAGCACTTTTTCCCTACAGCGGAGCGATTCCGCCGGGGGAACTTCCCTCCCGAAGGGGGAAATCATCGACATGTCATCACCAACAACTCTCCAATCTTTGGGAGGGCAATCTCCATCAACATCTTCAAGAACACCATCTCCTCCCAAACCCTAGTTCATCTATTGTGTTCAATCTTTGTACCAGAACTATAGTTTGGTGCTTGTGGGTGACTAGTAGTGTTGATTACATCTTGTAGTTCGTTACTATATGGTTTATTTGGTGGAAGATTATATGTTCAGATCCATTATGCTATTTAATACCCCTCTGGTCCTGAGCATTTTTATCACTTGTGAGTGGTTACTTTTGTTCTTGAGGTCACGGGAGAAATCATGTTGCAAGTAATCATGTGAACCTGATATGTGTTTGATATTTTGATAGTATGTATGTTGTGATTCCCTTAGTGGTGTCATGTGAATGTTGACTACATGACACTTCACCATATTTGGGCCTAAGGAAATGAATTGTGGAGTAGTTATTACATGATGGGTTGCGAGAGTGACAGAAGCTTAAAACCAAGTTTATGCGCTATTCCGTAAGGGACCGATTGGATCCAAAAGTTTAATGCAATGGTTATGATTTATCCTTAATACTTTTCTCGTAGTTGTGGATGCTTGCGAGGGGGTTAATCATAAGTAGGAGGTTTTTTCAAGTAAGAACAGCACCTAAGCATCGGTCCACCCACATATAAAATTATCAAAGTAGCGAACACGAAGCGAATCAACATGATGAAAGTGACTAGATGAAATTCTCGTGTACCCTCAAGAATGCTTTGCTTATTATAAGAGACCGTTTTGGCCTGTCCTTTTCCTCAAAAGGATTGGGTTACCTTGCTGCACTTTTGTTACTATTATCATAACTTGCTCGTTATGAAATACCTTGCTATCAAACTACTATGTTACTTACAATTTCATAACTTGCAGACATTACCTTGCTGAAAACCACTTTTCATTTCCTTCTGCTCCTCGTTGGGTTCGACACTATTACTTATCGAAAAGAGTTACCTTTGAACCGCTACACTTGTGGGTCATCAATGCTATTTTATCGCGCCATTGCCGGGGAGTGAAGCGCCTTTTGTAAGTGGAAATTGGTAAGGAAACATTTATATAGTGTGCTGAAATTTATCGTCACTTTTTACTATGGAAAAAAATCCTTTGTAACATCTGAATTTTCAATTTGGATGTTAATCATTAGCTCATCATATGCATCCATGATTCTTGCATTTTTCAATTGGTTTTATTTGGACATTTTGATCCTAGAAACCTTAAGCAACTCAAGGACCATGTGAGAGAGTCAGAGGTTTTCATAAAATTCCATTTTTTGAATTTTCAAAATTGGGTAAGTTGGATCAATGTGATTTTTATTTGAAATTATTTTTCCAATTATTTCAAAACAAATAAAATAATGAGAAGATAATATGACTTCTTCAAAACATAGAAAATAACGGAAATTTAGTTTTAAATAAAAATATGTATTTTATTTGAATTGTTATTTAGATTTTATTCGATTAATTTAGGGAAAAATTGCATTTTTAAAAATTGCATTTTAGCCCAGATAAATATCCATGTTGTCCTAAATATTACTAGAGGACCACGAAAATTATTTTTTGGATTTTTGGATTTTTATTTATTTTATTTTTTTCTTTTTTTTCTTTTTTGGCGAAATTATTTGAAAAAAATCCTAATTGGGTTGGCCCAGCTAGCGCCAGGCCGTGGCCCAGCTCGCCACCGTCGAGTCCGGCACGGACTCCTCATCCCCCCCGCTCGCCGCCGTCGAGGCCCGACCTCCTCCGCCACCCGAGCCACCACGCCGCCCGCAGCCGCCCCGCCACCGCCGCTTGTGCGCCGCCCATTGTCGCGCCACCCACGCCGCTCCGCGCCATCTCCCTCTGCTGCCGCGCAGGGCCCCGCCGCCCGCCGCCGCCGGAGAACGCCGCCGCCACCGCCGGTTTCTTTCACCCGACCCTGTGTAAAACCGAAGAAAATCCGACCATTTTTTTATAAAATTTCGGTTTATTTCGATTAGATTAGTTTTAGTTTTAGGCTTCGTTAACTAGTGAGCGTTCACCCGATTTTCTCTATTAACGAACGAATTCGTTCGTTAGTCTCTGTTAGCGGACGTTCCTCCAATAGATTTTTCTTTTTAGTTTAATTTTCGGCCAGGTACCTATCTATAATTAATTTTATCGAAGAATAGTCCCTGGTCTTCAAACCATCACTATTTTTTTCTCATTTATCCAAATCCAGTGAGACCAACGCCAAAATCTTCGTCTTGTTCCCCTCTGTCCAGATAATCAACTTGAACATATTTGAATTCGAACTTCTTTTCATCGTAGTTTGAGTTTGTAACTCCGATTCAACTGATTCTTTTTGCAAATCGAAGCTCTTCACTTGAAATTTCAGTTTAGATCTTTTCTTTCGGTTTTTACCATTGCATCTTATGCTTGAGTTCTTATGTATGCTATTGTTTGTTCATGATAGAGTTTTCGGAGTGAAAGGCTTGCTACTACGAATCTCTAGGGTTTTCCGATCATCACCAAGGCAAGTAACACTTGCTCATCCTTAGAGAAATCTTGTGTCTGTCCTTCTTGCAGACGCTTGGCATATAATTGCAATGATTTGTCATCTGCTTGAGCGCTGTGAATTTCTGCCTCGAGGGTAGGAGCAATTTCCAATATGCTGGTGATACGTCTCCATCGTATCTATAATTTTTGATTATTCCATGCCAATATTCTACAACTTTCATATACTTTTGGCAACTTTTTATACTATTTTTGGGACTAACATATTGATCCAGTGCCTAGTGCCAGTTCCTGTTTGTTGCACGTTTTTTGTTTTGCAGAATATCCATATCAAACGCAGTCCAAACGGAATAAAAACTGACGCAGATTTTTTTGGAATATATATGATTTTTGGGAAGAAGAATCCACGCGAGACGATGCTCGAGGGGCCCACGAGGTAGGGGGGCGTGCCCCAAGGTGTCAGGTGCGCCCCTGACCCTCATGGCCACCCCGTAAGGCGGTTGGAGCCCTTCTCTCACCGCAAGAAAGCTAATATCCGGATAGAGATCGTGTTAAAATTTCAGCCCAATCGGAGTTAAGGATATCCGGGAATATAAGAAACGGTGAAAGGGAAGAATCTAGGAACGCAGAAACAGAGAGAGACAGAGAGACAGATCCAATCTTGGAGGGGCTCCCGCCCCTCCCGTGCCATGGAGGCCATGGACCCGAGGGGAAAACCTTCTCCCATCTAGGGAGGAGGCCAAGGAAGAAGAAGAAGAAGGACGGCTCTCTCCCCCTCGCTTCCGGTGGCACCGGAGTGCCGCCGGGGGCCATCATCATCACCACGATCTACACCAACACCTCTGCCATCTCCACCAACATCTCCATCACCTTCCCCCCTCTATCTACAGCGGTCCACTCTCCCGCAACCCGCTATACCCTCTACTTGAACATGATGCTTTATGCTTCATATTATTATCCAATGATGTGTTGCCATCCTATGATGTTTGAGTAGATTTTCGTTGTCCTATCGGTGGTTTGATGAATTGCTATGATTGATTTAATTTGCTTATGGTTATGTTGCTGTCCTTTGGTACCCATCATATGATTGCGCGCGTGGATCACACCCTAGGGTTAGTTGTATGTTGATAGGACTATGTATTGGAGGGCAAGAGTGACAGAAGCTTCAACCTAGCATAGAAATTAATGCATATGGGATTGAAGGGGGACCAATATATCTTAATGCTATGGTTGGGTTTTACCTTAATCAACGTTAGTAGTTGCGGATGCTTGCTAATAGTTCCAATCATAAGTGCATAGAATTCCAAGTCAGGGATGACATGCTAGAAGTGGCCTGTCCCACATAATACTTTCTATCGGTCTAGTAAAGTAGTCAATTGCTTAGGGGCAATTTCGCAACTCCTACCACCACTTTTCCACACTCGCTATATTTACTTTATTGTTTCTTTATCTAAACAGCCCCTACTTTTTATTTACGTACTCTTTATTATCTTGCAAACCTATCCAACAACACCTCAAAAGTACTTCTAGTTTCATACTTGTTTTGGGTAAAGCGAACGTCAAGCGTGCGTAGAGTTGTATCGGTGGTCGATAACTTGAGGGAATATTTGTTCTACCTTTAGCTCCTCATTGGGTTTGACACTCTTACTTATCGAAAACTATTGCGATCCCCTATACTTGTGGGTTATCAAGTCCTTTTTTGGCGCCGTTGCCGGGGAGCAATAGCGTGGGGTGAATATTCTCGTGTGTGCTTGTTTGCTTTATCACTAAGTAATTTTTATTTGCTGTTCTTAGTTGTTTTCTATCTTTAGTTATGGGTAGGAAACGCAAAATACCAAAAAAAATAGTTGTACCTACTGAACCAATGGTTGAAGAACCACTCAAAATCTATCACACTGCTGAAGCTTATTACTTGGATCATCTTCGATCCCTATGTGCTCGTGCTGAAACCCCAACTAGCTTAGTTGAGGGCAAATCCTTAGATGAGCATGCTTGTTATGTGCGACACCGAATATCTGAAAAAGGGAAACTTTTATAGGGTCAAATTCAACGTTTGCAATGCTATGCTTGGAATTTATGTGAAATATATGATTTTACTTGTTGTTCTGAAAACCCTAAGAAACACCTTGCCTACCAATGTGAGTTTATTGACAATGGAATCTTATCTTCATATGCTAAGGGTGTTTATAATTACTATGATGTTCAACAAATTGAAGAATTTGTTGCTTTTAAGGGTGCTTTTGAAATTGCTTCTTTGATTGAAAAGTATGATGATACTCTTTACAAATCTGAAAATTTTGCCATATTTAAATATTGCTATGATAATTATGCTTCTAATGCCTATGTCGAACTATATATTGAGGAATACTCCGCTGTCCAAGAAGAGACTAATATTTTGCATGAGTCTATGGAAGAAGAAATTGATGAAACTGTGAGCTCATTGGATGAAAAAGATGATGAGGAGAGCGAAGAACAAAAGGAGGAAGAGCGGATTAGCTACCCGTGCCCACCTTCTAATGAGAGTAACCCTCCAACTCATACCTTGTTTAATTTCCCTTCGTGCTTACCGAAGGATGATTGCTCTGATGATTGTTACGATCCCATTGATTCTCTTGAAATATCCCTTTTTGATGATGCTTGCTATGCGTGTGGCCAAGATGCCAATATGAATTATGCTTATGGAGATGAACTTGCTATAGTTCCTTATGATAAAAAAGAAATTGTTCCTATTGCACCCACGCATGATAGTCCTATTATCTTTTTGAATTCTCCCAACTACACTATATCGGAGAAGTTTGCACTTATTAAGGATTATATTGATGGGTTGCCTTTCACTACTACACATGATGATTTTGATGAATATAATATGCATGTGCTTGCTGCTCCTACTTGCAATTATTATGAGAGAGGAACTATATCTCCACCTCTCCATGTTTCCAATATGATAGAATTGCAAGAAACTGTTTATACTATGCATTGGCCTTTACTAGGTGTGCATGAATTGTTCTTTTATGACATGCCGATGCATAGAAAGAGAGTTAGACTTCTCCATTGCTTGATATATGTTACTTTGTGCTCACTACTAAATTATAAATCATTGTTAATTAAAATTGGCTTTCATATACCTTGGGATCCGGGTGGATTCACTACTTGAGCACTACATGCCTAGCTTAATGGCTTTAAAGAAAACGCTGCTAGGGAGACAACCCAGAAGTTTTAGAGAGTCATTTATTTCTGTTGAGTGCTTTTATATAGTTTAAAAACAACAAAAATAAAGAGGGGAACACAAAACTTTTTCAAAAAGAAAAGCGAAAGTGAGAGAGACAAGCATTGTTGAAGTGGGAGCTAGCCTTGAACTTTGTTCATGCTCACGGCAACTTTGTGAATCTTGATTACAGAAACTTTTCAATGAAAATAATTATCCCCTTGTACAATTCCACTGTATTATAAAAATAATGTGCCAAGGTTTGCCTTTAGGATGTTTACGATGCTTGTTGGTTTGTGTGGTGCAGGACAGAAACTTTGGCTGTAGTGCGTGAATTTTAGTTTTTTACTGGAAAGTCAAATGGTTCTGATTCTTTTTGCACTGTCTTTAAGTACAAATTTTTTATTTTTCCTAATTTTGGCAGAATTTTTGAAGTAACATAAGTATGGTGAATGTTCAGATTGTTACAGACTGTTCTCTTTTAGACAGATTCTATTTTTGATGCATAGTTTGCTTGTTTTGATGAAACTATCAATTTATATCAGTGGATTAAGCCATGGAAAAGATATATTACAGTAGACACAATGCAAAAACAAAATATTAATTGGTTTGCAACAGTACTTAGAGTAGTGATTTGCTTTATTATACTAACGGATCTTACCGAGTTTTCTGTTGGAGTTTTGTGTGGATGAAGTGTTCGATGATCGAGAAGGTCTTGATGTGAGAAGGAAGAGAGGCAAGAGCTCAAGATTGGGGATGCCAGAGGCACCCCAAGTAAATATTCAAGGAGACTCAAGCGTCTAAGCTTGGGGATACTAGGGAAGCATCCCCTCTTTCTTCAACAAGTATCAGTATGTTTTCGGTATCGTTTTGTTCATGCGATATGTGCAAGCCTTGGAGAGTATTTTGCATTTAGGTTTTTACTTTTCTTATATGCACCATGCTGGTATGAGATGGTCGTTGGTTGATTTATAGAATGCTCTTTGCACTTCACTTATATCTTTTGAGTATGGCTTTATAGAATGCTTCATGTGCTTCACTTATATCATTTGAAGTTTGGATTGCATGTTTCTCTTTACATAGACAACCGCCATTTGTAGAATGCTCTTTTGCTTCACTTATATTTGTTAGAGCACGGGCATATCTTTTGTAGAAAGAATTAAACTCTCTTGCTTCACTTATATCTATTTAGAGAGATGACAGGAATTGGTCATTCACATGGTTAGTCATAAAATCCTACATAAAACTTGTAGATCACTGAATATGATATGTTTGATTCCTTGCAATAGTTTTGCGATATAGAGATGGTAATATTAGAGTCATGCTAGTGGGTAACTATGGATTGTAGAAATACTTGTTTTGAGGTTTGTGATTCCCGTAGCATGCACGTATGGTGAACCGTTATGTAACGAAGTCGGAGCATGATTTATTTATTGATTGTCTTCCTTATGAGTGGCGGTCGGGGACAAGCGATGGTCTTTTCCTACCAATCTATCCCCCTAGGAGCATGTGCGTAGTGCTTTGTTTCGATGACTAATAGATTTTTGCAATAAGTATGTGAGTTCTTTATGACTAATGTTGAGTCCATGGATTATACGCACTCTCACCCTTCCACCATTGCTAGCCTCTCTAGTACCGTGCAACTTTCACCGGTACCATAAACCCAGCATATACCTTCCTCAAAACAGCCACCATACCTACCTATCATGGCATTTCCATAGCCATTCCGAGATATATTGCCACGCAACTTCCATCATCATCATATACATGACTTGAGCATTCATTGTCATATTGCTTTGCATGATCGTAAGATAGCTAGCATGATGTTTTCATGGCTTGCCCGTTTTTTGATGTCATTGCTACGCTAGATCATTGCACATCCCGGTACACCGCCGGAGGCATTCATATATAGTCATATCTTTGTTCTAGTATCGAGTTGTAATATCGAGTTGTAAGTAAATAAAAGTGTGATTATCATCATTACTAGAGCATTGCCCCAGTGAGGAAAGGATGATGGAGACTATGATTCCCCCATAAGTCGGGATGAGACTCCAAACTTTACAAAAAAATAAAAGAGGCCAAAGAAGCCCAAATAAAAAAAGAGGCCAAAGAAGCCCACCAAAAAAATAAAATAAAAAAATAAAAAAATAAAAAAAAATGAGAGAAAAAGAGAAGGGTCAGTGCTACTATCCTTTTTCCACACTTGTGCTTCAAAATAGCACCATGTTCTTCATATAGAGAATCTCTTGAGTTATCACTTTCATATACTAGTGGGAATTTTCATTATAGAACTTGTCTTGTATATTCCGATGATGGGCTTCCACAAATGCCCGAGGTCTTCATGAGCAAGCAAGTTGGATGCACACCCACTTAGTTTCAGTTGGAACATTCATACACTTATAGCTCTAGTGCATCCATTGCATGGCAATCCCTACTCACTCACATTGATATCTATTGATGGGCATCTCCATAGCCCGTTGATACGCCTAGTTGATGTGAGACCATCTTCTCCTTTTTTTCTTCTCCACCATCATATTCTATTCCACCTATAGTGCTATGTCCATGGCTCACGCTCACGTATTGCGTGAAAGTTGAAAAGGTTTGAGAACGTCAAAAGTATGAAACAATTGCTTGGCTTGTCATCGGGGTTGTGCATGATGTCAATATTTTGTGTGGTGAAGATGGAGCATAGCGAGACTATATGATTTTGTAGGGATAACTTACTTTGGCCATGTTATTTTAAAAAAGACATGATTGCTTTATTAGTAGGCTTGAAGTATTATTGTTTTTATGTCAAATGATAGACTATTGCTTTGAATCACTCGTGTCTTAATATTCATGCCATGATTAGATATGTGATCAAGATTATGCTAGGTAGCATTTCACATCAAAAATTATCTTTTTTATCATTTACCTACTTGAGGACGAGCAGGAATTAAGCTTGGAGATGCTGATACGTCTCCGTCGTATCTATGATTTTTGATTATTCCATGCCAATATTCTACAACTTTCATATACTTCTGGAAACTTTTTATACTATTTTTGGGACTAACATATTGATCCAGTGCCCAGTGCCAGTTCCTGTTTGTTGCATGTTTTCTGTTTCGCAGAATATCCATATCAAACGGAGTCCAAACGGAATAAAAACCGACGGAGATTTTTTTTGGAATATATATGATTTTTGGGAAGAAGAATCCATGCGAGACGATGCTTGAGGGGCCCACGAGGTAGGGGGGCATGCCCCTGACCCTCGTGGCCACCCCGTAAGGCGGTTGGAGCCCTTCTTTCGCCGCAAGAAAGCTAATATCCGGATAGAGATCGTGTTAAAATTTCAGCCCAATCGGAGTTACGGATCTCCGGGAATATAAGAAACGGTGAAAGGGTAGAATCTGGGAACGCAGAAGCAGAGAGAGACAAAGAGACAGACCCAATCTTGGAGGGGCTCTCGCCCCTCCCGTGCCATGAAGGCCATGGACACGAGGGGAAACCCTTCTCCCGTCTAGGGAGGAGGTCAAGGAAGAAGAAGAAGGAGGGGGGCTCTCTCCCCCTCGCTTCCGATGGCACCGGAGTGCCGCCGGGGGCCATCATCAGCACCACGATCTACACCAACACCTCCGCCATCTTCACCAACATCTCCATCACCTTCCCCCCTCTATCTACAGCGGTCCACTCTCCCGCAACCCGCTGTACCATCTACTTGAACATGGTTCTTTATGCTTCATATTATTATCCAATGATGTGTTGCCATCCTATGATGTCTGAGTAGATTTTCGTTGTCCTATCGGTGGTTGATGAATTGCTATGATTGATTTAATTCACTTGTGGTTATGTTGCTGTCCTTTGGTGCCCATCATATGATTGCACGCGTGGATCACACCCTAGGGTTAGTTTTATGTTGATAGGACTATGTATTGGAGGGAAAGTGTGACAGAAGATTCAACCTAGCATAGAAATTGATGCATACGGGATTGAAGGGGGACCAATATATCTTAATGCTATGGTTGGGTTTTACCTTAATGAACGTTAGTAGTTGCGGATGCTTGCTACTAGTTCCAATCATAAGTGCATAGAATTCCAAGTCAGGGATGACATGCTAGCAGTGGCCTCTCCCACATAATACTTGATATCGGTCTAGTAAAGTAGTCAATTGCTTAGGGGCAATTTTGCAACTCCTACCACCACTTTTCCACACTCGCTATATTTACTTTATTGTTTCTTTATCTAAACAGCCCCTACTTTTTATTTACTTACTCTTTATTATCTTGCAAACCTATCCAACAACACCTACAAAGTACTTCTAGTTTCATACTTGTTCTAGGTAAAGCGAACGTCAAGTGTGCGTAGAGTTGTATCGGTGGCCAATAGAAGTTGAGGGAATATTTGTTCTACCTTTAGCTCCTCGTTGGGTTCGACACTCTTACTTATCGAAAACTGTTGGGATCCCCTATACTTGTGGGTTATCAGCTAGCAAGACTGGCATCCACGATTACCAAATTTAGATGAGCAATTTCTTCACAAAGTTTAGGAGGCAAAGAATCCATTAGAGCATTCAGGTTGGCAGGCTTTCGCCTGAGAGCATCAGCCACCATATTAGCTTTACCCGGGTGATAATTTATACCAAGGTCGTAATCCTTAACCAACTCGAGCCATCTTCGCTCCCAAAGGTTTAGATCGCGCTGAGTGAATACATACTTGAGCCTCTTGTGGTCGGTAAATATCTAGCACCTCTTTCCAATAAGATAGTTTCTCCAAATCTTCAAAGCGTGCACCACCACAGCCAATTTCAAATCATGAGTGGGATGATTTCCTTCGTGCGGCCATAGTTGTCCGGATTCATAGGCCACAACCTTGCCATCTTGCATAAGTACAAATCCAAGGGCTTTTCTGGAGGCATCGCAGTAGACGTCAAACTGTGATAGATGTCGGGAAGATTCAGTACTGGTGCTGACATCAATCTGATTTTTAACTCATTGAAACTCCGTTCGCAGTCCTCGGTCCATTCAAACTTCTTATCCTTCTTTAGGAGTTCTGTCATTGGCTTGGAAATCTAAGAGAATCCTTCAATAAAGCGGTGATAATGCCCGGCTAGTCCAAGGAAACTCCAGATTTCTGAGACTGTAATGGGTGTGGACCAATCAAGCACATCTTTCACCTTACTTGGAGCCATGGCTATTCCTTCTGCTGAGAGAACATGCCCTAAAAATCCCACTTTCTTGAGCCAAAATTCACATTTGCTGAACTTTGCGTAGAGCTGATGGTCGCGGAGTCTTTACAAAACCGCTCGGAGGTGATCCTTGTGTTCGACTTTGCTTTCTGAATAAATGAGGATGTCATCGATGAACACAACCACAAATTTGTCCATGAAATCCATAAACACCTTATTCATCATATGCATGAAGAAGGCAGGGGCGTTGGTGAAGGAAATATGCCCAAGAGGAAATAATAAAGTTGTTATTTATATTTCCTTATATCATGATAAAGGTTTATTATTCATGCTAGAATTGTATTAACCGGAAACTTAGTACATGTGTGAATACATACACAAACAGAGTGTCACTAGTTTTCCTCTACTTGACTAGCTCATTGAATCAATGATGATTATGTTTCCTAACCATAGACATGAGTTGTTATTTGGTCAACGAGATCACATCATTAGAGAATGATGTGATTGACTTGACCCATCCGTTAGCTTAGCACGATGATCATTTAGTTTGTTGCTATTGCTTTCTTCATCACTTATACATGCTCCCATGACTATGAGATTATGCAAATCCTAAGTACCGGAGGAACACATTGTGTGCTACCAAACATCACAACATAATTGGGTGATTATAAAGATGCTCTACAGGTGTCTCCGATGGTACTTGTTGAGTTGTCATAAATCGAGATTGGGATTTGTCACTCCGATTGTCGGAGAGGTATCTCTGGGCCCTCTCGGTAATGCACATCACTATAAGCCTTGCAAGCATTGTGACTAATGAGTTAGTTGTGGGATGATGTAAAGAGACTTGCCGGTAATGAGATTGAACTAGGTATAAGGATACCAACGATCGAATCTCGGGCAAGTAACATACCGATGACAAAGGGAACAACGTATGTTGTTATGCGGTTTGACCGATAAAGATCTTCATAGAATATGTGGGAACCAATATGAGCATCCAGGTTCCTCTATTGGTTATTGACCAGAGAAGAGTCTCGGTCATGTCTATATAGTTCTCCAACCCGTAGGGTCCGCACGCTTAAAGTTCGGTGACGATCGGTAATATGAATTTATGTGTTTTGATGTACCGAAAGTAGTTTGGAGTCCCGGATATGATCACAGACATGACGAGGAGTCACGAAATGGTCAAGACATAGAGATTGATATAGTGGAAGCCTACATTTGGACATCGCAATGGTTCCAGGTGAAATCGCTATTTTACAGGAGTGCCGGGGGGGAGGGGTTACCGGAACCCCCCAGGGGTTAATGGGCCTTTGTTGGGCCCTAGTGGACAGAGAGAGAGAGGGGCTGGCTAGGGTAGGGCCGCGCGCCCCTCCCATTGAGTCCGAATAGGACAAGGAAAGGGGGGGCGGCGCCCCCCTTGCCTTTCCCCTCTCCCAATCCTTCCTCCCCCCTCCTAGTGAGACTAGGAAAGGGGAGTCCTACTCCCACTAGGAGGAGGACTCCTCCTCCTGGCGCACCCTGCAGGGGCCGGCCGGCCTCTCCCCTTGATCCTTTATATACGGGGACAGGGGGGCACCCCAAGACACACAAGTTGATCAGTTGATCTTTTAGCCGTGTGCGGTGCCCCCTCCACCATAATCCACCTCGGTCATATCGTAGCGGTGCTTAGGCGAAGCCCTACATTGGTAGCATCGTCATCACCGTCATCACACCTTCATGCTGGCAGAACTTTCCCTCGAAGCTCTGCTGGATCGGAGTTTGTGGGACGTCACCAAGCTAAACGTGTGCTGAACTCAGAGGTGCCGTACGTTCGGTACTTGGATCGGTCAGATCGTGAAGACGTACGACTACATCAACCGCGTTCTCATAATGCTTCCGCTTACGGTCTACGAGGGTACAGGGACGACACTCTCCCCTCTTGTTGCTATGCATCACCATGATCTTGCGTGTGCGTAGGATTTTTTTTAAAATTACTACGTTCCCCAACAGTGGCATCCGAGCCAGATTCATGCGTAGATGTTATATGCATGAGTATAACACAAAGGAATTGTGGCATGGGTATATACATATTGCTTGCCGTCACTAGTTGATTCTTGATTCAGTGGCCCAGACCGACATTATGCGTACGCTTACGCGAGACTGGTTCTACCGACGTTCTTCTCACATAGGTGGCTAGTGGGTGTCTGTTTCTCCAGCTTTAGTTGAATCGGATTCAATGAATAGGGTTCTTTCTAAAGATCAAAAAGCAATCAATATACCGCGTTGTGGTTTTTTATGCGTAGGTAAGAACGGTTCTTGCTCGGCCCGTAGCAGCCACGTAAAACATGCAACAACAATGTAGAGGACGTCTAACTTGTTTTTGCAGGGCATGTTGTGATGTTATATGGTCAAGACATGATGCTGAATTTTATTGTATGAGATGATCATGTTTTGTAACACAGTTATCAGCAACTGGCAGGAGCCATATGGTTGTCGCTTTATTGTATGAAATGCAATCGCCATGTAATATCTTTACTTTATCACTAAGCGGTAGTGATAGTCGTGGAGGCAATAGTTGGTGTGACGACAATGATGCTTCTGTGGAGATCAAGGTGTCAAGCCGGTGACGATGGTGATCATGACGATGCTTTGGAGATGGAGATCACAGGCACAAAATGATGATGACCATATCATATCACTTATATTGATTGCATGTGATGTTTATCTTTTATGCATCTTATTTTGATTAGATCGACGGTAGCATTATAAGATGATCTCTCACTAAATTTCAAGGAATAAGTGTTCTCCCTAAATATGCACCGTTGTGAAAGTTTGTCGTGCCGAGACACCACGTGATGATCAGGTGTGATAAGCTGTACTTTCACATACAACCGGTGCAAGCCAGTTTTGCACACACGGAATACTCGGGTTAAACTTGATGAGCCTAGCATATGCAGATATGGCCTCGGAACATAGAGACCGAAAGGTCGAGCGTGAATCATATAGTAGATATGATCAACATAGTGATGTTCACCATTGAAAACTACTCCATCTCACATGATGATCGGACATGGTTTAGTTGATATGGATCACGTGATCACTTAGATGATTAGAGGGATATCTGTCTAATTGGGAGTTCTTAGGTAATATGATTAATTGAACTTTAATTTATCATGAACTTAGTACCTGATAGTATTTTGCATGTCTATGTTGTTGTGGATAGATCGCTCGTGTTGTTGTTCCGTTGAATTTTAATGCGTTCCTTGAGAAAGAAAAGTTGAAAGATGACGGTAGCAATTACACGGACTGGGTCTGTAACTTGAGGATTACCCTCATTGCTGCACAGAAGAATTATGTCCTAGAAGCATCGCTAGGTGCCAAACCCGCTGCAGGAGCAACGCCAAATGTTATGAACGTCTGGCAGAGCAAAGCTGATGACTACTCGATAGTTCAGTGTGCTATGCTTTACGGCTTAGAACCGATACTGCAACGACATTTTAAATGTCATGGAGCATATGATATGTTCCAGGAGTTGAAGTTGATATTTCAAGCAAATGCCCGGATTGAGAGATATGAGGTCTCCAAAAAATTCTACAGCTGCAAGATGGAAGAGAATAGTTTTGTCAGTGAGCATATACTCAAAATGTCCGGGAATAACAGTCACTTGATTCAACTAGGAGTTAATCTTCTGGATGATAGTGTCATTGACAGAGTTCTTCAATCACCACCACCAAGCTACAAGAGCTTTGTGATGAACTATAATATGCAAGAGATGGATAAGACGATTCCCAAGCTCTTCGCAATGCTAAAGGCTGCGGAGGTCGAAATCAAGAAGGAGCATCTAGTGTTGATGGTCAACAACACCACCAGTTTCAAGAAGAAGGGTAAAGGGAAGAAAGGGAACTTCAAGAAGAACGGCAAGCAAGTTGATGCTCAAGTGAAGAAGCCCAAGTCTGGACCTAACCTTGAGATTCAGTGCTTCTACTGCAAAGGGACTGGTCACTGGAAGCAGAACTGCCCCAAGTATTTGGCGGATAAGAAGGATGGCAAGGTGAACAAAATTATATGTGATATACATGTTATTGATGTGTACCTTACTAATGCTCGCAGTAGCACCTGGGTATTTGATACTGGTTCTGTTGCTAATATTTGCAACTCGAAACAGGGGCCACAGATTAAGCAAAGATTGCCTAAGGACGAGGTGACGATGCGCGTGGGAAATGGTTCCAAAGTCGATGTGATCACGGTCGGCACGCTACCTCTACATCTACCTTCGATATTAATTTTAGACCTAAATAATTGTTATTTGGTGCCAGCGTTGAGAATGAACATTATATCTGGATCTTGTTTGATGCGAGACGATTACTCATTTAAATCTGAGAATAATCGTTGTTCTATTTATATGAGAAATATCTTTATGATCATGCACCCTTGAAGAGTGGTCTATTTTAGATGAATCTCGATAGTAGTGATACACATATTCATAATATTGAAGCTAAAAGATGCAAAGTTGATAATGATAGTGCAACTTATTTGTGGCACTACCGTTTAGGTCATATTGGTGTAAAGCACATGAAGAAACTCCATTCTGATGGACTTTTGGAATCACTTAGTACTTGCGAACCGTGCCCCATGGGCAAGATGATGAAAATGCCATTCACCGGAACTATGGATCGAGCAACAAATTTGTTGGAAATCATACATACTGATGTATGTGGTCCGATGAATGTTGAGGCTCGCGGCGGGTATCGTTATTTTCTCACCTTCACCGATGTTTGAACAGATATGGGGATATCTACTTGATGAAACATAAGTCTGAAACATTTGAAAAGTTCATAGAATTTCAGAGTGAAGTGGAAAATCATCGTAACAAGAAAATAAAGTTTCTATGATCTGATCGTGGAGGAGAATATTTGAATTACGAGTTTGGTCTTCATTTGAAACAATGCAGAATAGTTTCGTAACTCACGCCACTCGGAACACCACAGCATAATGGTGTGTCTGGACATCATAATCGTACTTTACTAGATATGGTGCGATCTATGATGTCTCTTACTGATTTACAGCTATCGTTTTGGGGTTATGCTTTAGAGACGGCTGCATTCACATTAAATAGGGCACCATCTAAATCCGTTGAGACGATGCCTTATGAACTGTGGTTTGGCAGGAAACCAAAGGTGTCATTTCATAAAGTTTGGGTCTGCGATGCTTATGTGAAAAAGCTTCAACCTAATAAGCTCGAACCCAAATCCGAGAAATGTGTCTTCCTAGGATACCCAAAGGAGACTGTTGGGTACACCTTCTATCACAGATCCAAAGGCAAGACATTCGTTGCTAAGAATGGATCCTTTCTAGAGAAGGAGTTTCTCTCGAAAGAAGTGAGTGGGAGGAAAGTAGAACTTGATGAGGTAACTGTACCTGCTCCCTTAATCGAAAGTAGTTCATCATAGAAATCTGTTCCTGTGACTCCTACACCAATTAGTGAGGAAGCTAATGATGAAGATCATGTAACTTCAGATCAAGCTGCTAATGAACCTCGTAGGTCAACCAGAGTAAGATCCACACAGAAGTGGTACGGTAATCTTGTTCTGGAGGTCATGTTACTAGACCATGATGAACCTACGAACTATGAGGAAGCGATGATAAGCCCAGATTCTGCAAAACGGCTTGAGGCCATGAAATCTGAGATAGGATCCATGTATGAGAACAAAGTGTGGACTTTGGTTGACTTGCCCGATGATCGGCAAGCCATCGAGAATAAATGGATCTTCAAGAAGATTGACGCTGATGGTAATGTCACTGTCTACAAAGCTCAACTTGTTGCGAAAGGTTTTCGACAAGTTCAAGGAGTTGACTACGATTAGACTTTCTCACCCGTAGCGATCCTTAAGTCGGTCCAAATCATGTTAGCAATTCCGGCATTTTATGATTATGAAATTTGGCAAATGGATGTAAAGATTGCATTCCCGAATGGATTTCTGGAAGAAGTGTTGTATATGATGCAACCCGAAGGTTTTATCAATCCAAAGGGAGCTGACAAAGTGTGCAAGCTCCAGCGTTCCATCTTTGGACTGGTGCAAGCATCTCGGAATTGGAATAAACATTTTGATAGTGTGATCAAAGCATATGGTTTTATACATACTGTTGGAGAAGCCTGTATTTACAAGAAAGTGAGTGGGAGCTCTATAGAATTTCTTATATTATATGTGGATCACATATTGTTGATTGGAAATGATATAGATTTTCTGGATAGCATAAAAGGATACTTGAATAAGAGTTTTTCAGTGAACGACCTCGGTGAAGCTGCTTATATATTGGGCATCAAGATCTATAGAGATAGATCAAGACGCTTAATTGGACTTTCACAAAGCACATACCTTCATAAAGTTTTGAAGAAGTTCAAAATGTTTCAAGCAAATAAATGTTACAAGGTGTGAAGTGGAGTCAGACTCAATGCCCGACCAGTGCAGAAGATAGAGAGAAAATGAAAGATGTTCCCTATGCTTCAGCCATAGGCTCTATCATGTATGCAATGCTGTGTACTAGACCTGATGTGTGCCTTGCTATTAGATTAGCAGGGAGGAACCAAAGTAATCCAGGAGTGGATCACTAGACAGCGATCAAGAACATCCTGAAATACCTGAAAAGGACTAAGGATATGTTTCTCATTTATGGAGGTGACAAAGATCTCGTCGTAAATGGTTACGTCGATGCAAGCTTTGACACTGATCCGGATGACTCTAAGTCACAAACCAGATACGTGTTTTTATTGAATGGTGGAGCTGTCAGTTGGAGCAGTTCTAAGCTAAGTGTCATGGCGGGATCTACATGTGAAGCGGAGAACATAGCTGCTTCGGAAGCACCAAATGAAGGAGTTTGGATGAAGGAGTTCATATCCGATCCATGTGTCATACCTAGTGCATCGGGTCCAATGAAAATATTTTATGACAATACAGGTGCAATTTCCTTGGCAAAGGAATCCAGATTTCACAAAAGAACCAAGCAAGTCAAGGAGGGAGACATAGAGATTTGCAAGATACATACCGATCTGAATGTTGCAGACCCGTTGACTAAGCCTCTCTCGTGAGCGAAACATGATCAGCACCAAGACTCCATGGGTGTTAGAATCATTACTGTGTAATCTAGATTATTAACTCTAGTGCAAGTGGGAGACTGAAGGAAATATGCCCTAGAGGCAATAATAAAGTTGTTATTTATATTTCCTTATATCATGACAAATGTTTATTATTCATGCTAGAATTGTATTAACCGGAAACTTAGGACATGTGTGAATACATAGACATACAGATTATCATTAGTTTGCCTCTACTTGACTAGCTCGTTGAATCAATGATGGTTATGTTTGCTAACAATAGACATGAGTTGTCATTTTATTAATGGGATCACATCATTTGAGAATGATGTGATTGACTTGACCCATCCGTTAGCTTAGCACGATGATCATTTAGTTTGTTTCTATTGCTTTCTTCATGACTTATACATGTTCCTATGACTATGAGATTATGTAACTCCCGAGTACCGGAGGAACACTTTGTGTGCTACCAAACATCACAACGTAACTGGGTGATTGTAAAGATGCTCTACATGTGTCTCCGATGGTACTTGTTGAGTTGGCATAGATCGAGATTAGGATTTGTCACTCCGATTGTCGGAGAGGTATCTCTAGGCCCTCTCGGTAATGCACATCACTATAAGCCTTGCAAGCATTGTGACTAATGAATTAGTTGCGGGATGATGCATCACGGAACGAGTAAAGAGACTTGTCGGTAATGAGATTGAACTAGGTATAAGGATACCAACGATCGAATCTCGGGCAAGTAACATACCGATGACAAATGGAACAACGTATGTTCTTATGCTATTTGACCAATAAAGATCTCCGTAGAATATCTGGGAACCAATATGAGCATCTAGATTCATCTATTGGTTGTTGACCAGAGACGAGTCACGGTCATGTCCACATAGTTCTTGAACCCGTAGGGTCCGCACGCTTAAAGTTTGGTGACGATCGATAATATGAGTTTATGTGTTTTGATGTACCGAAGGTAGTTCGGAGTCTCGAATATGATCACGGAGATGACGAGGAGTCTCGAAATGGTCGAGACATAAAGATTGATATATTGGAAGCCGACATTTGGAGATCGAAATGGTTCCGGGTGAAATCGGGATTTTACCGGAGTGCCGGGGGGGGGGGGTTACCGGAACACCCTGAGGGTTAATGGGCCTTGTTGGGCCCTAGTGGAGAGAGAGAGGGGCCGGACAGAGCAGGTCCGCGCCCCTCCCCTTGAGTCCGATTAGGACAAAGAAGGGGGGCGGCACCCCCCCTGCCTTTCCCCTCTCCCACTCCATCCTTCCCCCTCCTAGTGGGACTAGGAAAGGGGAGTCCTGCTCCCACTAGGAGGAGGACTCCTCCTCCTGGCGCGCCCTGCAAGGGCCGGCCGGACACCCCCCTTGCTCATTTATATAAGGGGGCAGGGGAACCCCAAGAAACAAAAGTTGATCAGTTGATCTTTTAGCCGTGTGCGGTGCCCCCCTCCACCATAATCCACCTCGGTCATATCGTAGCGGTCCTTAGGCGAAGCCCTACATCGGTAGAATCATCATCACCGTCATCACGCCATCATGCTGACGGAACTCTCCCTCGAAGCTCTGCTGGATCGGAGTTCGTGGGACGTCACTGAGCAGAACATGTGCTGAACTCGGAGGTGCTGTACGTTCGGTACTTGGATCGGTCGGATCATGAAGACATACGACTACATCAACCGTGTTCTCATAACGCTTCCTGTTACAGTCTACGAGGGTACATGGACAACACTCCCCCCTCTCATTGCTATGCATCACCATGATCTTGCATGTGTGTTGGAATTTTTTTGAAATTACTATGTTCCCCAATAGTTGGTGAGACCGAATGACATAACGGTATACTCATAAAGGCCGTATCGATTAGTGAACGCGGTCTTGAGAATATCTTCCTTCTTGATTTTGAGTTGATGATATCCAGTCCTCAAATCAATTTTGGAGAATACTTTGGCCCACTGAGATGATCAAACAAATCATCAATCCTTGGTAATGGATACTTGTTTTTGATGGTGACTTCATTCATCTGTCGGTAGTCCACACACATCCGAAGAATGCCATCCTTTTTATGCACCAATATAGCGGGTGATCCCGATTGTGAAGAGCTTGGGCGGAGGTATCCTTTTTGCAGCATCTCATCCAGCTGTTTCTTTAATTCCACCAATTCTGATGAAGGCATCCGATAATATTTCTTATGTATCGGTATGGTTCTAGGCACCAAGTCAATTGCAAAGTCCAATTCTCTGTCTGGCGGCATTCCTAGCAATTCCTTAGGAAATACATCTGCATACTCACTGACCACTGGAATCAATTCCACTTCTTCCGCCACAGCTTTGAAAACCATATCCTTCTTGGGTATACTTCTGCGGGCATAAAAACTTGCGGTGCGACCCTCCTGACTTGCCATGGTAACTTGTCTGGTCGCAAAGTTGATGCATACTTGGTATTGGGTTAAACAGTTCATTCCCAGAATAATATCCAATTTGTCAGATTCGATGATGATCAGAGATGTTGGAAACTTGACTCCCTTTATATCAATTTCAAATTACGGCAGACCAGGTTGGTTCTGAGCAAGGATTCGAGGGATTGTACAAACATATGTTTTCCTAAAATCGAGCAAAGAAATTTGTTTTGGGCAACAAAACTCCGCGAAATAAAAGTGTGGGCCTAGAGTCAAATAAAATTATGGCAGGTATGTTATTAATAGAAAAACATACCAATGATGACTTCTGGGTCCTCTTGGGCTTCGTCGGCGCAGATATGATGGATTTGCCAATTGGATAGCACTCGGGAAAGAATATGGCTCCAGGTAGTTGACTTGCGGACGGAATGGAGCTGTTGGCTAGCTGTTCTTGGGGCACTGCCTGGCATAATGTCCGGTTTGTCCATAGTCGAAATAGTAATTGTTGCGCTGACATTCTTCTCGTACTGGACTGGTCACGACATTTTTGACTTGAGTGGTGGTCTTGTTGACATTTTACTGCCAGTTGGGTTTGTAGTCAACCTGAGTCTATTGCCAAGTATGAGCCTTGTGCACGGGTTGCATATCCTTCTTAGGCTCGAATTTCCGCTTGTGGTCATTATTAGATGGCCTGTTGTTGTGCATGAGCTTGTGTTCCCTTTCTGTGATGAGGGCCTTGTTCACCACAGTTTGAAAGTCCGGAAAATCAAACATACTGAGAGTGCACCTGAGATGCTGATTCAGTCATCCAAGAAATCTGTCGATCTTCTGTTCTTCGGTGGCCACATCATACAGAGAATAGCGGTCCAAATGGTTGAACTTATTCAGATACTCTCTTACTGACATGCTTCCTTGAGTGAGAACAAGGAATTCACACTGCTTGATTTTCATAATTTCGGCGGGAATATGATACTTGCGGAAACGATCCTTGAATTTAGTCCAAGTAATTTCCTCGTCCATGGGCCACATGGATTTAGCATTATACCACCATATTGCGGCAACTCCTTCGAGATAATGTGTTGTGAAAGGGACCTTGTCTCCGTCTTTAGTGCGAGCTATTTCCAGTTACTTCTCGATACTCCTTAACCAATCGTCAGCGTCCAATGGATCAATAACTTGACTGAAACTGGAAGGCTTGGTTCGCTGAAAATCTGATAGCTTGGAGTAATGACCATTCTGATTTCCATTCTGCCCAACCATAACTTGCACACTTTTCAATAGTTCCAGTAGAATGTTGTTTGTCCTTTCTTCAAACATTCGCATGATTTGCTCTGTGGAAGGCGGATGTGGCGGTGGAGGCGGAGGTGGCTAGTATGGCTCGGGGGAATGTCATGCCTGTCTTGCGGAGTGACGAACATGTACATCCTCACAAGCTTGGCTGCTGCCACCTCCCCGCGTCATCCTATTATTTATTTTCCCAATACACAGCAACTGCGATGACAACTATCCAAGAATGGGAGGAAAGCCAGCAACAATCCCAGAAGGAAACAGTGAAGGAAACCAAGGCAAATAAAAAGAAAGTTCCAACATAATTATACATAGACTCGAGATAAGAGTTAAACATCATGACGGGTTTACTACCCGCATACATGAAACTAAGCATCACAACTCGTACGACTACATCCATACATCATACTCATGACGACGGTGATACTCTAGTGATCTACTGCTCGGATGGTGCTAATGCAGGTTCCTCTCCTGAGCCGGACCCAGATCCTGAACTGATAGTGGTGACCTCGGGTTAAGAGAGACACGATGGCGCTACCTCGAGGACTCTCCCTCAGGGGTAGGTGCGGAATGGTGTCACATCCCAAGTTCTGGTAATGCCTAGTGCTAACATATGGTGTTGCATCATGTCTACTTTACTCAGAAAATTTGAAATGGGGATGACAAGCCCTAGCACTAAATGAAATGCAATTAGGATCAAAATAAAAATATTTTCAATGAACCCAGAATGCCCTTTAGAAAAGTTCATTATTTTTGATAAAGGTGAAAACCTCTGCCAAAAATGATGCACATACTTTTAGGCCATTCTGGATTTTTGAATAACCCATATTGTATTTGAATTGGGGCCTTTAAATACTATTAATATTTTTAAATGCTCCAATAATTCTGAAAATAGTTAAGGGCATCTGCAATAATTCATTTAATGGCCACAATTATTTTCAGGATTTATTAAAATGGTTTGGGTTATAAACTAAATCAAAACAAAATAACATAAATAGAAAACAGAAACTAAATAAAAGAGAGAGAGAGAGAAGGACTAACCTGGCACTTACCTTGGCCCACCTACCTCTGCGGCCTGCTGTTGAAGCCGGCCCAGCCCAGCCACCCCGTGCCAGTTGTCTTCCCCCTCCCGCCAGAAGGCAGAGGAGAAGCTAGTCACGGCGCCGCGGCGTGCCACGCCGGTAGCTGCCTGCCTGGCTGCCCCCTCGTCGCCCTGGACTCCCTCTGCGACGCCACGCTACCCCCTGGACCCCCTTGACACTCTCCCACTCTCCCTCGCCCTCGTCCCCTTCTCCGTCTCTCTCTCACGCGCGCGACCGAACGCAGCCGTCGCCGCCGACGAGCTCCCCCACGGCCACAGCCATCTTTGAGCCTCTCCGATGCGCCCCCGAGCTCCACCTGGTGCCCCTCTTCCTCCTCGCCAAGCCACGCAAGCCGAGGATCACCATGCCATCGTCTTCGAGCTCGTCACCACCGCTTCTGCTCGCCGGACTTTGTCGGTCGATTCGCCGCCTCCGACGCTTCCCCGAGCACGCTGGCCATCCCTACGTCACCACAGTGAGCCCCCGAGTCGTTTCCCCCTTCTCCCCTGGTCGCTTTCGACCTCTAGGCCATAGCCCCGTCTTGGCCCAGAATTCCACGGCGCCGGCGATGTCGCCGCCGTCACTGCAGCCACTGAGGCTTGAAAACGAGCACGACACCGTGCTCCTAGCATCTTCAGGAGCTTAGTGAGCCCCTTAGCTAGCCCTCCCGTCCTCTGTGGCCTCGCCCTGCTTGAACCCGTAGCTCCGGCCACCGCCTCGCTCGTCGTCGGTGCCTCTGCAGGCCACCCCAGCTCCGACCGCCTCCACCATTGGATGCACGCGAGTGTCAGCGTCCCGTAGCTGCAAACCACGCTCAAAACCATCACCTGTAGCTCAATCCCGAGCAGACTCCGCCACGGCTTGATGTCGCCGCCGGCCAAACTCCGGCATGCCGATGTGGCGGCGTAATTAGTGCTAATCTCCGTTAATTACCCATCCTAACAGACACTGACATGTGGGTACCCGAGCCTAATTAGGTTAGTCTAAATATCCTACTTAAATTAGTGCTAATCCTGCGGACCCCACGTGTCAGCTTGACTTTGATTTAGTCAACGTTGACCGGGCCCACCTGTCGGCGACCTAACTAGCCCAGGGTCACTGACCAATGGGTCCCGCAGGTCAGGTTTGACCTGGACCCGTCCTATTGACTGGATGACGTCATAGTGACGCAGTGATGAGGTCATAACTGCTTTTCTGGATTTTAAATAAATCAGAAATGATTTATTTAATTCAGAAAATGTCCAAAACTTCAAAAAATCATAAAAAATAATATATAACTCAGAATGAAATAATTTATATATGAAAAATTATCAGAAAAATTCAAGGAATCTGTTTATGGCATTTTCATGCATGTTAGAACAATTTAAGGCCACTATTTAGGACAAATCCAATAAAGGGCATTTAAATAATCATATATGGAGTTGGAATTTGAATCTTGTATTCAAACCAACTTCATTTAATTGTGTTGCTAGTTGCATTAGCTCAATCAACAACATATTGCCATGTCATTATCATGCATCATGTTGTGCATTGCATTGATTGTGTTCCTTCTCTATTGCCGGTGGTTGTCCCCTCTCGATAGACGTTGTACCGATGCTGTGATCGTTGACACTGATGAAGACCCAATGATATCTTCAGAAGTGCCAGGCAAGCATAACACCCTTGTTCATTTCGATACAATCCCACTCTCTCGCTCCTGCTCTCTTTTACTGCATTAGGACAACAACGATTCAACTGTTACATGTCGCGGTAGTTGAACCCCTTTCCTCTGCATGACCTGTCATTGCCACAGTAAATAGATGAAACCCACTAGCATGAGTAGGAGATGTTTGAGCCCTGATGTGCCTACTCATTCATGATTATTTGTCATGCCTGCTACTACTTAGAGTTGAGTCAGGTCTGATTCATCGGGGATGAATTGGAACATGATGAACATGTCCTACTGTGTGTGAGCTAAGTGTGTGAACACGATTTGGTAAAGGTAGCGGTGAGAGGCCATGTAAGAGTACATGGTGGGTTGTCTCATTGAAACCGTCCTTAGGAACTGAGTTCTGTGTTTGTGATCCATGAAACAGTTACTACCACGCATTGGGACCGAAACCAATGGACCCTCTCGGCTTCTTGATCACCCTTGTCCTCTGTCCAGGAGTTGCAACTAGTTTCTGGTGTTTATAGGATATGTGTTGGCGGCCGTGCGTAGCGCTGACCCTAGGGGTGGGCTATGATGCGGTAGATACACCGTGGCCGGGCATGCCGGGCGCCCGTTTGGTGTCTCGGAACCCTGTACACATCGTCCGGGGCCGTATGTGGAAACCTCGGCCGGACTCCCTGCGGATGGAACCTGGATAGGCGATAAATCTGGACTAGAGACTTGAGTGTTTAGGTAGGCCGTGGCCGACACCCTCGTTGGGCTTCCGCTTGAAGGTTGCCGAGTACATGTCGTGTAAATGACGGTAAGTGGTGAGAGCGTGTGTGAAGAAGTACACCCCTGCAGGGTTAACATCATCTATTCGAATAGCCGTGTCCGCGGTAATGGACTTCTGGGTTGCCTATAACAGTTCATAGACAAGTGAAAGTGGATACTCTAAAACTCGCAAGATAAGTGTGAGTGCTATGGATGGCCTTCTCGTAGGGAGACGGGAGTGGATCCATAGTGGTGTATTGAATGATGAATATGTGGACTCATTTGCGCCACCTCAAAAGAGTTACTTGCAGTCGTAGTTCAGGTTAGCCACTGAGTCAAAGCTAGCTTGCTGCAGTTAAACTCCACCACCCTCTTTGTTGATACCGATGCATATGTGGTTAGTTCTGATGTAAGTCTTGCTGGATGTCACGTTTGGTTAGTTCTGATGTAAGTCTTGTGGTTAGTTTCGCATGGACTTCGACGTTTAGCTTGATACCTCAGCTACGATCTTGTGCCCTCGGCAGGATCTGGTAGATAGTCAGGCTTCTTAGCCTTCTTCATTTGTAGTTGTTTGTACTCAGACAAGTTAAGCTTCCGCATGTCCTTGTTGCTTGTATGCTCTGTATGTTGGGTCATAAGACCCATGTTTGTCATATCTCGCTCCTCTGAGCCTAATGAATAAATACTTTGAGTCGTAGAGTTATGTTATGATGCCATGTTGTATTTACACATACCGAGCATATTGTGTGTATGATTGAAATGCTTGGTATGTGCGGGATCCGACAATCTAGTTGTTTATCCTTGGCAGCCTCTCTTATGGGGAAATGTAGTCTAGTGCTTCCTTGAGCCATAGTAGTCCGCTACAGCCCGGTTCACCGGAGTCCTGCTAGCCCAGCACTACTGCTCAGATCACTTGACTGGCCGGCATGTGTTTCACTTTGTTCCTGTGTCTGTCCCTTCGGGGAAATGTCACACGGTGACATCCGGAGTCCTGCCTAGCCTGCTACAGCCTGGGTTCCCGGAGTCCTGTTAGCCCAGTGCTACAGCCCGGAATCACTCGCTGATGACCGACATGCTCGATGTGATTCATGTATGCCTGTCTCCATAGGTCTGTGCCGCTTAGGGTTCACGACTAGCCATGTCGGCCCGGGTTCTCTGACATATGGATGCTAGCGACACTATCATATACGTGAGCCAAAAGGTGCAAACAGTCCCGGGCCATGGTAAGGCGACACCCGTGGGTTACCGTGCGTGAGGCCGCAAAGTGGTATGAGGTGTTACCGGCTAGATCGATGTGACTTGGAATCGGGGTCCTGACAGCGTTGGTATCAGAGCCTGACTGCCTGTAGGATTACCAAGCCAACTGGTCGAAGTCGTGTCTAGAAATGCTTTAGTTATGTAAGGGAATTGATTGTGGAAGGGAATGTAAGGCTCTTTTTACTCCTTATATCTTATGCCTTCTGATCTGAGTCATCCTCCTCTCTTCTACGGGGATTAAGAACTAGGCCGTCTCATCTATCTATCAGGATGACGTGTTACTAATCCGTAGACTTATAGGATTGTTGGATTCGAGTTTCAGTTCAGTTTCTACTACTTTTAGTATGTTGTCAGTCAAATCAGACCCTTGATATGATGATGTTAAGTGGTTACGCCACTATTTTGTAGGATGTCTCAAATCTTTTTGAGCATTTACAGCCGTTATGCTGTCCGAGTCATTACAGGTTTCTAAATAGTCTGATGCATTTGCAAACCCCTTCCTCCTGTTCGTGATGTCCATTTGGGCCAGATTAATCACACTAATCCGTCTATTGAGGTACTCCGCTGCCTCGGCATTTATGTTGGAGCTATTATTATGACCCTAGGTGTCTAGAGTATCACCTGCTAATCTAGCAATGCTTTGCATCCCCAGTGTGATGATTCTGGCCACCATTCTCGAAAGCATCCCGTGATGCCGTTTAGTTAGTACGCATTCTATTCCTGGGTTCTTGGCCCAAAATTCACTCTACTTATCTCGTGTTGATAGTGTTGCTAGTTCCTTTAGGATATTAGTAACCTTTGCGATAGTCCTCGAGGTCCGAGGTATTTCCTTATTCCAAATACCATGAACCATTAAGGCAGAAGTTCTTTGAACCAAAAGATCACAATAAGAGTGCTCTTAATGGGTTCTCCATTCAAGAATTGTGAATCTGCCAGTCCTACCTTTCTGCATGGATTATCCGGAAGAAACCCGTTGAACTTGTTCGACATACTAATCTATGCGTCCACAACCCAGAAAATTATATGTTCCTTGAGTGGTTCCTCTTCAGTTGTATCCCGACCATCCTCTATCAGTTGATAGCCAAGAGTACGTGTGAATTTGTGTTCATCGATGCCTAGTATTCTTGTGGTTCGTCAAGCCGTTCTATTTTAGAATGACTAGGAGAAACAAACTCTAGTACCTCATCCATTTCTAAGATTGGGTCAAAGCAGTTGTATTCCACAGATCAAAATGCAACCCAGCTTTTGGTTCCGTTCTACCCTGAAGTATTACCCACTTTATGTCAGGAGCATCATGAGATTTGCACCTTCTCTTATGAATTCTTGACGCAGTGATACTTCTTGCCATCATTGTTCATTCCTCGGTTCCCGTGTTATTGTAACCGGAATGCCGGCAAGTGAGTCGTGATGTGTGAAATCAATACTCCTAGCAACTCCGTTGCTTAGTAGTTAATGGACAATATTCTCATTCTTAGCGTGTTGGTTATTGAATCATCATTCTAAGATTAATCGTGCTACCTAGTCCATTTTCCTGGTACACTCTTCGATCAAGAGTTGGGACTGTGTCTATCCTTGCTTAGTTGATCATATCGTCTTGCCCTGAAAAGCAAGATTGTTCTCGAGTTTAGTAACATATCGGTTGTTCGTGATTTTCCAAAGATCTTCTCGGAAGTATTACCTGGTTGTCACCTGACCGGTATGTTGAGTTCATGATTAAATGGGTTTTCTTATAAATCACCCCTTCTCCAAGAATCTGTGTTGGATATCCCTGAGCTAGTTGGTTGAGCTAAACAACAACTTGGGGAGTTGGAAGATAAAGCTTGTCTCACTTAGTTCATGTTAAGGGATATCTTTTTGTGTGTGTGTGTGTGATGAAGAAAGATGATATCTCCATCGATTGGTCCTCGTGATCAGTTGTTGGATCTATTGCCTTGTCAAAACTTTGACTTGAGTATGAGCTATCGTCAAGTCAAATCAGAACCAATGATGTTCGTAATGTTGCCTTACTCGTGGTTGATCCCTCGAGCATACACCATTACATATTTTGGGCTGACCAATGCTATCACCGTGTTCACATGATGGTGGAAGTCCAGTGATATGGAAATTCCGATGAGTTGCTATTCAGCCCATCAGCAGCATTTTGTCTCCTCCATGATTTGTGTTGAACATCCAGCTAGTGTTGAAAACTTGTGTAAGCATTTTCTTCATGCCCCGTTCATGTAGAATATGTTTGGATGAAAGTAGTGACCTCCTCTAAGTTCATGTGCAAATGATGCAAGTTGCCGCCGTGAGTTCGAGAAAGGTTGTTTTTGTTTCCTCTGGTACCATCCCAAGTCAGTCATGCATGTGCGAAGTATGCTATGGTTTGACAGGCTCGCTACCTCCATTCCATTTGTATTCCCTATCACACCAAGCCACTGGCTGATTTGTTCAGGGAAAAGAAGTTTCTTCATAAGAGCTAATCATATGACTTATGCAAGGACTTTGATATCCTTGATGATGGTTCCCAACTAAGACTTGGCAGTGTTTCATTGTAAGACTACTATGTGATCATGCTTGTCTGGGACAACATGTTCGCATGTGTTTAGCAGAACCAGCTCATGTTTTGGATCTTACTACCATAGTCCATTTCCTGAGAATCTCGCAATGTCATCTCGTCGATTTGTGTTGCAAACTTTCATTTTATTTCCAGACTTGATGAGTCTGGAATATCCTGACACCAACCAGATCTGAATCTCAGGCAGATGTGATGGTTGGGACGTTTTCCCAAGAGCTATAATATTGATCTCTCTGTAACCCGGTAAAGTGGATGTCATGACCAACACACCCAGCCGGAAGACCTATTATTGTAGTATCTTGATTGAGTAAGTTGGCCACCTCCCCATAAGGATCTCGTAGAATTTATTCCAATAGTAGTTCCTTATGGATTTTTGTGTTTCCGAAGTCCGACCTGCTACTTGATGTTCTAGATACCAAACCATTTCAAAGAATGGTTAGGCTAGCACATCAGGGAGAGCATTAGAAGCGGAGCACTAAATGTCTCTCGGTCGATCATCTAGATTTTGATCCCTTGGCCTCGCTAAGGTGAAATCTGAGAAAGTGTTATCTTCCTTTGCACCCGCATTGTCCATCACTATTCATCATGGCAGTAAGATGTGTTGCCAGGATCCTCGGCACAGATGTTGGTAAGACCTTGATGAGTATGGAAATGCTCAAGTTCTTGAGAGCACGCTCAGGCACTAGGTTCTGATGTTGTCGTTAACTGGAATGTGCCTCCGTTCTCTCAGTTGTTCGATAGCCATCCAATTGGTGGAATCACCTTTGCCGGTGAACCTTCTCCCCAGTTACTAGATTCATTCCCAACATTTGCATTTTGTTCCTAGTTTACACCTCAGTAGTTGTTGTTCAGGATCATCTTCAAAAGTGAACTTACCATGGGTCTCATCCATTTCGGATGATAAGCAAAAATCATCCATTGCGTTGTCTTCAACAAGATAGTCCACATCATCCATCCTAGTCGAAGTATGCCATTCTTTCGAACCCCTTCCAATGATCGATTGTGATTACCTCAGGCTGGTATAGAGAGTTTCAATGATCTTTGTATCAAAAGTAATTCTTTTTGCCACTTAAGGGAAATGCTCTATGAGTCATTTTTCCCTAAGGTGCCCCATTATGGAATCATGGCAATTATCTCCTCGCTACTTTGAAACCATGCACCATCCTACTCCAGCGTGGAATTGTTGCCTACCAATTTGAACCCTTGTCATCTATTACCTTCCATCTCTCTCGATGTGTGTTTAGTGTCTCAGCTCAAGAGATGTTCCAATGTCTCACTCCATGAGTTGATCTTAAGTTGCTCGATCTTTGAGAATATCGTTTTCTGTAGAGTTTCCTTCCCTCTTCATTGTGTTGGATGAAGATCTCGAAGACAAAGACGTCAAGAGCAATGTGATGCAATATATCAGTATCTTCGAGAAGGACAGTTCGATCGAGAAGACTGTGATAGTTTTGTGACCCCTCTGTCTTCTTACTCCACTTCCTGAATCTCGGGACGATATTCTTGTTTTAGTGGGCGTGAGTTGTCACATCCCAAGTTCTGGTAATGCCTAGTGCTAACATATGGTGTTGCATCATGTCTACTTTACTCAGAAAATTTGAAATGGGGATGACAAGCCCTAGGACTAAATGAAATGCAATTAGGATCAAAATAAAAATATTTTCAATGAACCCAGAATGCCCTTTAGAAAAGTTCATTATTTTTGATAAATGTGAAAACCTCTGCCAAAAATGATGCACATAATTTTAGGCCATTCTGGATTTTTGAATAACCCATATTATATTTGAATTGGGGCCTTTAAATAATATTAATATTTTTAAATGCTCCAATAATTCTGAAAATAGTTAAGGGCATCTGCAATAATTCATTTAATGGCCACAATTATTTTCAAGATTTATTAAAATGGTTTGGGTTATAAACTAAATCAAAACAAAATAACATAAATAGAAAACAGAAACTAAATAAAAGAGAGAGAGAGAAGGACTAACCTGGCACTTACCTCGGCCCACCTACCTGTGCGGCCTGCTATTGAAGCCGGCCTAGCCCAGCCACCCCCCTGCCAGTTGTCTTCCCCCTCTCGCCAGAAGGCAGAGGAGAAGCTAGTCACGGCGCCGCGGCATGCCACGCCGGCAGCTGCCTGCCTGGCTACCCCCTCGTTGCCCTGGACTCCCTCTGCGACGCCACGCTACCCTCCTGGACCCCCTTGACGCACTCGCACTCTCCCTCGCCCTCGTCCCCTTCTCCGTCTCTCTCTCACGTGCGCGACCGAACGCAGCCGTCGCCGCCGACGAGCTCCCCCACGGCCACAACCATCTTTGAGCCTCTCCGATGCGCCCCCGAGCTCCGCCTGGTGCCCCTCTTCCTCCTTGCCAAGCCACGCAAGCCGAGGATCACCATGTCGTCGTCTTCGAGCTCGTCACCACCACTGCTGCTCGCCGGACTTCGCCGGTCGATTCGCCGCCTCCGACGCTTCCCCGAGCACGCTGGCCATCCCTACGTCACCACAGTGAGCCCCTGAGTCGTTTCCCCCTTCTCCCCTGGTCGCTTTCGACCTCTAGGCGATAGCCCCGTCTTGGCCGAGAATTCCACAGTGCCGGCGATGTCGCCGCCGTCACTACAGCCACTAAGGCTCGAAAACGAGCACGGCACCGTGCTCCTAGCATCTTCAGGAGCTCAGTGAGCCCCTTAGCTAGCCCTCCCGTCCTCTGTGGCCTCGCGCCGCTTGAACCCGTAGCTCCGGCCGCTGCCTCGCTCGTCGCAGGTGCCTCTGCAGGCCACCCCAGCTCCGACCGCCTCCACCATTGGATGCGCGCGAGTGTCAGCGTCCCGTAGCTGCAAACCACGCTCAAAACCATCACCTGTAGCTCAATCCCGAGCAGACTCCGCCACGGCTTGAGGTCACCGCCGGCCAAACTCCGGCATGCCGACGTGGCGGCGTAATTAGTGCTAATCTCCGTTAATTACCCATCCTAACAGACACTGACATGTGGGTCCCCGAGCCTAATTAGGTTAGTCTAAATATCCTGCTTAAATTAGTGCTAATCCTGCGGACCCCACGTGTCAGCTTGACTTTGACTTAGTCAACGTTGACCGGGCCCACCTGTCGGCGACCTAACTAGCCCAGGGTCACTGACCAATGGGTCCCGCAGGTCAGGTTTGACCTGGACCCGTCCTGTTGACTGGATGACGTCATAGTGACGCAGTGATGAGGTCATAAATGCTTTTCTGGATTTTAAATAAATCAGAAATGATTTATTTAATTCAGAAAATGTCCAAAACTTCAAAAAATCTTAGAAAATAATCTATAACTCAGAATGAAATAATTTATATATGAAAAATTATCAAAAAAATTCAAGGAATCTGTTTATGGCATTTTCATGCATGTTAGAACAATTTAAGACCACTTTTTAGGACAAATCCAATAAAGGGCATTTAAATAATCATATATGGAGTTGGAATTTGAATCTTGTATTCAAACCAACTTCATTTAATTGTGTTGCTAGTTGCATTAGCTCAATCAACAACATATTGCCATGTCATTATCATGCATCATGTTGTGCATTGCATTGATTGTGTTCCTTCTCTATTGCCGGTGGTTGTCCCCTCTCGATAGACATTGTACCGATGCTGTGATCGTTGACACTGATGAAGACCCAATGATATCTTCAGAAGTGCCAGGCAAGCAAAACACCCTTGTTCATTCCGACACAATCCCACTCTCTCGCTCCTGCTCTCTTTTACTGCATTAGGACAACAACGATTCAACTGTTACATGTCGCGGTAGTTGAACCCCTTTCCTCTGCATGACCTGTCATTGCCACAGTAAATAGATGAAACCCACTAGCATGAGTAGGAGTTGTTTGAGCCCTGATGTGCCTACTCATTTATGCTTATTTGTCATGCCTGCTACTGCTTAGAGTTGAGTCAGGTCTGATTCATCGGGGATGAATTGGAACAGTGAAGAACATGTCCTACTATGTGTGAGCTAAGTGTGTGAACACGATTTGGTAAAGGTAGAGGTGAGAGGCCATGTAGGAGTACATGGTGGGTTGTCTCATTGAAACCGTCCTTAGGAACTGAGTTCTGTGTTTGTGATCCATGAAACAGTTACTACCACGCATTGGGCCCGAAACCAATGGACCCTCTCAGCTTCTTGATCACCCTTGTCCTCTGTCCAGGAGTTGCAACTAGTTTCTGGTGTTTATAGGATATGTGTTGGCGGCCGTGCGTAGCGCTGACCCTAGGGGTGGGCTATGATGCGGTAGACACACCGTGGCTGGGCATGCCGGGCGCCCGTTTGGTGTCTCGGAACCCTGTACACATCGTCCGGGGCCGTATGTGGAAACCTCGGCCGGATTCCCTGCGGATTGAACCTGGATAGGCGATAAACCTGGACTAGAGACTTGACTTCTTAGGTAGGCCGTGGCCGACACCCTCGTTGGGCTTCCGCTTGAAGGTTGCCGAGTACATGTCATGTAAACAACGGTAAGTGGTGAGAGCGTGTGTGAAGAAGTACACCCTTGCAGGGTTAACATCATCTATTCGAATAGCCTGTCCGTGGTAATGGACTTCTGGGTTGCCTATAACAGGTCATAGACAAGTGCAAGTGGATACTCTAAAACTCGCAAGATAAGTGTGAGTGCTATGGATGGCTTTCTCATAGGGAGACAGGAGTGGATCCATAGTGGTGTATTGAATGGTGAATATGTGGACTCGTGTGCGCCACCTCAAAAGAGTTACTTGCAGTCGTAGTTCAGGTTAGCCACTGAGTCAAAGCTGGCTTGCTGCAGTTAAACTCCACCACCCTCTTTGTTGATACCGATGCATCTGTGGTTAGTTCTGATGCAAGTCTTGCTGGGTACATTTGTACTGACGTTTTCTTAATTTATGTTTTGCAGAGAGACTTCAGTATCGCTAGTAGTTTTGCGTGGACTTCGACGTTTAGCTTGATACCTCAGCTACGATCTTGTGCCCTCGGCAGGATCTGGTAGATAGTCAGGCTTCTCAGCCTTCTTCATTTGTAGTTGTTTGTACTCAGACAAGTTAAGCTTCCGCATGTGCTTGTTGCTTGTATGCTCTGTATGTTGGGTCATAAGACCCATGTTTGTCATATCTCGCTCCTTGGAGCCTAATGAATAAATACTTTGAGTCGTAGAGTTATGTTGTGATGCCATGTTGTATTTACACATACCGAGCATATTGTGTGTATGATTGAAATGCTTGGTATGTGTGGGATCCGACAATCTAGTTGTTTACCCTTGGCAGCCTCTCTTATGGGGAAATGTAGTCTAGTGCTTCCTTGAGCCATAGTAGTCCGCTACAGCCCAGTTCACCAGAGTCCTGCTAGCCCAGCACTACTGCTCAGATCACTTGACTGGCCGGCATGTGTTTCACTTCGTTCATGTGTCTGTCCCTTTGAGGAAATGTCACGCGGTGACATCCGGAGTCCTACCTAGCCTACTACAGCCCGGGTTCCCAGAGTCCTGTTAGCCCAGTGCTACAGCCCGGAATCACTCGCTGATGACCGACATGCTCGATGTGATTCATGTATGCCTGTCTCCATAGGTCTGTGCCGCTTTGGGTTCACGACTAGCCATGTCGGCCCCGGGTTCTCTGTCATATGGATGCTAGCGACACTATCATATACGTGAGCCAAAAGGCGCAAACGGTCCCGGGCCATGGTAAGGCGACACCCGTGGGTTACCGTGCGTGAGGCCCCAAAGTGATATGAGGTGTTACCGGCTAGATCGATGTGACTTGGAATCAGGGTCCTGACAAATGGGATCTAAGCATAGGAGCTGCAGGAGTAGTAACAAGGGAAGCCCACGCGCCAGGGGCACTGCGGACACTACCAAAGGGTTAACGGTACCCTGAGTGGTAGTAGAGGCTAGAGGAACGTATGGAGTGAAACCGACAATAGGTAGAGGGCTCCTATTCCGAGCGGCAGCGAGAACTATCCGGGCTCGGGTTAGCTCCTGAGCTAACTCATAGATCAGGAGATAACTGGCAGTGATATAATGAGAGAGGTGGCTAGAAGGACGACCGCACGCCGGATTAATCAATGGAAAGCGGATACGCCCATTCTCGTGCAGAGATGGGTAGTAAAAGAAACCTGGGTGGGTGTGCATGCGAACCTCGTTGTAGCGCAAGTCTACAAGAGCTTCGGTTGCAGCAAACTGGACCACCTGATATGGTGTAGAAGCGAAACCACCTTAGAAGAACGAGTGTAAGTGCCGGAAGGGGAATTATGGTGTAGAGTGACCTCAGCATAATACTCATACAAAGAACCGGCCAGATGCTCGCGATACTGGATCAACACCCTCTGGGTAGAGTCGTCGCCACACATTCTGAAGCAGGTGCGGCGATGTGTCTGGAGCTGGCTCAGGATGGTACAAGATCGGAAATGGAGCCATCTACACTCACAATCATCATAAAGTTAGTAATAACAATAGATAAACATGCATGCCATGCAGCAATCAATTTCTATAACTACCGGCACTCACACGAAACTATCTACCGTTCCACTAACGCACTAACGGTCTAGCGTGTCCTACAATCAGCGCGGCTCTGATACCAAGCATTGTGGCACCCCGGCTCAGAGCAATTGGTTTAACTTGCATTGCCAGCCCAGAGATCAAGTCTTCTGGCAACACACAACAACATGGTACAGAAACAACCGCTTTATTGATGCTAGCGGGTACATAAGTCTGATATTACATCGAGATAAGAGGCCAAGCGGCACACACGGTGCGGCTCAACAGTATGTACATTATTTAATGAACATGAAGGGGCCTCGAGCACATAAACTATGCGACAGTAGAATGACGATGAAGTGGAACACCATAGCACAGGGACACCGACATGGACACGGCCTAGACGCGGGAAGCTCTCTGATGCGGTATGACTTGCCTGCAATCTGGCATGACACGCCAGGCCAGTACATTGAATGTACTTGCAAGCTCACAACAAACATAAGCACGATTACAAACAATATCATGACAATTATTCAGGTTAATGCAATGCAAGTAATGCTACTAATACGATGAAACCAATATGTGCATTGAGTCCCTCGGACTCACTTACCAGACGGGTTACCTCGTAACCAAACGGTGATCATCCCCGAATCACACTGAAGCCAATCACTCTTGATCAGCTCATGATCTCACAAATCATCACAAAACCAGTGCCAACAAGAAATATCTAGTGTGCAGGATTAATTATAAATGTTCATTCATGGTGTGACCTACTCCCAGCTGTGTCTGTAACTGAGGACGCGGGTATCGATAGATTGAATACACTCTGCAGAGGTAGTGCACTTTACACACACCACAGAACCCATGGCCTCGCACTCCCATTCGGGTGGATCAACGGCGTTCGGACGAAACCCTCGCCTTGCCATGACACTCTCCCGGCCACTCCGACTAACTCCCTCTCAGGGCTAAGTCCTGGGTGGCCACGTGCCTACCAAAGGCATCAATGGCCACGGTCGTGGGAAAAACGATCCCAAACAGGGACAAGGTACCATAAAAACAAATGGGCACACAAGGTTATGTCTGCTTACTGGGCCAGGGTACCGCATGCCCATAACCTTACCTTGTTGGAGGCACCGGCGAGAGGCACGACAAGGGACCGAATCAAGACCCCCCATAAAGGTAAATGTGGTCGCACTGAGGAAAAACCCGATTCAGTGGCACCATGACTTGACCAACGTTATCTTTAAGTTGGATTATTACCAGGTTTAACTTGAAAATAATAACTACTATGCCAAGTCATACGATGCCATGAGTATGCACTAAACGATATGCAAAACATGAAACTCACAAGAACGGATCAACCTTATGAGTATAACTTTCTGGCATTAACTCATCATTAAATTTACTGGTTCTACCTCACTATTTATGATCGTGCAATATTTTTATTAACTCATAATTTATTTGAAATTATCATTAAGCAAAAAGAACTATCTTTATTTATCATAGCAATATAACTAAGTCAAACTCTATTCTACTAAACCAATCTACTCCATGCATTCAACCAGTAACTTAAACAAACATTTCAAGCATGACAAGGTAACTAGCATTCAACCAAATTTATTTATCAAAATTTAAATGCATAAAAGAACTCATATTTAAGTAAGAAAATCATAGATATTGAAGTGACACCATCCAAATGCTAGTGTGGCTTGCCTTAGTGCAGAGGAGGGTCACACTCCTCCTGTTTATCTTCAAGGCAAGTCTCTCCTTCCGAAAATATTTAAAAACCAAAGAACAAAATGTCAAAAACCAATCTGAAAATTACCAGAAACTCTAGACACCAAGGAAAATTCCACATTTTGGTGTGCTGCTAGAGCTTTCTGAAGCAAACACAATGCAAAAATAATCAACTCATTTAGAGTTATAGGCTAGAAATTACCACTGGTCAAAGTTGTGGTTAAAATTTTGAATTGATTTGAATAAAACAGAAAATTGGGGGGTGACGTTGATGGCGTAAAGGTAGAATACGCCTCCACTCATACCACTTTGGGTGCGAGTGGAGAGGCTGACACCGGGCCCCACCGGTTAGGAGAGAGAGGGGGAGAGAAGAAACAGAGTGCAGCGGTGCTCCGCCAGAGCTTACCCCAGCGACGAGAGGTTCTTGGGCGAAGCCAGAGGGATAGAAGTGGACAGGGGGTCATGGTGCACCTGCCCGTACCCGTGGCTTGTCGGGGGATGGCCGGAGCTGCTCGCAACCAAGCTCACAAGCGGCGGTGGCGGTTGGGGCTTGCCGGAGAGGAAGAAGGCGACAACGAGGGGCGACTTCATGGGCTCTGCTGCTTCCAAGCGACACCAGTGGACCTCCAGTGATGCACCTGAGAGGTTGGTTGAGCTCAAGGTGCTCTGGAGCGGGGTGGCTGGGCTGCGGGGATCGCCGACGATCTCTGGTCGTAGTCGATGGCCAGGGGCCTGCCCGACCGGGCTACGGCTATCTTGCGTTGTCGTGGTGGTTGAGAAGTGCGGTGTGTGGCTTCGGAACGGAGGAAGGGGCTCTATATATAGCTGGAGTAGGAAGGGGTATGTGGTGCTGCCGGAGTTCGCTGAAAGCCGGCGAGCGACGACGAAGGGCACCAGTGAGAGCGGGCAAGGGCTCAGCGCTCAGGTGGGAGCTGTCCATGCTTGCGGACGAGCAAAGGAGGCAGGGGAGAAGAATACAAGGGCAGGAGCGTACTATGGCATTTGGCCGTGATGTGCCCTTGCTCGCCGCGGCATCTCCGGTGTCGGCGAGCACTAGGGAGAGGTCAAGGGTGATGAGTCGAAGCAGGTGGCGCGGTGCGGCAGTCATCGGCGATCTCTGGCTCGAGCACGCGCCGAACAGAGGCATTGGAGCGATGCAGAGCGCGTCGAACACATGCCAGACCACGTGTCCACACGCGGTCACCGCCCTGGCATGGTCAAAACGATGCCCACACTCGGCCAAACCTTGTTTGGGCTATAGTACACGCAGTGCTAGGTCTAGGGAGGCTGAGGACTCACTTCTAGGCCAACCAGAAGTGACTCAAGCTTCTTGGCAAGTTTCTAGCCAGAAACTTGCCCGCTACGATTGGAGGGCTTCTAGACGGCCATTAGGGCTGATCTTCTGGGGTTAGGATTTACTTAGGAGGGTAATGAGGCTCAAGAAAAACCAGGGCCAAAGGATCAAGGAAAAATACACTTGCTGTACAAAGTGAATTTTTGGGCCACAACGGAAATGTTTTTCTGTAACCAAAATATTACAAAAAGTCATGCAATATTTTTGCTTGGGGAGGTGGGCCATGGTTCAATGAATATTCAGGAATTATTTCATGATTTTTGGAGCAATAAAAATGAGGGTTGCTTTGGAGCACTAGTTTCTGAAATGAGTTTCAGAAGAGAAATTGAATATTTTCTTTTATGAAAAATATTCATTTGACCACTTTGGATTTTTCAGAGAAATTAGATTGAATGACAGGTAGATGGGTCACTTGGGTGAAGGTCAAGGGCATGCCCAAGTGATAAGTCCATTTGAATTGATTCCAAAAACTCAAATCCAAGGCAAAGGCAAAATCAAGTCTGGAAAAAGAGAGAAGGCAAAATCCAGGCTGTCACAGAGATACAATGCCCCTGGAAGCAATTCAGTTGGAGACTGACCTAACCTATGAGGAGAAACCCGTCAAGATTCTCGAGTTTGCCAGCCGAATTACACGCAGCAAGGTCATCAAGTTTTGCAAAGTTCAGTGGAGCCACCATACCGAGGAAGAAGCCACCTGGGAGTGAGAAGAAGACCTATGGAAAGGCCACCCACACCTATTTGCTAGCCAACCTGAATCTCGAGGGCGAGATTCATCTTAAGGGGGGTAGGTTTGTAACATCCCAATTTTCAATTTGGATGTTAATCATTAGCTCATCATATGCTTCCATGATTCTTGCATTTTTGAATTGGTTTTATTTGGACATTTTGATCCTAGAGACCTTAAGCAACTCAAGGACCATGTGAGAGAGTTGGAGGTTTTCATAAAATTCCATTTTTTTAATTTTCAAAATTGGGTAAGTTGGATCAAAGTGATTTTTAATTGAAATTATTTTTCCAATTATTTCAAAACAAATAAAATAATGAGAGAAGATAATATGAATTCTTCAAAATAGAGGAAATGTGTATTTTATTTGAATTTTATTGAGATTTTATTCGATTAAATTAGGGGAAAATTGCATTTTTAATATTTGCATTTTAGCCCAGAAAAATGTTCATGTTGTCCTAAATATTAGTAGAGGACCGTGAAAATTATTTTCGAGATTTGAGGATTTTTATTTATTTTATTTTTGGATTTTTTTCTTTTTCGATGAAATTATTTTAAAAAAATCCTAACTGGGCTCGCCCAGCTCGCCATCGCTGAGTCCGGCGCAGACTCCTCCTCCCCCCGCCGCCTAGCCCCTTCCCCAAGCAACCCCTCGGCCCCTTTAATTAGGGTCGAGGCACGACCTCCTCCGGCACCCGAGCCACCCCGCCGCCCGCAGTCGCCCCGCCGATGCAGCCGCCGCCGCTTGCGCGCCGCCGCTCGCTGCCGCGCCACCCGCGCCTCTCCCCGCCGCCTCCCTCCGCTGCCTCGCCTCCCGCTGCCATGCCACGACGTGCCACCGCCACCGCCGCCGGTTTCTTTCACCCGACCCGGTATAAAACTGAAGAAAACCCGACCGGTTTTTTTTAAGTTTGGTTTATTTCGATTAGATCGGTTTATTTTTAGGTTTCGTTAATTAGCGAGCGTTCACCAGATTTTCTCTGTTAGCGGACGTTCGTCCGATAGATTTTTCTTTTTAGTTTAATTTTCGGCCACGTACCTAACCGTAATAACTTTTATCGCAGAATAGTTCTTGATCTTCAAACCTTCACTACTTTTTTCTTGTTTATCCAAATCCAGTGAAACCAACGCCAAAATCTTCGCCTTGTTCCCCTCTGTCCAGATAATCAACTTGAAGATGATTTTGAAAACTTAAAATTTGGTTTCAAGCGTATTTGATTTTGAACTTCTTTTGATCGTAGTTTGAGTATCGTAACTCCGATTCGATTGATTCTTTTTGCAAATCGAAGCTCTTCACTTGAACTTTCAGTTTAGATCTTTTCTTTTGGGTTTTACCTTTGCATCTTATGCTTGAGTGCTTATGTATGCTATTGTTTGTTCGTGATAGAGTTTCCGGAGTGCGAGGCTTGCTACTACGAATCTCTAGGGTTTTCCGATCGTCAGCAAGGCAAGTAACACATTGATCATATCCCTTTATTACCTAGTTTTTATGCATTAGTTTCAACCCTCAAACATTGCATGAGTAGGATTGTGATAACATGTGGGTATTGGCAAGTAGTTCATGAGGTAGGAACCTATTGCCTTACATTTAAACCCTGGGAGTTACTACATTATGGTTGCATTACTTTGCTATGCTCGTAGACGTGGATAGGTTTGTGAGATTCAAGAAAGATGTGAGAGTTATTATTAACTAAGGGAAACTTAAGGTGGATACTTTAATACACATCTGGGTGGATTGGTTGTGGGCACCTGGAGCAATCTAGTGTTTTCCTAGGATATCCCATAGTATGCGTGTGATCATCCTATGGTTTGCCACCCAAACTGAAAGGGATCATAAGATTATTCATGGTAGAAACTTCCGGGTGCAGCCACAAGCCATTATGGGCTATGGCATAGTTGAGGAAGTTGTGTGACCTCTTTCAGTGGTAGGCTAGCAGATGTAGGGGAAAGTAGGTGGTACTGTCTACCCAGAGTAAAGAGTTAATGCTTCAAAAACATCTACAGAGTATATAAACTAATCATGGTTAGCCGTCTTCCCGGGTATGGACATCTTGAGTATTTGGTACTTGAATTATTGATTTGATCTCATCACCTTATTTAATGAAACTGTTGGGTTATAATTATTATTTTGGGATTGAGTTGGAGGAACCTTCTCAATAATGTCATTAAACTTTGTAGTTAAATAAAATATGTTCCTTTTTGTAGGAAAAAACTAGCTTTATGCAAATGATAACCGTAGAGCCTCCACCGGCCAAATATGCATGTAGTGATAGCTATTATTTGTTCATTGCTCTATGGTGTTATCTTGCCAGAATATTCCATGTGCTGACCTACACGGCTGCAACGTATCATGTTGCATAATTTTCAGATGAAGAGTAGGTGCGATAGGTCATTGTCATGCACTCAGTTTTGCCGTGGAGTTGGATGGACTCACTTATCTTCGCAGCTTCCGCAGTTATCTTATTTAGATGGCCTTCAGCCATATTATTGTAATGAGTACTCTTTATGAGACACTCGTGTAGGAAGTGTGTGGTTGAACTCTGTTATAAATCCTCGAGTACTGTGTGTGTCAGCAATACCGATCCAGGGATGACACTTAAGCACAGAGACAACGGTCCATTGGGATCGGGTCGCTACATCCTTGGAGGGGTTTGTTTGGGGTATCTTCACCTCGACTCAAACCACAATTAGCTACCCCCTCAACCTACTACACCTACTGAAAATATTGATAGTAGATGGGTAAGTCATGTTCATTGTGTCCCTAACGAAAGAGGTATTACTGCTATTCCTAATGATAAGAATGAACTTATTCCACAAAAAATTGTTATAGTCTATAGAATGGTAATTGATTTTAGAAAATTAAACAAAGAAACTAGAAAATATCATTATCCTCTACCTTTTATTGATCAAATTCTAGAGAGATTATCTAAGCACACACATTTTTTCTTCCTTGATGGATACTCTGATTTCTCACAAATACATGTTTCTCAACCTATTCAAGAAAAGACCACTTTTACTTGTCCCTTTGGAACTTATGCTTATAGACATATGCCTTTTGGTTTATGCAATGGACCTGCTATCTTTCTAAGATGTATGACTGCTATATTCTCTAACTTTTGTGAAAAGATTGTTGAGGTTTTCATGGATGACTTTTCCGTTTATGGGAAGTCTTTTGATGATTGTTTAAGCAATCTTGATCGAGTTTTGCAGAGATGTGAACAAACAAATCTTGTCTTGAATTGGGAGAAGTGCCACTTTATGGTTAATGAAGGTATTGTCTTGGGTCATAAAATTTCTGAAAGAGGTATTGAAGTGGACAAAGCTAAGGTTGATGCAATTGAAAAAATGCCATTTCCTACAGATATCAAAGGTATTCGTAGTTTCTTAGGTCATGCTGGTTTCTATAGGATATTTATCAAAGACTTTTCTAGAATTTCTAGGCCACTTACAAATCTTTTGCAAAAATATGTTCCTTTTGTTTTTGATGATGATTGTTTAGAAGCCTTCGAAACACTGAAGAAAGCCTTAATTTCTGCACCAATTGTTCAACCACCTGATCGGAACGTGCCTTTTGAAATTATGTGTGATGCTAGTGATTATGTTGTTGGTGCTGTTCTAGGACAAAGAGTTGATAAGAAACTAAATGTTATTCATTATGCTAGTAAAACTCTAGACAGTGCTCAAAGAAATTATGCTACTACTGAAAAAGAATTTCTAGAAGTGGTGTTTTCTTGTGATAAATTTATATCTTACATTGTTTATTCAAAAGTAATTGTTCACACCGATCATGCTGCTATTAAATATCTTATGGAAAAGAAAGATGCTAACCTAGACATATTCAATGGGTTCTCTTGCTACAAGAATTTGATTTACATATCATTGATAGGAAAGGAGAAGAGAACCGCGTTGCTGATAATTTGTCTAGGCTTGAAAATGTGCTTGATGACCCACTACCTATTTGATGATAGTTTTCCTGATGAGCAGTTAGCTACAATAAATGTTTCTCATAACACTCCTTGGTATGCTGACTATGCTAATTACATTGTTGCTAAATATTTACCACCTAGCTTTACATACCAACAAAAGAAAAATTCTTCTATGATTTAAGACATTACTTTTGGGATGACCCACATCTTTATAAAGAAGGAGTAGATTGTATTATTAGACGTTGTGTGCCTGAGCATGAACATGGACAAATCCTACAGAAATGTCACTCCGAAGCTTATGGAGGGCATCATGCGGGAGACAGAACTTCTCATAAGGTATTGCAATCTGGATTTTACTGGCCTACTCTTTTCAAGGATGCTCGTAAGTTCGTCTTATCTTGTGATGGATGTCAAAGAATAGGTAATATCGGTAAGCATCAAGAAATGCCTATGAATTATTCACTTGTTGTTGAACCATTTGATGTTTGGGATTTTGAGTACATGGGACCTTTTCCATCCTCTAATGGGTATACACATATTTTGGTAGATGTTCCAACTAGTAGTGATGATCACAACACCTCTATTAAAATTCTTAAGGAAGTTATTTTCCCAAGGTTTGGAGTCCCTAGATATTTAATGACTGATGGTGGTTCAAAGTTTATTCATGGTGCTTTCTATAAATTACTTGCCAAGTATGATGTTAACCATATAATTGCATCACCTTATCATCCTCGGTCTAGTGGTCAAGTTGAACTTAGCAATAGAGAAATAAAATTAATTTTGCAAAAGACTGTCAATAGATTCCGGAAGAATTGGTAAATTAGATGATGCACTTTGGGCTTATAGAACAGCATACAAAAATCATATGGGTATGTCTCCTTATAAAATGGTATATGGAAAAGCCTGGAATTTTCCTCTTGAGGTAGAAGATAAAGAATATTGGACAATCAAAGAAGTCAACTATGATTTTAAACTTGCCAGTGAAAAGAGGTTGTTTGACATTAGATCTTTGGATGAATGCAGAACCCAAGCTTATGAAAAATGCCAAGTTATTTAAAGCAAAGGTTAAAAGATGGCATGATAAAAGAATCCAAAAGCATGAGTTCAAAGTTGGAGAATATATTCTTTTGTACAACTCTCGTTTCAGATTCTTTGCAGGAAAACTCCTCTCCAAATAGGAAGGACCCTATGTTATTGAGGAGGTTAATCGGTCCAGAGCTATCAAAATAAATAATGCCTAAGGGACTAACCCGAAGGTTATTAATGGACAGCGAATAAAACATTATATCTCAGGTACGCCCATTAATGTTGAAAGTAATATTATCCAAACTATGACACCAGAAGAACACATAAAAGAGTGCTTCCAGAATACTCCAGAATCGTTAAAAAGAGGAGGTATGTGATACGATAAGTAAACGGACAAAATCCGCAAAAATATTTTGTCAGTTTTGGAATATAACAAAAATTAGGAAAATAAGAAACTACCGGAAGTGCACCCTGGTGGGAACACGACACTAGCCAGGCGCGGCCAGGTGGGTTGTGCCCACCTCAAGTACCTTACGGACTCCGTTTTTCTACAGCTTGCTTGTTTCCCAAGATAAAAAATCTTTATATACCCCCCGAACCTATTAACCACCGTATCACGGAGAAATCTTCTGTTCTCTTTTCTTGTTGTTTTCGGTCAGATTGGTTGAGCCAGGAATCATGTCTTCTTCCTCCTCCAACAACGTGGAAGAGGATGCTTGGTTGATGAAGATTGAGCTGAAGAAAGAAGAGCCCGTAGAAGCCATCAAGGGAGACAAGAGCAAGGAGGCTACCGCAGATCAAGCACCGGCAGCTGAGCAGGCCTGGCCTGCTGAGGAGGAAGAAGAAGATATCCTTAAATCTTATTATGCTCATCTTATCCTGACTGAGATTGAAGCCTTCGAAATCATTGAAATAGTTTGTGTGCAAAATAAATATCTCACTCATGAAAATATTATGCATCAAGAGCACATCATCTTCCTCCGGAGCGTCATTTGTAGATTGGAAAATATCTTGATCATGAAGGACAGGATCGCCTCTACTTCACCACCACCACCTTCTTCATCACCAAAGCAAAATTGAGTATCGGGTATGGGCACTCCCCTTGGCTTCCGCCAAGCTTGGGGTTGGTGCCCTGATATCGTATCACCACACTATCTTTTTGCCTTTACTTATATTAGTTCGATCCATAGTTATAGTTTTCCTTAGATGAATAAAAGTTTAGTTCGATCCTTTCTTTTTGAGAGTTTGCATAGTGATCTATCCTCGTAATCATGTGCAAGATATATAATAGAGTTTAGTTGAGTTTTTTTTCTTTACTTTCATGTTCCAATAAAAAGAAAGCAAATAAATGAAAATATCATATGCTAATCTTATGGTAGGTGATGAAACCACATAAGAAAAAGTATAAGTAGAAAATTTTATTAGAGATTGACAAACATAGCATTGGTCAATGATGCAACTCATGAAAGAATTAAAAAGGGAAGATAAGATTCACATATAGATAAACTATCCTGGAAATCTTTTGTGATTGTGAGCCCCCATCAAAATATCATATGCCAAAATTGTTGACATTGGACAAGGAAGACAACTTAATGATTTATGTTTGCTCAAATTCACATAGAAGTTATATTGTCATGGATCCTTCCACATGTGGTGCTTGCCCCCTATCTTTGCTAGCCAAAAATTCTGCACTAAGTAAAGATACTACTTGTGCATCCAAAAACCCTTAAATCCAAATCTTATTTTCAAGTGTCCACCATACCTACCTAAGGATTGAGCCAGATCCTTCAAATAGGTTGTCATTGGTGCAATAAGGCAATAAAAATTGCTTCTAAATGTGTGAGATCATTTAGTGTAAGAGAAAATTGAGCATTGTACGAACTTGTGATGGTGAATAATAAAAGCGACAGACTACATAATAAAGGTTGCCATCACAAGGGGCAATACAATGTGACGTTCTCTTGCACTAAGGGGTTGAACATACAAACAAATAAGCACATGGTAGCCTCTACTTCCCTCTGCGAAGGGCCTATCTTTTACTTTTATGTATTTACTTTTATGAAAGAGTCAAAAAATTTGTCTCTATTCCTTTTTATTTTTCTCCTTTGGCAAGCATCATGTGGCGAGGAAATATCTAGGCACATATGTCCAGTTGAATATGTGTAGCATGAGTTATTATTGTTAACATCACCGTTGAGGTGAATACATTGGGAGGCGAAACTATAAGCCCCTATCTTTCTATGTGTCCGGTTGAAACGTTTTGCTCATGTTTATGCGGTGAGTGTTAGCAATCATAGAAGACTAAATGATGGTTGAGTATGTGGACTTGACTAAAGGCTCCGATACGTGACCCTTTCCTGAAAAGATGATGAATTGTAGTTGCAAAGTTGACTAAGAACATAGTTTGTTCGTTTCTAATAGATTTATGCTTTATACTTCGATAGTGTGATGAATTGTTACTTACTCATAAGAATTTTATGATAAAAGTTTTATTTTAAAGTTTGTTGCTTTTATAATAAGTTCACATCATGCTTCTATGTCCGTATTTTGTTTTTATCGACACCTCTTTCTCTCTCTCTCTCTAAGCACGTGGACATGTTTTTCGATTTCGGTTCTCGCTAGAGAACAAGCGATGTCTAAGCTTGGGGGAGTTGATACGTCCATTTTGCATCATGTTTTCTTACTATTTTGATGATGTTTTATGCATAATAATGCTTTTTGGAGTAATTCTAATGCCTTTTCTCTCATAATATGCAAGGTACACACAAAGAGGGAGAATTCCGGCAGCTGGAAATCTGTACTTGGAAAAGCTACATCAGGCTACCTATTCTGCACAACTCCAAATAAGCTGAAACTTTATGGAGGTTTTTTATGGAATATATGAGGAATATTGGAGCCAATAAGTACCAAAGGGGGCCCGCCCCTAGGCGCGCCCTGGTGGGTTGTGCTCACCCAGGCCCACCACCGGTGCCCATCTTCTGGTATATAAGTCATTTTGACGTAGAAAAAATAAGGAGGAATTTCGGGATGGACCACCGCCATCTCAAGGTGGAACTTGGCCAGGAGCACTTTTGCCCTCCGGCGGAGTGATTCCGCCGGGGGAACTTCCCTCCCGGAGGGGGAAATCATCGTCATCATCATCAACAACAACTCTCCCATCTTGGGAAGGGAAATCTCCATCAACATCTTCAACAGCACCATCTCCTCTCAAACCCTAGTTCATCTCTTGTGTTCAATCTTTGTACCGGAACTATAGATTGGTGCTTGTGGGTGACTAGTAGTGTTGATTACATCTTGTACTTGATTACTATATGGTTTATTTGGTGGAAGATTATATGTTCAGATCCATTATTCTATTTCATACACCTCCGATCTTGAGCATGTTTATCACTTGTGAGTAGTTACTTTTGTTCTTGAGGTCACGGGAGAAATCATGTTACGCGTAATCATGTGAACTTGATATGTGTTCGATATTTTGATAGTATGTATGTTGTGATTCCCTTAGTGGTGACATGTGAACGTCGACTACATGACACCTCACCATATTTGGGCCTAAGGGAATGCATTGTGGAGTAGTTATTAGATGATGGGTTGCGAAAACGACAAAAGCTTAAACCCTAGTTTCTGCGCTATTCCGTAAGGGACCGATTGGATCCAAAAGTTTAATCTTATGGTTAGGATTTATCCTTAATACTTTTCTCGTAGTTGCGGATTCTTGCGAGGGGTTTGATCATAAGTAGGAGGTTTATTCAAGTAAGAACGGCACCTAAGCACTGGTACACCCACATATCAAATTATCAAAGTACCGAACACGAATCAAATCAACATGATGAAAGTGACTAGATGAAATTCCTGTGTACCCTCAAGAACGCTTTGCTTTTTATAAGAGACCGTTTTGGCCTGTCCTTTGCCTCAAAAGGATTGGGCTACCTTGCTGCACTTTTTTACTATTATCATTACTTGGTCGTTACAAAATACATTGCTATCAAACTACTCTGTTAATTACAATTTCGGCACTTGCAGACATTACCTTGCTGAAAACCACCTGTCATTTCCTTATGCTCCTCATTGGGTTCGACACTATTACTTATAGAAAAGAGCTACAATTGATCCCCTATACTTGTGGGTCATCACTGTATCGCATCAACCGCTAAGAGATAAAAGAAATACAAAGGCAGGTGCAACATCTCCTCGAGAACAGGTATGTTCATGAAAGCCTAAGCCCATGTGTCGTTTCGGTTATTCCTGTGCCTAAGAAAGATGGTACTGTTTGACATGTCTTCCGGTTGTTGTCCCATTAATGCAATCACCGTTCGATTTCATCATCCCATTCCACGCCTTGAAGAGGTGCTCGATTAACTAGCGAAGCGGCCATTTTCTCAAAAATTGACCTTAATAGTGGCTATTATCAAATTCTCATGCAAGAAGGTGACGAATGGAAAATGGCTTTTAAAATAAAATTTTATCTATATGAATGCTTAGTCATGCTTATGGGATTATCTCTAGCGCCTAGCACTTTTATGAGGGTAGTGCACTATGTTCTTTGAAAACTCATTGGCATTTGCATTGTGGTATACTTTGATGACATATTTGTTTTTAGTTAATCCCTTGAAGATCATGTCACAAATCTTAGAGACATCTTGCAAATTCTTCAAAATGAGTGCCTTTATGCAAACATGAAAAAATGCACTTCTGGTGTTGATAAGCTTTGTCTTTTTTTTAGGTTTTGTAGTCTCCGCTAAGGATGTTCAAGTGGATGAAACTAAAACTGATGCTATTAAAATTTGGCCCCAACTAGATTTAGCCAGATTTTATAATTGCTTTCTTAAGGTTTTTAGCACAATTGCATCACCTTTGAATGCTTTGAGTAAGAAGAACACACTATTTGTTTGGGGACCTTCCCAAGATGCCACATTTAATAAACTTAAAACCTTGCTTACACATGCTCCATTACTTGCCTTACCCAATTTGAGAAAACATTTGAAGTGCATTGTGACACTAGTGGTGTAGCACCCAAGATGCAATTCTATCCCGATCACATGAAGGATTCATGATTGGGGCAGGATCGCATTGTGAGCGCATAGCACGGTGGATATCATTACAACATACCATGTACTGAATATATGAGGCTACCAGATACAGGCTTACACTCGCCACAAGCTACAACATGAATAGATCAATACATAGCAATCATCATACTGAAGAGCAGGATCCGACTATGGATGAAATCCAACAAAAAATAAGAACGACATCCAGCCTACTAATCCCAGACTCTTGACTAGGAACCCATCCTATGATCGATGAAGAAGAAGAAGCACAAGAAGCACTCCAAAAGCAATGAAGCATCGCTTTACCTGTACCTGCAACTGTTATTGTAGTAATTTGTGAGCCACAAGGACTCGGCAATCCCATTACCATGGGTATCAAGACTAGCAAAGCTTAATGGGTATGGAATGGATAAGTGGTTAGGTTGCAGCAAGCACTAAGCATTTGTACGGTGGCTAACTTACGAGTACAAGAGTAAGAAGAGTAAACTACGCATAATAGTCAAAACTATCAATGATCAAGAAGTGATGTTGAACTACTTACGAGTCAAACATAACCCCACTATGTTCTCCTCCCGAACTCCCTCGAAAAGAGACAATCACAGTTACGCATGCGGTTGATGTGCTTTAATTGGGTTTAGTGTCAAGTTCTCTACAACCGAATATTATAAATTTCCAAGTTGCGACATAACTGTGGGCACAGCTTCTGAAAAGATTTAACCCTACAGGGGTGTCCCAACTTAGCTCATCATAAACTCTCATGGTCCGCGGAGGAAAACCACGATCTCAGGACAACCCGATCAAGCTCGGAATCCCGGTGCATACGACATTTTAACAATGGTAAAACAAAACCAACAAGATCACCCCACGTGCCGACACCCTGATAGGAGTTGCATGTATCTCGTCTCAGGCCACGATCGGATGGGCTATGCTTACGGTCCATGAGACCCAAGTTACCAAGAGGGCGTTGCAAGGTGCTCTTTTTTGTGCCAACACTCATGAGGAGCACAGGCCCGGGTTGTTGATTAGTTATCCTGGGGTCTGGAAAGTCCCTATGCAAGTTTATTTGTTACTAGGCAAATGGTAAAACCAAATTTGGGCCTTACTGGAAGAGTTTTATTCAAAGTGAACTGTCCAGAGGGGGGCATAAACCCCGACGGTGTAAGAACTTAAATGAAGGAACATAATACCGGTATGACGGAAACTAGGGCATGAAGAGTGGAACAAAACACAAGCAAAAGGATCCCTTTACCAAGTATATAGATGCATTAATTAAATAAAATATATTGTGATATCCCATGATATCCATGTCCCAACATGGAACAACGTGAAACAGCACCTGCAACTAGCAACGCTATAAGAGGGGCTGAGCAAAGCGGTAACATAGCTAAACAACGGTTTCCTTGGATGGTGGAGGTTAGAGGCTGTATCATGGCATATTGCGAGGCTTGAAAATTAAGTGGTAAGTAGCATGACATAGCAATAGCATCGAGACAACTAGTAAGGAAAGATAGTAGTGATATCCAGGGTAATGATCATCTTGCCTGAAATCCCGATAGGAAGAAGATCGAATCCATGTAGTAGACGAACCAACATAGTCGAATGAATCCTCAAAATCGCACCTTACCAGAACTAGCGAGAACAAGCACAATCGGAACGAAGCAAACAACATGGTAAACATGCACACATAAACATGGCATGATGCACATACAAGCATGATGCATGTCTGGTTTAAGTAGGCATGGTATGGCAAGAGTGCAACAATCAAAACTACAAATTAAGTGGAGCTCAATATGCAACAGTTTGGATATTGATGAAGCACCACATTCATTTATTTAGTTACCTCCCATTTATGTAAATGACAAGATTAAATGTTCCTATTCAAAAAAATGTTGCGTAACATGGCAAGAGGTGAAGCATGATTAGTCTACCTATCCAGGCAATTTAAATGAGACCGGAAACAACAAACAACAATTCTGAAAAATCCCCATATGCATATTTCGAATTTGATACTGTTCTGCCTGAGACACAATTTTAGAGTTGTAACACATGAAAAGTAAGTGCACCTTCTTAATCTATTCATTTCGATACCCCATTTACATATATAGAATATTTAATTCGGAGCTACGGTTAAATATTTATGAAATAAACCATTTTAACATGTCATTTTATGCAAATTGCAAACAACAATTTCAAACATTTTTAACATGCATGAAAGTTGGCAATGGTGAAACTACATGAAATTGTAATCATTTTACATATATAAGTTTTTTAATTACGATGCATAGATCGTTTGTTATTAATTGCATGAAAATGAGGGTTTTTCTGTAAATCTGTAATTCCCTGGGTAAATCCTAATTCCGCAGACAACATAAAAAACATGGATGGCCTGAAATTATTGGATACTGGCTGGACAATATAGTAACCATGCATGCAGGCGAGGGTTAGAGGAGCCAACGCTCACCTTAGTAGGCTGCAGCCTAGAACATGCAGTACACCGATGGAGCTGCTGGAGCTGGAGCTGGGCCGCGACTCTGGCATGGAAGTGAGCCAGCAATGGGCTGCTGAAGTTGGGGCTGCATGAGGATGCAGCCCATTCGGGCGTGGACGAGTGGCTCGAGCGGGCGGCTCCTCCACTAAGCAGGATGCGGCGGCGATCCGAGGCCATGAACGGGGCGACGATGACGGGCATCTGCCAAATCTAGGCATAGAGCGTCGGGGTTGCCAGATCCGGGCGCTGAGGGACTTGGCCGGACGGCGGCGGCAACAGTGCACCAAGCTTCGGTCGGCGGTTGTCAAATCCATGGCAGGCAGCCTGTGAAGGATACAGAGAGAGGGCGGCTTGAGGAGAGAGATTGAAAAAATGGGAGGAAGGAGAAGGAATGAAGGAAGGATAGGGGATCTTGCAGGGCTCCGATGGCGGTGCTCGCCGGCGCAGCTGCTGGTGGTAGGATGCAACAACGTGGCAGAGGATTCGAGGCAGGAGGAAGCACGGGCGCAAGGCCTCGGGAGAGATGGTGTACAAGCGGAGGCGGTTGGCTCGGGCCTGAGCATGCTAGATCTGGGCCACAGTAGGCTCGGTGGCTGAGAGGGGGACAAGGGCGTGTGGGAGACACCGAGTGGCGATGGAGGAGTGGGGCGGCGTGGAATTGCAAGAGGGTGGCGGCGGCAGCTGCAGGTAGGTGGAGGGTCAGGGGAGTAGGGTTTCAAAAATGGGAGGGTTAGGCCTTCCATTTATAGCTGTTTGGCTAGTGTTTGGGTTTTGGGGTGTTTCGAGGCCGTTCGATCTCGTTCGGACGGCTCCGGGCAAGGGGTAGTAAAAGTGGGTTAGGTGGGCTATGTAGAGTGTCCATGTGGGAGCCTCGGGCTGAGAATAGACGGAATTGCATGGCCCGACACAGGTTTTATTATGAAAAACGTCTGGCAATTGAACTAGCTATAGTGCTGCTATAGTTTAACCGTTGGGGCATCAAACGACCTGTGAATGTAATGAAATTTGGTGGGCGGTCTACCTACAATTAAACAAGACCGCACACCAAAACATTTCGAGAATGTTTTTATCCGACTTTTAAACTAATATTTTAACGATGTCGCGGGTGTGTGCAAGTGTGGTTGGACTCAGGACGGACAACAAAGGCAACGGGGAGAAGCGGCAGCTATGAACGGATGCAAATTTTGAAAAATCATGACAATAGAGTGTCGATGCAATGCGAATGATGTGATGATGAATGCAACAAGCAAATAAATCACACAGTGACAACGAAATAACTGGAAGGCATGTGGAGTGTCAGTCTTGGGCTTCTACAACTCTCCCCCACTTACACCAGTTCTCGCCCTGAGATCTAGGGACAACAAACAGAAGAGGAAGAGAAGAGGAAAAACTAAGTTGCTTCTATGACAAATGATTGAAACCACGAACCTTGAGAGTTTGAGAAAAAAACTTGAAAGAAAGGAGAGAACATAATTGAGACGTACAAAATTTAGAGCACTCGGGCAGATAAGAGGAATAAGGAACACCATGAGAACCATGGAGGTTGCAAAGAATTTGAAAGCACTGCGGTTGGAACAAGATAGACAAGGAATAAACGGAAGAATTCGGACAACACTCCAGTTGAAAATATAAGGAATAGAACATGAACTTAGCAAAATGAAAGAACTTGGATGAGACTCCAGTTAAAAGAGGAATGATAGACACAACACTCTGATTAACTTGGTAAGCAATAAACGAACACAATCTTGACAAAACAAGATGATGGGTCCAAGAGAGCAACATCACAATGCCTCCTGAACAAAAGAATAGAAGGTAGATCGTTGGAAATAAAAGAACAGAGAAGAAATTGACAACTTTCTACCACAAATGAATTTGAAAGCATCCTTATGAAGAAGAATTGACGAAACAAATAAATATCAAGAGGTGAATGATTATGAGGTGCACCAGCTTGAGAAAACATTTCACAAATGAAAGGAATACGCTCAACACCGAAGCTTGAATTTACTCCACCAGGGAATAAAATGATAACAAAGAATGCTGAACTTGTGGCCCCGGAGCATCTTCATGAGGAATCACCGGATGAAACTTGGAAGAAAAGGATGACGAAACTCCACAAAAATAAAAGGATACTTGATTAAGAAATCTGAGTCCTCGAAGAAAATGGGGGAGGGGGGAAAAATAATGCAACTTAGGATAGATGAAGCAGACACCATTAAGAAAATTGAGAAATGATCTTGAACGATATTAAAAGGATTGAATTAACTCAAATAGAAGCACGTCGATTGAAAAGGAATTGAAATGACAATCTCAATAATCAAGAAGTATTGGCACTAACATAAAAATATGAGAACATCGCTTAGGAAAGGTATGGAATCAACACTTGACATCGAAACAACTCGAATATCACAACTGAACACAAAACAAAGGATTTGGCTTGCAAAATAAGACAGAAACAAACATATGATAGAGATTTTGTCTGAAATTTCAATGGTAGGGCCCACACAGGCTCGATCGTACAGCATCATCATGTACAAGGCAGTGCACATGACATACAATGTAGCGACCCGATCCCAATGGACCGTAGTCTCTGTGCTTAAGTGTCATCCCTGGATTGGTATTGCTAACACACACAGTACTCGATGATTTATAACAGGGTTCAATCACACACTTATTACATCGAGTGTCTCATAAAGTGTACTTATTACAATAATATGGCTGAAGGCCATCTAAATAACTTGCGGAAGCATCAAAGATAAATGAGTCCATCCAACTCCACAGCAAAACTGAGTGCATGACAACGACCTATCGCACCTTACTCTTTGTCTGAAAATTCTGCAACATGATACGTTGCAGCTATGTAGGTCAGCACATGGAATATGCTGGCAAGATCACACCATAGAGAAATAATGATGCAATAATAACTATCACTACATGCATATTTGGATGGTGGAGGCTCTAAGTTTAACATTTGCATAAAGCTAATTTTTTCCTACAACAAAGGAATAAATTTTTATTTAACTACCAAGTTTATGCCATTATTGAGAATGGGTCCCACATCTCAAATCCCAAATTAATATTAATAACCCAACAAATTCATTAAGTAAAGTGATGAGATCAAATCAATAATTCAAATACCAGATACTCAAGATGTACATAACCGGGGACACGGCTAACCATGATTAGTTTATACAATCTGCAGAGGTTTGCACACTTTTCCCCACAAGACTCGACCACATCTATTGTCGGATGATGGAGACATAATCTTTCTGAAGCATTAACTCTTTACTCTAGGTAGACAGTACCACCTACTTTCCCATGCATCTACTAGCCTACCACTGAAAGAGGTCACACAACTTACTCAACTATGCCATAGCCCATAATGGCTTGTGGCTGCACACGGAAATTTCAGGCATGAAAAATATTATGATCCCTTTGAGCCGGGTGGCATTCCATAGGATGATTACACGGGTACTCCGGGATATCCTAGGACAACACTGGATTGCTCCAAGTGCCCGCAACCAATCCACCCAGATGTGTATTAAAGTAGCCACCTTAAGTTTTCCTTAATTATAATCTCTCACAACTTGCATGAATCTCACATACCAATCCCGTCTACAAGCATGTGTAAGCAATAAGTAACAAACGTATGTTCCCGGGGTAGATAAAAGGATAATAGGTTCCTACCTCATCAACTACTTAACCATAACCACATGTTCACAATCCTACTCATGCAATGTTTGAGGGTTGAAACTAATGCATAAAAACTGGGTAATAAAAGGGACATGATCAAAGTGTAACTTGCCTTGCTGACGATCGGAAAACCCTAGAGATTCATAGTAGCAAGCTTCGCACTCCAGATACTCTATCGTAAAAAAACAATAGCATACATAAGCACTCCAGCATAAGATGCAATGTTAAAACCAAATAAAAAGATCTAAACAGAAATTTCAAGTGAAGAGCTTCGATTTGCAAAAAGAATCAATCAAATCGGAGGTACGAAACTCAAATCTGTTTGAAACCAATTTTTTAAACTTTCAAAAACATGTTCAAGTTGATTATTTGAACATAGGAGATCGTAATGAACAATTTGGCGTTGGTTTCGTTGGATTTGGATAAACGAGCAAAAAGTAGTGAAGGTTTAAATATCAGGGTCTAATCTACGATGAAAGTCATTATGGATAGGTCCCTGGCCGAAAATAAACTGAAAAAGAAAAAATCGATCAGGCGAACGTCCGCTAGCAGAGACTAATGAACTAAAATGTTCGTTGACAGATCTAAACGAATGAACGTTCACTAACTAAACTAACCAAAAGAATAAACCGGTTTAAAGGAAAAACCGAAAAAACCGGATCGGGGTTTGGTTTTATACCGGTCCACGGCGGTTCGGCGGTCTTCGGCAGAAAACCGGCGGCGGCGACGAACTCCGGCGTCGAGCGGGTGGTGCGGGGCAGTGGCAGTGTGGTGCCGGGCAACGGTGAGGCGGCGTCGGGGGCGGCTAGCGGCGCGGGGCGGCCGCGATGAGCGGCAGCGGCGGCTCGGCTAGGCGGCGTGACGCGGCTCGAGGTGGCACCTTATAAAGGGGGTCGAGGGGCTCCGACTTGGGCATGGGGCGGTCATGGCGGTGTGGCGGCTCCACACTCCGGCGGGAGTCCGGCTCGAAGACGACGGGCGAGGCGGCACGGTGCTGGTCCGGCTGGGATTCAGCCCAGTCGGCCCGAGAAGATTTAAAAAAAAGTCGCGAAGAAAAATCCAAATAAAATAAAATAAAAATCCTAAAATAGCAAAACCAATTTTCACTATCCCCTCCTAATATTTGGGACAAAGTGACCATTTTTCTGGACTAAATGCAATTTTTAAAAATGCAACCTTTTCCCTAATTTAATAAAATTCAACCAATTAAAATTGAAAATAAAATTCAAATAAATATATTTTTATTCAAAACTAAACTTCTAATATTTCTTTTTGAATAAGTCATATTATATTCTCTCATTATTTTATTTATTTAAAATAACTATAAAAATAAATTTCGAATAAAATCATTTTGATCCAACTTACCAATTTTGAAAAAATACAAAATGGATTTTTGTGAAAACCTCCAACTCTCTCAATTGGTCCTCGAGTTGCTTAAGGTTTCTAGGATCAAAATTCCAAATAAAAAAAATCAAAATACACAAATTATGAATGCATATGATGACCTAATGATTAACATCTGAATTGAAAATTGGGATATTACAAACCTACCCCCTTAAGATGAATCTCGCCCTTGAGATTTGGGTTGGCTAGCAAAAAGGTGTGGGTGGTCCTTCTGGAGGTCTTCTTCTCGCTCCCAGGTGGCTTCTTCCTTCGTATGGTGGCTCCACTGAACTTTGCAAAACTTGATGACCTTGTTGCACGTAACTCGGTTGGCGAACTTGAGAATCTTGACGGGTTTCTCCTTGTAAGTTAGGTCACTATCCAACTGAATTGCTTCCAGGGGCACTGTATCTGTCAGAGGAATATCGGCCATCTCTGCATGGCACTTCTTCAACTAGGAAACGTGAAACACATCATGAACTCCTAACAAACCTTTGGGTAATTCCAATTTGTTGGCAACTTCACCCATACGTTCCAAAACTCGGTATGGTCCTACAAATCATGGGGCTAACTTTCCTTTGACTCCAAATCGTTTAACTCCACGAAGTGGTGACACATGAAGATATGCTCTGTCTCCGACTTCATAGGCTACCTCCTTGCATTTAGTATCGGCAAAACTCTTCTGCCTGGACTGAGCTACCTTGAGTCTATCACGAATCATCTTGACCTTCTCTTCAAATTCTCTGATTAATTCTAGCCCGAACAATTGTCGGTCTCCAACTTCATCCCACATCAATGGTGTCCTGCACCTCCTTCCATACAAGGCTTCGAAAGGGGCCATCTTCAAACTATCTTGGTAGCTGATGTTGTACGAGAACTCTGCATAAGGCAAATTGTCATCCCAACTAGATCCATAATCTAGCACACAAGCTCTCAACATGTCCTTCGGAATCTGATTGACTCTCTCGGTCTGTCCATCTTTCTGCGGATGAAAGGCTGTACTGAACTCTAGCATGGTACCCAAAGTCTGGTGTAACTAATTCCAAAACTTCAAGGTAAACTGTGTTCCTCTATCTGATACGATGGTCCTCGGAACTCCATGCAGACATATGATCCTGGTCATATATATCTTGGTGAACTTCGCGCTTGTATAAGTGGTTTTCACGGGGATAACGTGAGCCACTTTGTTCAAGCCATCAACTACTACCCAAATGGAGTCATATCATGATTGTGTCCTGGGTAATCCAGTGATGAAATCCATGCCAAGCTTATCCCACTTCCATTCGGGTATCGGCAAAGGTTGGAGAAATCCTGCTAGCTTCTGATGCTCTGCCTTAACTCTTTGACATACGTCACATACTGCTACGTACTCAACAATATCCTTCTTCATTCTTGTCCACCAGAAACGTTCCTTCAAATCCAAATACATCTTGGTGTTGCCTAGGTGAATCATGTATGGTGAGTCGTGAGCTTCCTGAAGTATTAACTTCCTGATCTCTGGATCATTTGGCACATAGACACGATACTCAAACCATAAAGTTTCTTGTTCATCCTCACAAAAACCTTTGGCCTTTCCTTTACTCATCTTTTCCTTTATCTCCGCAATCTCCTTAGCAGTCTTCCGAGCTTCTCAAATCTTCCCCAACAACATGGACTGAACTTCCAATGCTACAAAAAAAACCTCTCGGAACTATCACCATTCGAAGTTCTCTGAGATCGTCACCTAACTCCTGAGGTAGTCATCCGTTTACGAGAGTATTAACATAACTCTTGCGGCTCAACATGTCGGCTACAACATTGGTCTTTCCTGGATGATAATGCAGTTTCATGTCATAATCCTTTATGAGCTCCAACCATCTCCTTTTTGTGAGGTTCAACTCCTTCAAACTCTTATGATCCCTGTAAACATCACAATGATTTCCAATAAGAAAATGTCTCTAGGTCTTGAGCGCATGCACTACTGCCACTAACTCCAAGTCATGTGTGGCATAATTCAACTCATGGGGTCGAAGCTTTCGTGAGGCACATGAAACAACTCTTCCTTCTTGCATAAGAATGCCTCCAAATCCCTGACGAGAAGCGTCGCAATAGATTCGGAAATCCTTGCATATATTCAGGAGAATAAGCACTAGGGTTGTAACCAAATGTTTCTTCAACTGCTAAAAACTGGCCTCACAATCCTCTGTCATGGGCTTCGCAATCTTGGAAAAATTCTCAATGAATCTCCGATAATATCCTGTGAGTCCAAGGAAACTGCGTATCTCTCCAACTGAAGTAGGTGCCAACCACCCGGTGACAGACTAAACCTTTGAAGGGTCTACTGCTATACCTTCTCCAAATATAACATGTTCGAGAAATCCGACTTCCTTAAACCAAAACTCACATTTGCTAAACTTGGCATATAACCGATGTTCCCTGAGCTTCTCGAGAACCAAGCGCAAATGTTCCTTGTGTTCTTCTTCATTCTTCGAGTACACCAATATATCATCAATGAACACCACAACAAACTTATCCAAGAACTCCATGAATACCTTATTCATCATACTCATAAAATAGGCAGGGGCATTAGTCAAACCAAAAGACATGACCATGTACTCATATCGCCCATACCTTGTGGTACTAGTTGTCTTGGCTATACTCGGATCTTCAGTTGGTGATATCCTGATCAAAGATCGACCTTGGAGAATACTTTAACTCCTTGCAGCTAGTCAAACAAATCATTGATCATCAGTAGAGGATATTTGTTCTTGATCGTCACCTCATTCAATGCACGATAATCAACAACCATTCTCAAGGATCCATCCTTCTTCTCAACTAAGAGCACTGGGGCTCCCCATGGTGATGAACTTGGTTGAATATAACCTTTCTCCAATAACTCCTTAATTTGCTTCTTAATTTCCTCCAGATCATTTGTGGGCATCCGATACGGTCTCTTAGATATTGGTCTGGTGCCTGGCAACAGCTCGATCAAAAACTCTATGTCTCTGTCTGGTGGCATGCCTAGTAATTCCTCCGAAAATACATCGGGACAATCCTTCACAACTGGTAATTCCTCTTGAACAACTCCCGAGAGAGAATTTACTTGAGACCTCCTTGGCACATGCCTAGACACATACTTGATCCGTTTACCCTCTAGGGTGGTGAGGATAATTGACTTACTAGCACAATCGATGTTTCCTCCATACTTCTATAACAATTCAATGCCTAGTATTATATCCAATCCTTGTGATTCCAGAATAATGAGGTCTGAGGGGAAAACATGCTTACCAATGGTCAATGGAAACCGATCACACCATCGGCTAGCCATATATTCTGCTCCTAGTGAGCTCACTAACATGGGTGACATAAGGGCTAAGGTTGGCAATTCAAAATTGTCCACAAATCCCCTTGATATGTATGAATGTGATGCACCAGTGTCAAAAAGAACAAGTGTGGTAAATGACTTAATCAAAAACTTACCAATAACTGCGTCAGGCTGCTCTTCAACTTCCTCCATGTTGATGTGGTTCACCTGTCCTCTGGTGAAGTGGTTTGGCTTCTTCCCTAAGCTTCCATTGCCATTACCATTCTTTCCTGCAGGACACTCGGTGGCGTAGTGTCCATTTTTCCCGCACTTGAAACAAGTAATGTGACTCAGATCCTTCTTGGTGGGTGTAGCGGGGTTGGAATGGCGCTGATTGTTGTTTCCTCCATTCCCATTACCATTCTTAGGGCCACTTGGTTGTGTGAATTTCCTCCATTGTGAGAAAGGCCTCCATGGTTATGTCCTCCATGGTTATGAGTGTGTCCTCCCGAGTACGGGGTATAGCGGGGTTTCTGCTGAGCTCTAGAGTTGTACTTCCCATGTCCATACTTCCGTTTGCGGTTCTCTATCTACTGCTTTCTTTCAATCATGAGGGCCATGTCTACCAACTCCTGGTAGTTGGTGAATGTTGCCACCATCAACTACATACTCAGCTCATCATTTAGCCCCTCAAGAAACTTCTCCTGCTTCGCGGCATCTGTGGCCACATCATCTAGGGCATAGCGTGCTAACTTGCTGAACTAATCCACGTACTGCACCATAGTACGATTTCCCTGGCGTAAGTTGTGGAACTCACGCTTCTTCATACTCATGGCTCTAGCTGAGACATGTGCACTGCGGAAGGCTTGTTGAAACTGATCCCAGGTGACAATGGCCATGGGGAAAGTGGCGGTGTAATTCTCCCACCATGAGGTTGCGGGTCCGTCCAGTTGATGTGCGGCAAATCGCACCTTCTCAGCATCTGTGCAACCTGCGATGGTTAGCTCCCACTACTATAGGATGCTGCTAACGTGACACTACGATCAGAGACCCTTCAACGAAACTATGTGTGATGCAATAATCGCAAACGGTGGTGTAAAAAATCGTCAAAAAGGTGCAAAATGTTTGCGATGGTGGATGCATCAAACACGATTCAGATTTTAGTTGAGTGTGCGATTTAGGGCATACGGTTTGGTTCAATTAACCATTTTTGATGAGGGGGAACAAAGAAACGGGTAGTCGGATGAAGGTGTGTGCGATGTAGCACATATGGTTCACTTGGATGAACTGTTTGTCATTAGGCAACACAAAAGAAACGGTCAGCTAGATCAAGGTGTATGCGATGTATAGCATACGGTTCACTCGGATGAACTGTTTGTGATTAGGCAACACAAAAGAAACGGTTAGCCAGATCAAGGTGTGTGCGATATACGACATGCGGTTTACTCGGATGTAATGTTTGCATTGAGACGAGAGAACAGAAATGGTTCAATATAACAAATACCATAAATATTGCAAGGTTCAAATTCAAAGATTACAACGCCCAAATTCACACATTGCAAGCTGCATCATTTCTGAAAAGGGATCAGCCTCTGACAACATGTATGGGTTTGACAAAGTGACTTCCAATTGCTTTTCCATATGCTCTTCTAGTACGAAGTTTGGAATTTTTGGTGGCTCTTCCATTCCGCACTACCTGCTGGCTCTGATAATCATACCATTCATCTTTCCTAATTAAATGCGTGTTCAACCTCAGTACCCTCAGCACCTTTGCTCTGGCAAGAAAGAACCTGGCGAGTGTAATCTCTGGTAAGGTCCCTCTGTAGGAGTTCAAAGTAATATTTGAGAGATGCAGATCCGGGCATTCGATGCGATTGTCGTTATAAACATTATCCACCTTTGGGCCTATTATTATCTGCAAAAGAAGAGAAGGTGTTAGTCCCAACATGCAGTTTTGAACACTGCTACACGCCCATTTGGTTTGCAGGATTTGTAAAATGCACCAACGTGCCATCTTCGATCTGGCATGATTAACATGGGCATTTGATTACAATCTCGAAACATGTAGCCTTCTTCACTAGAGGTTGGATTGGACGAAAAATTCCCTAAGAATACTATTATAGATGAATCCAAAGGAGAAATGCTTATGGACGATTGTAACCATATGAATGAAACAACCAATATGCGGTGGGGGTATATGTCCTAAAATCCTCCAAAATTCCTTCAGAAACCCTAGTACATTGTCATTGTAAACTTGGAAAAAGGTGCAAAAAGTTGAACTCCCTTATGGTTAACATTTAACAGGAAAGGAACATCACCTCGATATACAACTTCTTCAGGCACGGAAAGCATCTCAGGCAACTGAGAACTTGGTCCAGGTTGGGGCAGACAGATTCTAGTGCCAAGACCTTCACTGTGCCTAGAGTCTGGGTGAAGCTTCGCTGGATGACAGACAAAAATACATCTTCAAAACTAGAAATAATGTTGATATCAAGAAGGAGAGGTATATAAGGCTACTGTTGTACCTGAAAGTTGTAGTATTTGATAGACGAGTAGCCCACCACTTTCAATTTCGGCGCAGAAATGACAGTGATTCTTGTTGGACCTTGTTGATCAACTACAAGTAATCTCTCAAGTGAAGGTGTGTCCTGGATGACCATATTGTGGTCCACCTTTTGTGATCTCTTGTTGCAGCACTAGCACCAGCAGTCCGGAGAGTCCTGAAGGTGATGTGCAAGGTACTCGACCAATGCATCGCCTGAAGACGAAGGAACTCAAGTGCAGTATAGCATGGAGCAGGCACTCCATGTCATCCTTTGGGATGCGGATGGAGACGAGCTTGAGGTGCTTCAGTTGTGGTAGAAAAAGAGTGGGAGCGTCATTAAGGGGGGATGGAAGTTCATGAACTTGGCGAGGCGCAGTGTGGGCGCGAAGCGGAGCACGGATGTTGGTAGCAAGCGCATATGCCCATCATTATAACTTAGCTTCTCGCATTGATCTATGGCGGGGGATCAGAACCACTCATCAAGCTTGGCTTGGTCCTTGCCATTGCAACATAACTTGCCCGTGATAAGGCCTTTGATTGGGCCATCGTGACTGCCGAGGATCTAGGAGAACGCTTCCAAGCTTTGGCGATGGCCATGGCAGAGCTTGTGGACATCAAGCAGGTCGACAAGGGTGTGGAGCCATACGGGGGACCACCGCCGGGAAAGGGCGGATGTCCTCGCCCAATATTTGATTGGAGGAGGCATATGATGACTATCAACATATCATCGGGGAGGTTGTTGATGAAGTCTAGGCCTGCTGGAGTCGCTTGCGGTTCTTTCTCGACCCGCCTCCGCTTGTTGGCAGCCTCATTCTCCGCCTCGTTGGTGGCGACGGAAACCTATGTCTCCATATTCACTCCATGCTCCGGTGCTTCAGTAGCCCCGGCGTTGCCACTCCCTCCGATGGGGCGCTTTGGTGGCATCCCCGTACACTGATGGCTTTGAGGACTCAGAGCGGCGTCGAGGATGCGGGGGGAGAGAGAGGAATTGTGTGTGTGGTAAGGATGGGGGTGCGGCCACTCGGCGATGCCATTAATATAGACCAGTGGGAGTGAGGCAGGCGGCAGTCCAAGTCTGTCTCGCTTCCTAGTGAGAACGACTGCTTAATCTCTAGTATGAATGACATCTATGCTTAATTACTGAATTTTAGTTGCAAAAAATAGATAGTGCTATTGATTTTTAGCTGCATATTTTGACAAATCACAGTGTCTCTTGGCTTATTGCCGAAGTCTGGCTTTAATTTTCATACTGTAATCTGAACCGTTTGCGTTTGAAGAGATCCACAGATCCTGTGTTGAATAGCTTGTATGCTTCCCGGTGAGCCTGCGCACCGGACTGCGCTTGCACGTCGCCCGTTTAGTCAAGCACATGTCCACACGACACCTCCTATAGCCATTAAAACCAAGACACGTGGCGTCACATGAATGGTTAACAGAACGCACATGGTTTGAATTATACAAACGTTTGATATATTAAAGTGGCAGCTATTTTTTCAAAATGCATTTGTTGGCTATCATTATTCGAGTGCGCCTTCTCTAAAAATGGACACGAAAAATACCACAGCATGTCGGGTGCCCTTCCATGATAGCATGCCAAGTTTCATGAATTTCACATGAGTTTTAGATTTACTAGAATATAAAAACAAAGTATCTCAACGTTTTGCCGGCAATCAATGGTGCCCTGGTGTTTGAAATTCATTCCCATTTCTTGCATGGCACCTAAGCATGCACCCAAGGACACAGATTTGATTTTTCAACCAATTTATATGCACTGGAGCATGTGCATGTAGTTCAACTTTGAATTATGCATATAAGTGCATTGTAAACTCAGTTAATGCATAAAAATGTCCAAACGAACCCCAAAAAATCACAAAAAATGACACAACACTCCTGTTCTTCTATGTTGACACGAGAAATTTTTGGAAGAAATAAGAGGCAATGGATATCGTTTCGTCCCCAAAGGTGGGACGTTCCCTACCGAAACCATCATTTTTGTTGTGAGACGCTCTAGTTTGTGAGAAGCATATACCCAAACCTACCCCAAATGGGACAACAAATTTACCATGGCATGTTGATGCCGCTCCATGATAGCATGCCAAGTGTCATGAATTTCAGACGAGTTTTGGGTTTACTAGAATTTAAAAACCAGGTATCTCAATGTTTGCGGGCGAGTGACGGTGGCAGCGTGTTTGACATTCATTCCCATATCTTGCATGGGACCTAAGCATGCACCCAGGGACTCGGAGTTTATTTTTCAACCAATTTATATGCACTGGAGCATGTGCATGTAGTTCAAGTTTGAATTATGCACATAAACGCATTGAAAACACAAATAATGTGTAAAAATGTCCAAATGAACCCCGAAAAATAAAAAAATAACACAACACTCCTATTGTTCTATGTTGACACGAGAAATTTTTTGAAAGCAATAAGAGGCAATGGATATCATTTCGTCCCCAAAGGTGGGGCATTCCCTACCGAAACCATCATGCTTGTTGTGAGAATTTCTGATTTGTGAGAAGCATATACCCAAACTTGCCCCAAATGGGACAGAAAATTTACCACTGCATGTTGATGCCGCACCACGATAGCATGCCAAGTTTCTTGAATTTCAGATGAGTTTCTGATTTACTAGAATTTGAAAACTAGGTATCTCAATGTTTGCGGCTGAGTGATGGTGGCAGGGTGTTTGACATTCATTCCCATTTCTTGCATGGGACCTAAGCATGCACCCAAGGACACATATTTGATTTTTCAACCAATTTGTATGCACTGGAGCATATGCATGTAGTTCAGATTTGAATTATGCACATAAATGCATTGAAAACTCACTTAATGCATAAAAATGTCCAAACGAACCACGAAAAATCCCAAAAAATAACACAACACTCTTATTGTTCTATGTTGACACAAGAAATTTTTTGAAAGCAATAAGAGGCAATGGATATCGTTTCGTCCCCAAAGGTGGGGAGTTCCCTACCGAAACCATCATGCTTGTTGTGAGAAGCTCTGGTTTGTGAGAAGCATATACCCAAACCTGCCCCAAATGGGACAAAAAACTTACCACTGCATGTTGATGCTGCTCCATGATAGCATTCCAAGTTTCATGAATTTCGGACGAGTTTTGGATTTACTAGAATTTAAAAACCAGGTATCTCAATGTTTGCGGCCGAGCGACGGTCGTAGGGTGTTTGACATTCATTCATATTTCTTGCATGGGACCTAAGCATGCACCCCAAGGACATAGATTTGATTTTTCAACCAATTTATATGCACTGGAGCATGTGCATGTAGTTCAAATTTGAATTATGCACATAAATGCACTGAAAACTCACTTAATGGATAAAAATGTCCAAATGAACCCCGAAAAATCACAAGAAATAACACAACACTTGTTGTTCTATGTTGACACGAGAAATTTTTTGAAAGCAATAAGAGGCAATGGATATCGTTTCGTCCCCAAAGGTGGGGTGTTCCCTACCGAAACCATCATGTTTGTTGTGAGAAGCTCTGGTTTGTGAGAAGCATATACCCAAACCTGCCCCAGATGGGACAAAAAATTACCACTACATGTTGATGCCGCTCCATGATAACATGCTAAGTTTCATGAATTTCAGACAAGTTTTGGATTTACTAGAATTTAAAAACCAGGTATCTCAATGTTTGCAGCCCAGTGACGGTGGCAGGGTGTTTGACATTCATTCCCATTTCTTGCATGGGACCTAAGCATGCACCCAAGGACAAAAGATTTGATTTTTCAACCAATTTATATACACTGGAGCATGTGCATGTAGTTCAAATTTGAGTTATGCACATAAATGCATTGAAAACTTAGTGAATGAATAAAAATGTCTAGACGAACCCTGAATAATTCCAATTCTTTTTTGACACACATATAGTTGCATGTTCACTGCAGATAAAAGGTCTAGCAATTCAAACACCATCCATGGCTGTTGTGACCCCATTATGTAATTCAAATCGAGATGAAAAATCAAATAGATCCCACATAGTTTATTATAACCAACCGTGTGAGATGCAGCACAAAATATGTTGCCAGTTTTTTCGCTGAAGCGATTCCAAATTTTTGGCTTCTACGGAAATATCTACCTCCCCGCCCCCTCCCCCGTACCAAAAGCCACATTTCCCTGTTTCCGCCTACCTTTCCAAGTTGAATCCTTCACTCCTTTCTTGCAGTGCCACCTCCTTGCCGGCGACCCTCCTTCACGCTGCTCGACCTCGCCTATCCAGGCAGGTAATCCACACACGGCCCCCATCCTCTTCCTCCTTCCACATCTCACATGCCCCGACCGCCGACGCGAGCACAAAACCTTCCACCTAAATCACCGAACCCTCCACCAAATAAGCGCCGACCTAAGCCATGGTGCACACAGTATAGCCAGGATCTCAAGGAGCATTTGGCAGCGGAGAAGCAAATTGCGGCCGCACGCGTAGATGAGGTCGTGATGGCTACCATTCGTGCCAACCCCCGGATCTTGGAAGAGCACCTCGCCGTCGAGGCCACCGGTGACGCCTCGCGCCGACGGCGCGACGCGGTTGGCCACTTTCAATGACAGTTCATGGCATTTTCTAGAGGCCACCGCCGGTGCCTTCGACGAAGACTACAAGGTGTTTTCTCAGCGTGCATGTGCTTACCTCATCTCGAGAGCCAGCAGGTTGGTGACCGGCGCAGCTCAGGCAACTCACCACTACAACGAGGGAACCCACGATGCGGAGGCCTCGCCCTCTTCCATTTCCAAGGAGCCAATCATCATCGATATCTCCGACAATGACGAGTAGCTTGTCTTATTAGCTCACTATAAGGACCCATGTTCAATTTGCTAGCTACTACCTTTCCTTAACAAATTCTAGTGAATTGTGTTGTCTACTTTTAGCATGCAATCTGCTGCTATAGTGTATATGTTCTATATGTCGTGCAATGTGGTGTTCAGTTACCTGCTTGGTTCAATTCTGCAAATGTGATGTTCAATTCTTCAGGGTGCAATATTTCGAAGTTGTTAAGCATGCTTGGTTTGGTTAACTGTTTGATCTTCTATTACGACTATGTTATATTGTGCAATGTGGTGCTCAGTTAATGTTTGGTTCATTTGTTGTGGTGTTTAGTTAACTGCTTGGTTCAATTCTGCAATGCAATGTTCAATTGTTGTGGGTGCATTCTGTTATTGTATACCATGTGAGAAATAAATCTAATTTGGCTGCACTTAATACATGAGAAACATATACAAGTGCTATATTTCCTAGTTCTTAATCATGCTTGGTTTGGATAAATGGGTTTTCCATGTGGCTCGAATTAATCTGATGAATCTGCAATCTGCTTATTTTTCATCAACATATTTTACTGATAGCATGCGAACACTTACTTAACCTGATGACTAACTACCTTATATGTGTTGTAGGGAAACAATGGGAAGCACTGAGGTTTACAAGATGGTACTAACTATTATACCTTGCCTTTTTTATTCCTTTGCCCCATTTCCAATATAGAGACGATATTTATGCACATCCTTGTTTTTAGGGTTCACTGATGATTACCTCTCAAACCACCTCTGTGGTTAGGAGGTGAGGAAGGTTTTCATACAACACCCGTGGTTCAATATTGAAGTGTTCCTGAAGAGCTCGAAGGATGGACGGTCAATCATCCACAGGCACTGGCCTAAAGTTGCAAAGACCTACAACATGAATGAAGGCTCAATATTCGCCTTCCACTTCAGTCGTTTTCCATATGAGATGCATCTCTCTATGTACCGTCTATGATGCTAATTTCAAAAGGTTCTAGATGTTGCATGTGAAACTTGCTGCTGGTGCAGTTGTGTAATGGTGTAGCTGAGTGCTGAAGCTATATCATGTTGTACTCCGATGTATTTCAATTATGAAATCTTGCTTCCTTAATATGGAAATGGAATATATTATGTTCTTAATATGAATGTCAATTAGAATAGTAAATTGATTATTAATAATAGGGCAATTAGCCTGCTAATTGGCCAATTAGCTTGCTAATTGGGTTTTCCTATTGCAAACGGTTAATGAGAAAACACCGTGGGCGATGACCTCAGGCAACACACATAGTTTCTAGGAATAAACCATGTTGGATCAATGAACAATCACACACGAAATTCTCTTGAAAACTGTTTGCGTTACACCACCTTTCGCAAATGTTTTCCTTGGAGTGACTATGTGGGATGTATATACGAACGGAAACATTTAGCGTGACTGACTGTGTGGGATGTACTTACGACTGGAAATGATTTCGCCTGTATAATTGTATTTTTTAGCACTACTATATGTATTTCTGTATTTGAGTGCTCGCCGGTTGCACATGACCTCATTTTGTGGAGCGTGTGTGCGAGGAGGGCATATCCCCGATGATTTCTGGGTCGTGTGGGAAGGACCCCCTATCGCCCACACTCACTTGGCGACGGTTCCGAATGCCTTCGCGGAAAGGGGTTGAAAACCGTTTGTTTAGCACCAACGCGTACCAGTGTCCCTTCCAATCTTGCGGAGCCAGTCATCAGCAACAATCAGCTTGGTGCTTCTAGAGAACACCGGCGGATTCAACCTTAGGAAACGGGCTAAGTTGTCAACTGGTGGTGGTGGTGGCGGTGGGTTGTTGTTGTTGTTGTTGTTGTTACCTTGGTTCTGGACTAGCAACCGCATTAAGGCATTCTGTTGTTGGATCAACTGAGTGAGCTTCAGCGCGAACATGAATCCGGGGTCATGTCTCGGAGGCATCTGATAGGTTTAGAGCGGTGAGAACAGAATAGAATAAGGTCTAAAGAGATATGTCACTACCCATATGCACATGAGACAAACATATTCTTTCCACACCATTCAATTCAAACAAGATTCATACAATCGATCTAATCTACTATTACAAAACCTCGCAACGATATCTAACTACATGGAAGAATACTAATAGTGATGTGGTGGTCGACTAGAAATTTTGATCGGTGGAAGACTCCATAATATTTGCTCTAGCTTCATCTTCATATTCATCATCGCTGTCGGGGTCAGAGTCTGTGTCGTCTAGTATGATGTAGTCTTCAGAGCGAATGTCCACAACAAGCTCGAGCTTCACCACGTGTATTCCTAGCTTCTTCTTTAGGCCTTCATTCTGCTCCAGTAGTACAACAATTTCTTCTCCATATCCATCACGTGTAGCCTTGACTTCTTCTTCTAGCTCCATGATCCGTGTCATCACCTTCTTCGTATCTATCACGTTAGTGCACATCTGGTTCTCGTAATGACGAATGTGCTGGTTCAACTCCTGTATGTAGGCTGCAATTGATTTATTCCTCCTAGTGTGAATCATCTCCCATTGCTCATCTCGGCGTCCACATATCTGGTATGTGGTGTCCTTAAGATCCTTGTTGTACACCTCTTGTATGCGTCCAATGGCGATGTGGGTGGCCATGCTCTTTCCTAAACTCCAGGTTGGTGCGTCAAAGGAAAACTCGATGGGCTCGGTAATTGGTGCAATCGTCCTTCCTGGAACACAAACTTCAATTGTCCAGCGCTCCTCTTCTGGTAAAGTGGCGGTGAAGGTTCCAGTGAAGCTTGGTATTCCGATGTTCAGGTACCTAGTGACTTCCTTCAAGTGTCGTCCAGAAGGGGTGTCGTCATCCGGTTGAGTGAACTTGTTCCTTGTGTCCGACATCTATAGTGTAGAAATAGACAAGAGTTAGAAATGATTATAGAAGAGTATCATGTGGCTTTTCCAAGTGGTCGCGTCCTATAGTCAGTGCGTGCTCTGATACCATCTTGTAGCAACCCGAACCCAATGGACCGTAGTCTCTGTGCTTAAGTGTCATCCCTGGATCGGTATTGCTAACACACGCAGTACTCGATGGTTTATAACAGAGTTCAATCACAGAATTATTACATTGAGTGTCTCATATAGACTACTTATTACAATAATATGGCTAAAGGCCAAATAACTTGCAAAAGCATCAAAGATAAATGAGTCCATCCAACTCCACGGCAAAACTGAATGCATGACAACGACCTATCACACCTTACTCTTCGTCTGAACATTCTGCAACATGATACGTTGCAGCCGTGTAGGTTAGCACATGGAATATGCTGGCAAGATCACATGCAATAATAACTATCACTACATGCATATTTGGCTGGTGGAGGCTCTAACTTTAACATTTGCATAAAGCTAATTTTTCCCTACAACAAAGGAATAAATTTTATTTAACTACCAAGTTTATGCCATTATTGAGGAGGTAACCCCAACTCAATCCCAAAATTAATCAAGTATCATTAGTAATATTAGCAACCCAACAAATTTATTAAGTAAAGTGATGAGATCAACCAATAATTCAGATATCAGATACTCAAAATGGTCCATAACCGGGGACACGGCAAATCATGATTTGTTTATACACTTTGTAGAGGTTTGCACACTTTTAACCACAAGACTCGACCACATCCATGATCAGAAGATTGAGACATAGCCTTTTTGAAGAGGTCCCATTAACCGATAGATAGGCCGGTACACCTACAATTCCCATACATCTACTAGCCTGTCATGGAAAGAATTCCCACAACTTACTCAACTATGCCAGAGCCCATAATGGCTTTTTCAGGCATGAAAAATATTATGATCCCTTTGAGCATCGGTGGCATTCCATAGGATGATCACACGGGTACTCCGGGATATCCTAGGACAACACTGGATTGCTCCAGGTGGCCGCAACTAATCCACACAGATGTGTATTAAAGTAGCCACATTAAGTTTACCTTAATTATAATCTCTCACAACTTGCATGGATCTAACATACCAATCCCGTCGACAAGCATGCCTAAGCAATAAGTAACAAACGTATGTTCCCCGGGTTGATAAAAGGGTAATAGGTTCCTACCTCATCAACTACTTAACCATAACCACATGTTCACAATCCTACTCATGCAATGTTTGAGGGTTGAAACTAGTGCATAAAAACTGGGTAATAAAAGAGATATGATCAAAGTGTAACTTGCCTTGCTGACGATCAGAAAACCCTAGAGATGCGTAGTAGCAAGCTTCACACTCTGGATACTCTATCATAAACAAACAATAGAATATCTAAACAGAAAGTTGAAGTGAAGAACTTCGATTTGCAAATGAATCAATCAAATCGAAGGTACGAAACTCAAATTACAACCAAAAGAAGTTCAAATTCAAATCTGTTTGAAACCATAATTTTAAACTTTCAGAAACATGTTCAAGTTGATTATCTAAACAGAGGAGATCGTAACAAGAATTCGACGTTGGTTTCGTTGGATTTGGATAACGAGCAAAAGGTAGTGAAGGTTTAAAGATCGGGGACTAATCTGTGATGAAAGTAATTACAAATAGGTCCCTGGACAAAAATAAACTGAAAAAGAAAAATCTATCGAACGAACGTCCGCTAACAAAGGCTAACAAACGAAAACGTTCACTGACAGATCTAAACGAATGAACGTTCGCTTACTAAACTAACCAAAAGAATAAACCGGGTTAACACAAAAACCGAAAAAAAACTGGATCGGGGTTCGGTTTTATAACGGTCCTCGGTGATTCGGCGGTCTTCAGCAGAAAACCGGCGGCGGTGGCTACGGACTCCGGCGTTGAGCGGGTGGCGCGGGGTAGTGGCGGGGCAGCGCGGTACAGTGGCGGGGCGACGCGGGGCGGCGATGCGGGGCGGCGGCTGCGAGCGGCAGCGGCGGCTCGGCTAGGCGGCGCGGCGCGGCTCGAGGTGGCGGGTGGCGGCGGCGACTTGAGGGAAGAGGGGGGCCAGGGGCGGTAGCTTATAAAGGGGGTCGGGGAGGCACCGACTTGGGCAGGTGGCGGTCACGGCGGCGTGGTGGCTCCGGACTCCGGCGGGAGTCCGGTTTGGAGACGAGGGGGGAGGCGGCGCGGTGTTGGTCCGGCTAGGCTTCGGCCCAGTCAGTCCGAGAAGATTTTTATTTTTAAAAAATGGTGCGAAGAAAAATCCAAATAAAATAAAATACAAATCCTAAAATACCAGAACAAATTTTCACTATCCCCTCATAATATTTGGGACAAAGTGAACATTTTTATGGACTAAATGCAATTTTTAAAAATGCAACTTTTTCCCTAATTTAATAAAATTCAACCGAAAAAATTGAAAATAAATTTCAAATAAATATATTTTATTCAAAACTAAACTTCCAATATTTCTTTTTGAAGAAGTCATATTATCTTCTCTCATTATTTTTTTATTTGAATAATTGGAAAAATAAATTTCGAATAAAAATCACTTTGATCCAACTTACCAATTTTGAAAAAAATTCAAAATGTATTTTTGCGAAAACCTCCAACTCTCTCAATTGGTCCTCGAGTTGCTTAGGGCTTCTAGGATCAAAATTCCAAATAAAACAAATTCAAAATGCACAAATTATGGATGCATATGATGACCTAATGATTAACATCCAAATTGAAAATTGGGATGTTACATACAAAGCGTCCCCGAGTCAGCATAGCCAAGGACTCTTTAAGAGATAACGAGACCAATGTAAAACCAACCGTCAATAGGTGGACCACTAGACATCGAACCCGAATCTCATATCATGCATTTGCCGGAAAGATATAATAGGTAACTACTTGAATTCCCACCTAGGAACTTCCACAATTTTCTGGTTATGCAATCTGGTCCAACGGATACAAGGAGCAAAAATCATCACACAACTCCTAGCAGAATTCTATGCTCCAAGCGTATCACATCAGTCAACACATAACCAAGAAAACCTCAAAAAATCGTGTACCTCAGACCTTCAAACACACAACGATGCTAGTCATGGAAGATCATCCGTGCTATCACCTCCAGTACTGGGGATAAGTCACGACACTATTTGCCACCATGAAAAGTATGGCAGTGTTTCGATGTCAGCGTCCTCTTGTATTCCGGAACTGAAATGATCGTGAATGTTACAAGAACCCCTTGGAGCTCAACTCCCTAGAAGAAGACAAGTCAGACAAGAGGCACCAAGAACAGAGTTCCAACACACCGATATTGCAACGATCCCAACAATACCCACGTGATCCTAAAAGAATGAGTGAGAGGAGTACTAGAATCATTACACCTACGTCACAATTCCTCACCAGTGAGACAAAGGGGATAAGGAGCAAAAATAATTCCTACTCTCTGACATCTAACTAGACTCAAAATAGTTTTTTTTCTAGACTCGACAACGGCAATGGTTCAAACAATCAAGGGGGCTCATGCGATCGGTAATGCTCTGATACAAACTTGTAGTGCCCAAGATGCAATTCTATCCCGATCACGTGATGAATTCATGATTGGGGTAGAATCGCATTTCGAGCGCATACTGATGCGTCTCCGTCGTATCTACAATTTTTGATTGTTCCATGCCAATATTATACAACTTTCATATACTTTTGGCAACTTTTTATACTATTTTGGGACTAACATATTGATCCAGTGCCCAGTGCAAGTTCCTATTTGTTGCATGTTTTTTATTTCGAAGAAAATCCATATCAAGCGGAATCCAAATGGGATAAAAACTGACGGAGATTTTTTTTGGAATATATGTGAATTTTGGGAAGTGAAATCAATGCGAGACAATGCTCGAGGGGCCCATGAGGCAGGGGGTGCGCCCCTGACCCTCATGGACACCCCGTAAGGCAGTTGGTGCCCTTCTTCCGCTGCAAGAAATCTAATATCCGGATAAAAATCATGTCCAAATTTCAGCCCAATCGGAGTTACGGATCTTCGGGAATATAAGAAAGGGTGAAAGGGCAGAATATGGAACGCAGAAACAGAGAGAAACAGAGAGAGACAGAGAGACAGATCCAATCTCGGAGGGGCTCTCGCCCCTCCGCCGCCATCGAGACCATGGACCAGAGGGGAAACCCTTCTCCCATCTAGGGAGAAGGTCAAGGAAGAAGAATAATAAGGGGGCTCTCTCCCCCTCTCTCCCGGTGGCGCCGGAACGCCACCGGGGCCATCATTGTCACCGCAATCTACATCAACAACTTCACCGCCGTCATCACCAAATCTTCCCCCCTCTATGCAGCTGTGTAACCCCTCTTTTACCCTCTGTAATCTCTACTTAAACATGGTGCTCAACGCTATATATTTTTTCCCAGTGATGTATGGCTATCCTATGATTGTTGAGTAGATCCGTTTTGTCCTATGGGTTAATTGATGATTGTCATTGGTTTGAGTTGCATGTTTTATTATTGGTGTTGTCCTATGGTGCTCTCTGTGTCACGCAAGCGTGAGGGATCCCCGCTGTAGGGTTTGCAATATGTTCATGATTTGCTTATGGTGGGTGGCGTGAGTGATAGAAACACAGACCCGAGTAAGTAGGTTGTTTGTGTATGGGAATAAAGAGGACTTGATGCCTTATAATGCTATGGTTTGGTTTTACCTTAATGATCTTTAGTAGTTGTGGATGCTTGCTAGAGTTTCAATCATAAGTGCATATGATCCAAGAAGAGAAAGTATGTTAGCTTATGCCTCTCCCTCAAATAAAATTGCAATAATGATTACCGGTCTAGTTATCGATTGCCTAGGGACAAATAACTTTCTCGTGACAAAAATCTCTCTACTGAAACTAATTTAGTGGTGTCTTTATCTAAACAGCCCCTACTTTTTATTTACGCGCTCTTTATTATCTTGCAAACCAAGCCTACAACACCTACAAAGTACTTCTAGTTTCATACTTGTTCTAGGTAAAGCGAACGTTAAGCGTGCGTAGAGTTGTATCGGTGGTCGATAGAACTTGAGGGAATATTTGTTCTACCTTTACCTCCACCTTGGGTTCGACACTCTTACTTATCGAAAGAGGCTACAATTGATCCCCTATACTTGTGGGTTATCAAGACCTTTTTCTGGCGCCGTTGCCGGGGAGTAATAGCGTGGGGTGAATATTATCGTGTGTGCTTGTTTGCTTTATCACTAAGTAATTTTTATTTTGTTTTCTAAGTTGTTCTCTATCTTTAGTTATGTATATGGTACATGAAATATCAAAAAAATAGGTTTACTTGCTACTCATGGAGATGGGGAACCTCCTAAAACCCTCGATGCTCATTATGTGGAAGATATTATGTACTACTTTGATAATCCTGAGAAAACCCCATTCAACTTTATAATGGGAGTAACGTTGGATCAACGTGAATACTTTAGGGATTATTGCTTGACTCAAAAAGGGAAACTATTATGGGATCAAATTTATATGTTGCATTGGTATGCTCGGCAACTATGCCTGAGATATGATTATACTTGTTGCTCTAGGATGAAAGCTCCACACCTTCCCTTTTCATGTGAATTTAATGATAATGAAACCTTAGCTTCTTATGCTAATGGTATATATGATTACAATGATGTGGAACAAATAGAAGAATTCGTTGCTTTTATGGGTGCTTATGAAATTGAATCTTTGTTTAAAGAGTGTGAAAATATTGATGATGCTATTTACAGACCTGAAAATTTTGCTATACTTAAATATTTCTACAAAAAATATGAAATCAATTCCGATATTGATGATTTTATTGAGAGAGTCTCCACTGTCGAAGAAGAGACTAATATTTTGCAGGAGTCTATGAAAGAAATTGATGAAACTGTGGGCTCATTGGATGAAAAAGATGATCAGGAGAGTGAAGAACAAAAGGAGGAAGAGCGGATTAGCTACCCGTGCCCACCTTCTAATGAGAGTAACTCTTCAACTCATACATTGTTTAATTTCCCTTCGTGCTTACTGAAGGATGATTGCTATGATGATTGTTATGATACTATTGATTCTTTTGAAATATCCCTTTTTGATGATGCTTGCTATGGTTGTGGCCAAGATGCCAATATGAATTATGCTTATGGAGATGAACTTGCTATAGTTCCTTATGTTAAACATGAAATTGTTGCTATTGCACCCACACATGATAGTCCTATTATCTATTTGAATTCTCCCGACTACACTATATCGGGGATGTTTGCCCTTATTAAGGATTATATTGATGGGTTGCGTTTCACTGCTACACATGATGATTTTGATAGATATAATATGCATGTGCTTGCTGCTCCTACCTGCAATTATTATGAGAGAGGAAATACATCTCCGCCTCTCCATGTTTCCAATATGATAAAATTGCAAGAAACTATTTGTACTATGCATTGGCCTTTACTATGTGTGCATGAATTGTCCTTTTATGACATGCCGATGCAACGGAAGAGAGTTAGACTTCGTCATTGCTTGATATATGTTGCTTTGTGCTCACTACTAAATCACAAATCATTGTTAATTAAAATTGGCTTTGATATACCTTGGGATCCAGGTGGATCCATTACTTGACCACTATATGCCTAACTTAATGGCTTTAAAGAAAGCGCTGCTAGGGAGACAACCCGTAAGTTTTAGAGAGTCATTTTTTATGTTGAGTGCTTTTATATAGTTTAAAAACAAAAAAATAGGGGAACCCAGAACTTTTCAAAAAGGAAAGTGAAAGTGTGAGAGACAAGCATTGTTTGTGAATCTTGATTAGAGAAACTTTTCAACAAAAATAATTATCCCCTTGTACAATTCCATTGTATTATAAAAATAATGTGCCAAGATTTGCCTTTAGGATGTTTATATTGCTTGTTGGTTTGTGCGGTGCAGAACAGAAACTTTGGCTGTAGTGCGCGATTTTACATTTTTTTACTGGAACGTCAAACGGTTCTGAAACTTTTTGCACTGTCTTTATATACAATTTTTTTATTTGCCCTAATTGTTTCAGAATTGTTGGAGTACCAGAAGTATGGTGAATGTTCAGATTACTACAGACTGTCCTGTTTAAGACAGATTCTGTTTTTGATGTATAGTTTGCTTGTTTTGATGAAACTATCAATTTCTATCCATGGATTAAGCCATGGAAAAGTTATATTATAGTAGCTACAATGCAAAAACAAAATATGAATTGGTTTGCAACAGTACATAGAGTAGTGATTTGCTTTATTATACTAACGGATCTTACCGAACTTTCTGTTAAGTTTTGTGTGTTTGAAGTTTTCATGTTTTGGGAGAGATCACGATGGATGAAGGAATAAGGAGTGGAAAGAGCCTAAGCTTGGGGATTCCCGAGGAACCCCAAGGAAATATTCAAGGACTTCCAAGCAACCAAGCTTGGGGATGCCCCGGAAGGCATCCCCTTTTTCTTGTAACAATCATCGGTAATTTTACTTGGAGCTATATTTTTATTCGTCACATGATATGCATAAATTTCAGAGTGTCTTTTGCATTTTGTTTTCACTTTTCTTTGATGCACCATGCTGGTATGAGATAGTCCTTGTTTGATTTATAGAATGCTCATTGCACTTCACTTATATCATTTGAGTATGGCTTTATAGAATGCTTCATGTGCTTCACTTACATCTTTTGAAGTTTGGATTGCCTGTTTCTCTTCACATAGAAAACCGCCATTTGTAGAATGCTCTTTTGCTTCACTTATATTTATTAGAGCATGGGCATATCTTTTGTAGAAATAATGAAACTCTCTTGCTTCACTTATATCTATTTAGAGAGATGACAGGAATTGGTCATTCACATGGTTAGTCATAAAATCCTACATAAAACTTGTAGATCACTGAATATGATATGTTTGATTCCTTGCAATAGTTTTGCGATATAAATATGGTGATATTAGAGTCATGCTAGTGGGTAGTTGTGGATTGTAGAAATACTTGTGTTGAAGTTTGTGATTCCCGTAGCATGCACGTATGGTCAACTGTTATGTAACGAAGTTGGAGCATGTGGTATTTATTGATTGTCTTCCTTATGAGTGGCGGTCGGCGACAAGCGATGGTCTTTTCCTACCAATCTATCCCCCAAGGAGCATGCGCGTAGTACTTTGTTTTGATGACTAATAGATTTTTGCAATAAGTATGTGAGTTCTTTATGACTATGTTGAGTCCATGCATTATACGCACTCTCACCCTTCCATCATTGCTAGCCTCTTCGGTACTGTGCATTGCCCTTTCTCACCTCGAGAGTTGGTGCAAACTTCTCCAGTGCATCCAAACCCTGTGATATGATACACTCTATCACACATAAGCCTCCTTATATCTTCCTCAAAACAGCCACCATACCTACCTATTATGGCATTTCCATAGTCATTTCGAGATATATTGCCATGCAACTTTCATCATCATCATATACATGACTGAAGAATTTATTGTCATATTGCTTTGCATGATTGTAATATATCTAGCATGATGTTTTCATGGCTTGTTCATTTTTTGATGTCATTGCTACACTAGATCATTACACATCCCGGTACACCGCCGGAGGCATTCATATAGAGTCATATTTTGTCCTAGTATTGTAATATTGAGTTGTAAGTAAATAAAAGTGTGATGATCATCATTATTAGAACATTGTCCCATGTGAGGTTATGAAAATAAAAGTGGCCAAAGAACCCCCCCCCCAAAAAAAAAAGAGAGAGAGGCCAAAGAAGCCTACAAAAAAGAAAAAAAAAGAGAAAATATATAAAAAGTGAGAGAAAAGAGAGAAGGGACAATGTTACTATCCTTTTACCACACTTGTGCTTCAGAGTAGCACCATGTTCTTCATATAGAGTGTCTCTTGAGTTATCACTTTCATATACTAGTGGGAATTTTCATTTTAGAACTTGGCTTGTATATTCCGATGATGGGCTTCCTCAAATGCCCGAGGTCTTCATGAGCAAGTAAGTTGGATGCACACCCACTTAGTTTCTAGTTTGAGCTATCATACACTTATAGCTCATAGTGCATCCATCGCTTGGCAATCCCTACTCCTCAGATTGACATCAATTTATGGGCATCTCCATAGCCCGTTGATTAGCCGCGTCGATGTGAGACTTTCTCCTTTTTGTCTTCTCCACACAACCTCCATCATCATATTCTATTCCACCTATAGTGCTATGTCCATGGCTCACGCTCATGTATTGCGTGAAAGTTGAAAAGGTTTGAGAACGTCAAAAGTCTGAAACAATTGCTTGGCTTGTCATCGGGGTTATGCATGATTTGAATATTTTGTGTGGTGAAGATGGAGCATAGCCAGACCATATGATTTTGTAGGGATTACTTTCTTTGGCCATGTTATTTTGAAAAGACATGATTGCTTTATTAGTATGCTTGAAGTATTATTGTCTTAATGCCAAATGATAGACTATTGCTTTGAATCACTCATGTCTTAATATTCATGCCATGATTAGATTACATGATCAAGATTATGCTAGGTAGCATTCCACGTCAAAAATTATCTTTTTATCATTTACCTACTCGAGGACGAGCAGGAATTAAGCTTGGGGATGCTGATACGTCTCTGTCGTATCTATAATATTTGATTGTTCCATGCCAATATTATACAACTTTCATATACTTTTGGCAACTTTTTATACTATTTTTGGGACTAACATATTGATCCAGTGCCCAGTGCCAGTTCCTGTTTGTTGCATGTTTTTTGTTTTGCAGAAAATCCATATCAAACGGAATCCAAATGGGATAAAAACTGACGGAGATTTTTTTGCAATATATGTGAATTTTGGGAAGTGAAATCAACGCGAGACGATGCTCGAGGGGCCCACAAGGCAGGGGGCGTGCCCCAGGGGGCCAGGCGAGCCCCTGACCCTCGTGGACACCCCGTAAGGCGGCTAGTGCCCTACTTTCGCTGCAATAAAGCTAATATCCGGATTAAAATCGTGTCCAAATTTTAGCCCAATCAGAGTTATGGATCTCCGAGAATATAAGAAACGGTGAAAGGGCAGAATCTGGAACACAGACACAGAGAGAGACAGATCCAATCTCGGAGGGGCTCTCGCCCCTTTGCCGCCATGGAGACCATGGACCAAAGGGGAAACCCATCTCCCATCTAGGGAGAAGGTCAAGGAAGAAGAAGGGGGCTCTCTCCCCCTCTCTCCCGCTGGCGCCGAAACACTGTCGGGGCCATCATCGTCACGGTGATCTACACCAACAACTTCACCGTCGTCATCACCAACTCTCCCCCCCCTCTCTGCAGCGGTGTAACCCCTATTTTACCCGTTGTAATCTCTACTTAAACATGGTGCTCTATATTATTTCCCAATGATGTATGCCTATTCTATGGTGTTTGAGTAGATCCGTTTTGTCCTATGGGTTAGTTGATGATCGTGATTGGTTTGAGTTGCATGTTTTATTATTAGGTGCTGTCCTATGTTGCTCTACGTGTCGCGCAAGTGTGAGGGATCCCTACTGTAGGGTTTGCAATATGTTCATGATTTGCTTATGGTGGGTGGCGTGAGTGATAGAAACACAGGCCCGAGTAAGTAGGTTGTTTGTGTATCGAAATAAAGAGGACTTGATGCCTTATAATGCTATGGTTGGGTTTTACCTTAATGATATTTAGTAGTTGCGGATGCTTGCTAGAGTTCCAATCATAAGTGCATACGATCCAAGAAGAGAAAGTATGTTAGCTTATGCCTCTCCTTGAAATAAATTGCAATAGTGATTACCGGTCTAGTTATCGATTGCCTAGGGAAAAATAACTTTCTCGTGACAAAAAAACTTTCTACAGAAACTAATTTAGTTGTGTCTTTATCTGAACAGCCCCTACATTTTATTTACGCGCTCTTTATTATCTTGCAAACCGAGCCTACAACACCTACAAAGTACTTCTAGTTTCATACTTGTTCTAGGTAAAGCGAACGTTAAGCGTGCGTAGAGTTGTATCGGCGGTCAATAGAATTTGAGGGAATATTTTTCTACCTTTAGCTCCTCTTTGGGCTCGACACTCTTACTTATCGAAAGAGGCTACAATTGATCCCCTATACTTGTGGGTTATCACATACAAGGTGGATATCATTACATCATACCATGTACTGAATATATGAGAATACCAGATACAGGCTTACACTCGCCACAAGCTACAACATTAATACATCAATACATAGCAATCATCATACATCAGAGCGGTATCCGATTACGGATGAAATCAAACAAAAAAGAAGAATGACATCCACCTTGCTAATCCCAGGCTTCCGGCTAGAACCCATCCTATGATCGATCAAGAAGAACTCCAAAAGCAATCAAGTATTGCTCTCGGATCAAAGCATTGCTTTACCTATACCTACAACTGTTGTTGTAATAATATGTGGGCCACAAGGACTTATGTAGCGACCAGACCTCAAACGGTCCAATCTTTGTGCATCAGTGTCATCCCTGGATCGGTAATGCTGACTCGCACAGTACTTGAAGGATTTATAATAGAGTAGCAATCACACACTTATTACATCGAGTGTCTCAAAAGAGAACTTATTACAATAAAATTTGGCTTAAGGCCATCTAATAACGATAACAGCGGAAGGCTTGGAAGATAAGTGAGTCCATCAACTCCAACGGCATCACTGAGTATAGAACCACGACCTAAAGGCACCTTAATCGTCCTCTGAAAAGTCTGCAACATGAACGTTGCAGCCCGAAACGGGTCAGCACATGGAATATGCTGGCAAAGTAACACATAGAGAATAATGGAAGAATAAAGCTATACTACATGCATATTTGGCTGGTGGAAAGCTCTATGGTTATAGTTTTTGCGTAAAGCCAATTTTCCCTACTGCAAAGGAATAAATTTTATTTAACTATCATGGTAGTTGTTAAACATTGAGAGTGTAGACACCCTCTCAATCCCAATTAAGTATCATCATTAACCCAACAAAATTAATTAGAGTAACATGATGAGATTCACATGATAATCCAAGTACTAGATACTCAAGTTGTCCATAACCGGGGACACAGCTAACCATGATTAGTTTATACACTCTGCAGAGGTTTGCGCACTTTTCCCCACAAGACTCGATCTCCTCCATTGAGCTTCTGGCAATACATGGTGTTTGAGAAACGGATGACCGAGACATAGTCTTTCAGAAGCGCTTGCACCTTACGAACGGGTAGACCGTACCAACCTACATCCCCTACATCTGCTAGTCTACCACTATAAGAGTTCGCACGACTTAGACTATGCTAGAGCCCATAGTAGCTTGTGGCTGCACGCGGAAGTTTCTAGTATGAATAATCTCATGATCCCTTTGAGCCTGGGTGGCGGTCCAAAAGAAAATAGGCAATCGCTGGAAATCCTAGGTGCCTCAATCCACCCAGATGTGTGTTTAAGTTGCCACCTTAGATAAACCATTAATTTTTAACAATCTCACATCTGTCATGGATACACTCACCCAATCCACGTCTACTAGCGTAGCATGGCATAATAAGCTAACGTAGAAGTAACTCCCAAAGGTTTGATAATAAAACAGGTAATAGGTACTACCTCATCTACTCCCCAAAACCCACAATTTAATTAGATCCTAATCATGCAATGTGTGAGGATTGATCTAATGCAATAAAAACTGGGTAGTGGGAGGTATGATCAAACTGTTACTTGCCTTGCTTATGATCCGCAAAAACTAGCGATTCGAAGTAGCAAGCGGCGCACTCCGGGTACTCTATCGCAAACAAACAAGCATACAATAAGCACTCATCTAATGCACAGGTAAAACTCAAATAAGAGATCTAACCAGATAGTTCAACTTAAGAACTCTGGTTGGCAAAAAGGATCAAATAGAACGAAGCAACGAAGGACAAACGGCAAAAGAAACAAGCTTCGTTTACTATTCTAGATCTAGGTCAAATTTTACAAAGGCAAAAACCTGTTTGAGTTGGTTAAACAGAAAGAGGGTTTCGAGACGAAACTCCAGGGGCTTGAATCGCCTGATTCCGATAAACGAGCGAAAAGTTATACTAAAACGAAAATCGGATCAGATCGCGAGCAGAAATAATCGCGGAAAATCCGAGAAAAAGAAAAACGACAAACAGATTAACGAACGAACGTTCGTTATCTAGATCTAAACGATGAACGTGTTCGTTAAAATGAAAGAACGAGCGAACGCTCGCTAAACAAACTAAACTGGAAAAAACCGATCTAACTAAAAAAACGAATCTAAAAAATAGACGGAAAAACGGAACGGTTTTTCTAAAAAAACGGCGGCGGGGCAACCTCGGCAGGCGGGTCCGGCGGCGGTGGCGCGCTGCTGCAGCGGCGGTGGCGGCGGCTGGGGCGCTGCGGCTACGGTTAGGGTTTGCGGGGCGGCGGCGGCCTCGGTTTGGGCTAATCGGGCCTCGGGGTGGCACTATATAAAGGGCCCGGCCGATAGGAGTCCGGGCCGAAATCGGCTCTAAGTCAGTTTGCCCTTTTTATAAAATAATTTTTGCACAGAAAAACAAACAAAAGAAATACTAAGCAGACTCCAAAAATCCTGAAATAAATTTTCCCTCGCTTCTAAAATCAAGCCGCACAAGATGAACATTTATTTGGGGCCTAAATGCAATTTTGAAAAAGGCGCATTTTTCCTAAATTCAAATAAAATAGAAAATAAATCCAAAATAAAATCTTATTTGATTTTATTATTAAATCGTCAATATTTCTTTATTTTGGCAAAGTCATTTTATTCCCTCTCTCATATTTTTGTAATAGAAATAATTGAAGATAAAATAAATAAAATCAAATGATCCTATTTTTCCAAATTTGAGAAAACTCAAATATGAAAATAACGAAATCCCCAACTCTCTCCGAGGGTCCTTGAGTTGCGTAGAATTTCTAGGATAAACCAAAATGCAATAAAATATGATATGCAAAGATGATCTAATGTATAACATTCCAAATTGAAAATTTGGGATGTTACAACTTAGCAATCCCATTACCATGGGTATCAAGACTAGCAAAGCTTAATGGGTATGGAATGGATAAGTGGTCAGGTTGTAGCTAGCACTAAGCATTTATATGGTGTCTAATTTACGAGTACAAGAGTAAGAAGAGTAAACTACACATAACAGTCACAAACTATTAATGATCAAGAAGTGATCATGAACTACTTACGAGTCAAACATAACCCCACCGTGTTCTCTTCCCGAACTCCCTCAAAAAGAGACGGCCACGGTTACGCATGCAGTTGGTGTGTTTTAATTGGGTTTAGTGTCGATTTCTCTACAACCAGATATTATAAATTTCCAAGTCACATGTAACTACGGGCACGGCTTCCGAAAAGATATAACTCTATAGGGATGTCCCAACTTAGACCGTCATAAACCCCAATACGAGCCGCACATATCTCGTCTCAGGCCACGATCAAATGAGCTAAGATTACGGTCACTGAGACCCAAGTTGCCAACGGGGCGCCGCAAGGTGCTCTATTTTGGACCAACACTCATGAGGAGCACTGGCCCGGGTTGTTGATTAATTATCCTTAGGATCTGGAGAGTCCCTATGCAAGTTTTTGTTGTTATTAGGCAAATGGTAAAACCAAAGTTGGGCCTTGCTGGAAGAGTTTTATTCAAAGCGAACTGTAAAGGGGGGCATAAGCCCCGACCTTGTAAGGAATGCAGATCAAGGAACATAACACCAGCATGATGGAGAGTAGGGCGCAAGAGTGAAACAAAACAGCAAGCAAAAGGCTAAGCCTTCCACACTTACCAAGTATACAGATGCATTAATTAAATAAAAGATATTGTGATATCCCTTGATATCCATGTCCCAACATGGAAGAACCTAAAACTGCACCTGCAACTAGCAACACTATAAGAGGGCTAAGCAAATTGGTAACATAGCCAAATAATGGTTTGCTAGGATGCTGGAGGTTAGAGGATGTACAATATGCCATGATACATAAGCAAATTGGTAACTAAGCAAATTGGGATATTGGGCTCACATAGCACAACCGTAAATATGCAAACAACATGGTAAACTCACACGGATTGACATGGTGCACATACAAGCATGATGCATGTCCAGTTTAAATAGGCATGCCATGGCAAGAGTGCAATAATCAACACTACAAATTAAGTGGAGCTCAATATGCAACGACTTGCATATTGATGAAGCAGCATATTGACGAAGCACCACATTCATTTATTTAGTTCTCTCCTATTCATTTACATGACAAGATTAAATGTTGGGTAACATGGCAAGAGGTGAAGGATAATTAATCTACCTATCTAGGCAATTTAAATGAGGCCAGAAACAACTGCCAGTGTGGATCGGCTATCTATGGGACGGCTAGGCCCCTTTGTGGTTCAGCGAGCGGATTACACACAACGCCAAGGGCTGGACGACAGAGGACGCAACAAGATTTACCCAGGCTTGGGCAGCTGAGAAGTGTAATACCCTACTCCTACTTTGATGTATTATATGTGTGAAAGCACAAAGACAAGGAGTGCTTCTCCCATGGCATGGTGCAAGTAGAGAGCAGCTACACGTGCATGTGTATGTGGGGTTTGAATGGGTTCGAACCCTTGTAAAGGTTGCCCCAGCTCTCCTATTATAGCTCGAGGTGTTATCACAGTGGCAAAAGGGTCATTACCTAATGATTAGATAGCAACAGTGATATCATACCTGACTCTACTAGTTAGGACCAAAAGCATTAAATGTATCGCTAGGTGTCACGAGGAGGATAAGGCCCGTTAAGGATGCGACACCGCTTTCCCAACTAATTTCTATTAGCTTGACACGTGATATGTCTCCAACATATCTATAATTTTTTATTGTTCCATGCTGTTATATTATCAATCTTGGATGTTTATAAACATTTTATAGTCATTTTATATTATGTTTTGGTACTAACCTATTGACATAGTGCCAAGTGCCAGTTGCTATTTTTCCATGTTTTTTACATTGCAGAAAATCAATATAAAATGGAGTCTAAATGCCATGAAACTTTAGGGAGATTTTTTATGGACCAGAAGGAACGTAATGGGCCCTGGCTGCGCCTCGGGGGTGCCTCGAGGGGAGCACAGCCCACCAGGGAGCGCCAGGAGGCCCAGGCGTGCCCTAGTGGGTAGTGCCCACCTCGGGTGCCCCCGGACCACCTCTTTGCTTTATAAATACCCCAATATTCCCAAAACCCTAGGGAAGTCGACAAAATATTGATCTAGCCGCCGTAGAGTCCGGAACCACCAGCTCCAATCTAGACACCATCTCGGATGGGGTTCACCACCTCCATTGGTGCCTCTCCGATGATGCGTGAGTAGTTCTTTGTAGACCTTGGGGTCCGTAGTTAGTAGCTAGATGGCTTCCTCTCTCTCTCTCTCTTGATTCTCAATACAATGGTCTCTTGGAGATCCATATGACGTAACTCTTTTGCGGTGTATTTGCTGGGATCCGATGAACTTTGAGTTTATGATCAGCTCTATCTCTTTTTATATCCATGAAAGTATTTGAGTTTCTTTAATATCTTGTATGCATGATTTCTTATAGCCTTGTATTTCTTCTCCAATATTTGGGGTTTGTTTGGCCAACTTGATCCATTTATCTTGCAATGAGAAGAGGTGTTTTGTAGTGGGTTCGATCTTATGATGCTTGATCCCAGTGACAGAAGGGAACCGACACGTATGTATCATTGCTACTAAGGATAAAACGATGGGTCCTATCTCTACATAGATAGATCTTGTCTACATCATGTCATCGTTCTTATTGCATTACTCCGTTTCTCCATGAACTTAATACACTAGATCCATGATGGATAGCGGTCGATGTGTGGAGTAATAGTAGTAGATGCAGGCAGGAGTCGTTCTACTAATCTTGGACGTGATGCCTATGTAATGATCATTGCTTGGATATCGTCATGAGTATTTGAAGTTCTATCAATTGCCTAATAGTAATTTGTTCACCCACTGTTTGCTATTTTTCTCGAGAGAAGCCACTAGTGAAACCTACGACCCCCAGGTCTCTTTCTCATATTATTTGCCTTTGCGATATATTTTCCTTTGCATTTATTTTCAGATCTACTAAACCAAAAACCCAAAATACATTGCTGCAATTTATTCTTATTTCTTTTATTCGTTGTTCGATCTATCAATCTACTACAAATTTACCTCACGTTCGTTTGCCTATCTTGAGGCGCCGTACCCCGGAAGGGATTGACAACCCCTTTAACACGTCTGTTTGCGAGAAGTTGTTATTTGTGTGCAGGTGCTATTTATGTTGTGTTGCTTGGTCCTCCTACTAGTTCGATGACCTTGGTTTCACATCTGTGGGAAATACCTACCGCCGTTGTGCTGCATCGTCCCTTCCTCTTTGGGGAAATACCGACGTAGCTTCAAGCAACATCAACACGCCATCAGGACGGGTGTTGATATAGCTAATCTTCTCTCCAGCGAGCTGACACATGCCAGCAGACGCTACCTAGCTGCCTGCGGGTTCGACACCTCATCGATCAGCAACCAGCTGGCTGGTGAGGTGTGGTGTCGGCAGTTGGCAGGGGTTGGCTAGCCATGGGGCTTGCTCGGCCTTTGCCTTGCCAGGTTGCCCTCACCGGCAAGGGCAGCTTCTATTGCTTCTTCTTGTAGCTTGTCTTGGTCTTCTTGATGCGCTCTTTGACCTCTCAAAGGGTTTTTCCCTTTGACTTGGAAGGTTTTACTAGGAATTTAGTTTGGCAGGGGAGCTACTACTTGTCTATGCATAAGTCAGGATATTACACATCCATGTTTAATACACCGATGAGAGCCCCCGGGCCTTGGTCACACATGCTGCCGGGCACCATTGGGCGAGGCCCAAACAATGCATAGACAAAATCACGTTGATCTGGATGGAATGATGCTAGTGTTTTGAAACCTTCTTTGCTTCTTCATTAACCTGAACTCTGATCTAGTCCCCAATTTTTTCCTAGCGTTCTCATATTTTAAACAGCTTCCGTCGCCCATACCAGAAACCAAGGGCGCGTGCGTATGTGGGCCGCCACCAGGCTCGGCGTGGGTAGCCCCACGATCATGCATGGTTTGAAGTAACTGCCACATCTGTCATCACTCCCTCCTTTACTGCAGGTCCACATCCCCGACGTGGTTTAGGCACGGGACGCAGGATTGGTGCAGAAGGGCGGTCGTGGTATTAGTGCCTTGATCTGAGGAGCCGGGACGCCGGATTGGCGAGACTGGGCGGCTGATGGATTAAAGCGTCTGCCAGCAATGCAGGGCGTGGGATTGGTGGACTGAGGCGGTTGCCCTAGGGTAGTGGAGAGCCAGCACCCACGCCTTCCCCTACAGAAGGAGGGGAGGGGCATGGGAGGCGATGCTCATCTATCTTCGTCTTCTTCATTCTTCTTGCATCTTCTACCATCATGGCGAGAGGAAGAGGTCGTGCTCGTGCTTCCGTCATGGCAGCGAGAGCTTCTCCTCGGCACCATCCCCCTGCTTCGGTTGCGGCCATGGAGACCGGCTCCAGCACGCGGAGCGAAGCCACAAGGCGAGGTCAGAGTCGACGCGGCACTCGAGGTCGAGGAGGCCGGACTGGGGCACTAGTGGTTCCACCTCTAGCGGCCCCGCTCCCGGCGGAAGGCCATACGGAGGTGATACGTCCATTTTGCATCATGCTTTTATATCGATATTTATTGCATTATGGGATGTCATTACACGTTATGTCACAATACTTATGCCTATTCTCTCTTATTTTACAAGATTTACATGAAGAGGGAGAATGCCGGCAGCTGGAATTCTGGGCTGGAAAAGGAGCAAATATTAGAGACCTATTCTGCACAGCTCCAAATGTCCTGAAACTTCATGGAAGTTATATTTGGAATTAGTAAAAAATACTAGCGAAAGAATCCACTAGAGGGGTCCCACACCCTGGCCACGAGGGTGGGGGCGCGCCCCCTTCCTTGTTGGCGCCCTGGCAGGCCTCCGGTGCCCATCTTCTGCTATATGAAGTCTTTCGTCCGAGAAAAAATCATAAGCAAGCTTTCAGGAAGAAACTCCGCCGCCACGAGGCGGAACCTTGGCGGAACCAATCTAGGGCTCCGGCAGAGCTGTTCTGCCGGGGAAACATCCCTCCGGAAGAGGGAAATCATCACCATCGTCATCACCAATGATCCTCTTATCTGGAGGGGGCCAATCTCCATCAACATCTTCACCAGCACCATCTCATCTCAAACCCTAGTTCATCTCTTCTATCCAATCTTTGTATCCAAACCTCATATTGGTACCTGTGGGTTGCTAGTACTGTTGATTACTCCTTGTAGTTGATGCTAGTTGGTTTACTTGGTGGAAGATCATATGTTCAGATCCATTATGCATATGAATACCCCTCTGATTATGAACATGAATATGCTTTGTGAGTAGTTACGTTTGTTCCTAAGGACATGGGAGAAGTCTTTCTATAAGTAGTCATGTGAATTTGGTATTCGTTCGATATTTTGATGATATGTATGTTGTCATCCCTCTAGTGGTGTCATGTGAACGTTGACTACATGACACTTCACCATTGTTTGGGCCTAGAGGGAGGCATTGGGACGTAATAAGTAGATGATGGGTTGCTAGAGTGGCAGAAGCTTAAACCCTAGTTTATGCGTTGCTTCGTAAGGGGCTGATTTGGATCCATATGTTTCATGCTATGGTTAGGTTTACCTTAATACTTCTGTTGTAGTTGCGGATGCTTGCAATGGGGGTTAATCATAAGTGGGATGCTTGTCCAAGTAAGGACAGTACCCAAGCACCGGTCCACCCACATATCAAATTATCAAAGTACCGAATGCGGATCATATGAACGTGATGAAAACTAGCTTGACGATAATTCCCATGTGTCCTCGGGATCGCTTTCCATCATATAAGAGTTTTTCCAGGCTTGTCCTTTGATACAAAAAGGATTGGGCCATCTTGCTACACCTTATTTACTTTTATTACTTGCTACTCGTTACAAATTACCTTATCACAAAACTATCTGTTACCGATAATTTCAGTGCTTGCAGAGAATACCTTGATGAAAACCGCTTATCATTTCCTTCTGCTCCTCGTTGGGTTCGACAGTCTTACTTATCGAAAAGGCTACGATAGATCCCCTACACTTTTGGGTCATCAAGACTCTTTTCTGGCTCCATTGCCGTGGAGTGAAGCGCCTTTGGTAGGTGGAATTTGGTAAGGAAAATTTATATAGTGTGCTGAAATTCACTGTCACTTGTTACTATGGAACATAATCCTTTGAGGGGCTTGTTCGGGGTATCTTCACCCTGACCAGTAGAGCAAAGAGTTTCTTCTCAACCTACTGAACCTACTGAAAATGTTTACTTTGAAATACCTTTGGGTATGATAGAGAAACTGCTAGCTAATCCTTTTGCAGGAGATGGAACATTGCATCCCGATTTACACTTAATCTATGTGGATGAAGTTTGTGGATTATTTAAGCTTGCAGGTATGCCCGATGATGTTATCAAGAAGGTCTTCCCTTTATCTTTGAAGGGAGAGGCATTGACATGGTATAGGCTATGTGATGATATGGGATCATGGAACTACAAACGATTGTAATTGGAATTTCATCAGAAGTTTTATCCTATGCATCTTGTTCATCGTGATCGTAATTATATATATAATTTTTGGCCTCGCAAAGGAGAAAGCATCGCTCAAGCTTGGGGGAGGCTTAAGTCAATGTTATATTCATGCCCCAATCATGAGCTCTCAAGAAAAATGGTTATTGAAAAAAGTTTATGCTCGGCTTTCTCTCAGTAATCGCTCCATGCTCGATACTTCTTGTACTGGATCTTTTATGATGAAGACCATTGAATTCAAATGGGATTTATTGGAAAGAATTAAATGCAACTCTGGAGATTGGGACCTCGACGCAGGTAAGGAGTCAGGTATAACACCTAAGTTTGATTGTGTTAAATCTTTTATGGATACCGATGTTTTCCGTGAATTTAGCACTAAATATGGACTTGACTCTAAGATAGTAGCTTCTTTCTGTGAATCCTTTTCTACTCATGTTGATCTCCCAAAGGAGAAGTGGTTTAAATATAATCCTCCCACTTAGGTAAAAGTAGTTGCTCCTATTAAAGTTGAAGAAAATACTATCACTTACGATGATCCTGTTGTTCCTGCTGCTTATATTGAGAAGCCACCTTTCCCTGTTAGAATAAAGGATCATGCTAAAGCTTCAACTATAGTCAACAAAAGTAATATTAGGACACACAAACCTCCTGAGCAAGTTAAAGTTGTACCTAAAATTGCTATGGTTAAAGATCTCTTGGCCTATAATATTGATGGGCATGTTATTTACTTCTACAATTGCTAAACCTGATGCTAAAAATAAACATAGACCTGTTGTAGGCATGCTTGTTATTTTTGTTAAAATAGGAGATCATTGTTATCATGGCTTATGTGATATGGGTTCTAGTGCAAGTGCAATACCTCATTCCTTATACGAAGAAATTATGCATGATATTGCACCTGCTGATATAGAAGATATCGATGTTACCATTAAACTTGCCAATAGATATACTATTTCACCGGTTGGGATTGTTAGAGATGTTGAAGTCTTGTGTGGGAAGGTTAAATATCCTACTGACTTTCTTGTTCTTTGTTCCCCACAAGATAGCTTTTGTCCCATTATATTTGGTAGACCCTTCTTGAACACTGTTAGTGCTAGGATAGACTGCGAAAAGGATGTTGTTACTATTGGTTTGGGTGATATGTCTCATGAGTTTCATTTTGCTAAATTTAGTAGACAACCCCGTGATGAGGAATTTCCTAGTAAAGATGAAATTATTGGTCTTTCTTCTATTGTCGTGCCTCCTAGTGATCCTTTAGAACAATATTTCCTAGACCTATTCTTATATGAATGAAAGAATGGAAATAGATGAAGCATTATGTAAACAGGGACCTATTCTGAAACACAACTTGCCTGTTGAAATCCTAGGGGATCATCCTCCACCCAAGGGTGATCCCGTGTTTGAGCTTAAACCATTGCCTGATACTCTTAAATATGCTTATCTTGATCAAAAGAAGATATATCGTGTTATTATTAGTGCTAACCTTTCAGAGCATGAAGAAGAGAAATTATTGAAAACTCTGAAGAAGCACCGTGCTGCTATTGGATATACTCTTGATGATCTTAAGGGCATTAGTCCCACTCTATGTCAACACAAAATAAATTTGGAGAAAGACGCCAAACCAGTTATTGATCATTGTCGGTGTCAAAACCGGCGGATCTCAGGTAGGGGGTCCCGAACTATGCGTCTAGGCCGGATGGTAACAGGAGGCAAGGGACACGAAGTTTTACCCAGGTTCGGGCCCTCTTGATGGAGGTAAAACCCTACGTCCTGCTTGATTAATATTGATGAAATGGGTAGTACAAGAGTAGATCTACCACGAGATCGGAGAGGCTAAACCCTAGAAGCTAGCCTATGGTATGATTGTTGTTGTGTATGATTTCCTACGGACTAAACCCTTCGGTTATATATAGACACCGAAGAGGGTTAGGGTTACACAAAGTCGGTTACAATGGTAGGAGATCTGCATATCCGTATCGCCAAGCTTGCCTTCCACGCCAAGGAAAGTCCCTTCCGGACACGGGACGAAGTCTTCAATCTTGTATCTTCATAGTCCAGGAGTCCGGCTGAAGGTATAGTCCGGCCATCCGGACACCCCCTAATCCAGGACTCCCTTAGTAGCCCCTAAACCAGGCTTCAATGACGACGAGTCCGGCGCGCAGATTGTCTTCGGCATTGCAAGGTGGGTTCCTCCTCCAAGTACTTCATAGAAGATTTTGAACACAAAGGTAGTGTCCGGCTCTGCAAAATAAGTTTCCACATATTTCCATAGAGAGAATAATACTTACATAAATCTAATCTGCTGACGTATTCCGTAGTGTGACACACCACGGCCAAGCCTTTATCCGAGTCGTTTTATCATCCCACCTCAGCACGTCATGCGAGGCGGTTTCCTTGGCACGTCTTGTTAAAGCAGAGATCGTGTCCCCTTATTCCGGGATTTTCATCAATACGGGCGTGGGTAACCCAACCGCTTCTAGGACTCCTAGATTATAGGCAAGTCCAAACGGACACGGAGAGGACGCTTGATATTCACCCTCTTTATAAAGGGACAAGGCTTTTATTTTTCCCTCCCGTGCTCAATCGAATCCTTCCCCCACCTCAAGCTCAAACGCCCAAAGTTTAGGTCAGGTGCTCGGAACCTTCAGTCATGTCCGGATCTAGCCTTCAAGGCCGATGGGTGCCTTCCTCCATCATGGAAGAAGACATCAAAAAGTTGAGGGAGGCCAGATATCTGACCGCCGAGATTTTGCATCGGCTGCCTCCCCGAGGGCAGGCCGTCCCCACCCCCGAACCCAATGAGAACGTCGTGTTCGTCTCCCACTTCCTTCGAGGTCCAGGCCTTGCTCTGGCTCCTTTCGTCAGGGGTTTGATGTTTTATTACGGGCTAGACTTCCATGATCTAGCTCCGGACTCCTTTCTACATATCACGACATTTATTGTCGTGTGCGAGGCCTTGCTCCGGGTTACCCCTCACTTTGGCCTACGGCTCAAGACCTTTGAAGTAAAGCCGAAGATGATCGAGGGGCAACATGCAGCATGTGGAGGTGCCTCAATATGCAAGATGACGGGAGCTCCGTGGCCCAAAGGTTCCATCCCAGAGGTGTCTGAATTGTGGCAACAGGAGTGGCTCTACATCACGGCTCCTAGAAGTGCCAAGTGGGCGGCCGCCCCTGTTTTCCGCTCGGGCCCTCCACCACAACTGATGTCATGGATCCGCAGAGGTATGAGCTGGGGTCCAGCCAAGGACATGCCTATACTGCAAAGCCACATTCGAGATCTCTTCAATGGAGATTTCAGTTTGGTTACGGTAATACAAGTTATGCCGGTTCGTCAAGTCCAGCCTTGCAAACGCCGGCCTCTTCGCCTGTGGGAGTTCAATCCCGAGGAACCGCATGTCATTCAAAATTTTCTCGGCCTGACGCACGAGGAGATGTACAAGTCATTCTTTGGACCTTAGGTGGAGTGTCCGGAAATCACCGAGGACGTGGGCCTAAGTAGTAACCGCGCCGCCGAACAGGTAAGGCATCTTCCGGCCGAGCATACTACCTCTCCCTTGTTACGAAGTTATTTCTGAGAGTTCGCTTTTTGACCAGGGCTGGCTAACAAAGGCGAAGTTGATTCGGTGTTCGGCCCCCTCCCTGAGGGTTTGGAAAATCTAGTATTGGAAAAGATGCTACAGACCGCACCTTGCCCGGAGCCCTTGAAGGAAGATACTGTGGAGGATAATACGGGCGGACGCGGGCCCCCAACGCTGCCCATTCTAATCGAGGGAGCGAGCGTCTCCATGAAGGAAGACGACCACAAGAGGAAAAGGACTGCGCCCGGGGATTCAGAAGCCGAAGCTTCCAAACGGGAGAAGAAGTCTCCCACAGAGGGTCCTACCTTGGGGGGGCACTGTTGCCGCACAAAGTCCGCGGGGGGATCAATTCTCCCGCGAGTCGTAAGTGACCCGAAATACTTTAATAGTATAGATATGCCATCTTTTTCTTCTGAGAAAATAACCACCGCATATATCTTTGCAGTTCGGGCCTTAGCCCCTCTCAAATGAGCTCGTCTTCGGGGGATCTTCTTCCAGAGATGATGGAGAGCGAAATGCCTCCTCCAGACTCCTCCGCTCCAGAAGCGGGCGACCCTGAAGTGTCGTCGCGGAGGGCCTCTTCGAGTCCTGTGAGGCCAGAAGATAATCCCAGTGACCCCCGAAGCTCCCAGTGTCCGGCTCATGAAGAGAGCAGACAAAAGAGTCTAGCACCGTCTAGTGTGCGATCGGATGTTCTGAGGGAGTTGGTGGGGCGAGCGGCCATCTCAGATGAACACCGTGTGCTGATGAATACGGTGATGGAGAGAATCTCGTCCGCCGAAAGTGGATTGCATGAAGCTTTTATGAGTCTACTGACAGGCTTTGAGGTACGTAAAAGAATGTATGATAGTCCTGCACATGCTAGGTGTGCCCTGTGTAGATAGTAGCCCCTGAGACTCTGGTTGTCGTCGGAAACGACGACGAACAGAGGATCATATTCCCAGGTAATAACCATACTGCCTCTATGTCCAGGTGATGGAAGCTCTGGTGGCTAGCCGGACTAGCGAGTTTGCCCATTTAGAACGGCAGTTGGATGCGGCAGACGCCGACATCGAGCTTGTTAACAAAAGGCTTGACGAGGCACAGTGTAAGTGTCATTATCTGGTAAACGCCACATAGCAAGAGCAGCATAATGCCAGTATCTTTAATATGTTGTGACTGCAGAACTTGCCCGAGCCAAGGAACAAGTGAGGTTGGGTAATGCGGCTGATTTGAAGGCGGCCGAAGAGTTGCGAGCTGAGAAGGCCGTGCATGGCGAGAGCCGAGACAAGATGGCCAAGATGGCCATAGAATTAAAAGCCGCCGCCGACCGTTGCCGGGTTCTTGAAAAGGAAAACCAAGCGAAGGCATCGGACCTTGAGAAGGCTGCTGCGACGAGAAAAGGCCTCCGCTCTGGTATGAGGGCAAAGAAGGAGGAGCTGCGGGAAGCCGGGGATATTGTAGCTGGGAAATCCTTTATGTTGCGGAGGAAGTTTGGAGATCCACGGTATGCCCCTCTAGATCGGCTGTGGAGTTCGGAGGATGTGTATATGGATTTGGCGACGAGCGCTGCCGATGCGGCCAAGTACTTCCAGGGTCAGACGGATCGTGAAGTAGACTAGCTGTTTTGGAGACAATTCCATTCTCCCGAGCGTCCGCTTTCATTGACTGACCAATTAGCCAAATGGGCCGAACTAAATAGGTTGTCCGGACTCTCCATGAGGTCTGTTGTGGATTGGCTATGGCCGGAAAGGTCAAAACCGAACAACTATTTTAGCTTGGTGCAGCAGTTCCTTGACGTGGTGCCGCGCATTAATGCGATGAAGAGGTCGGCGTGCATAGAGGGCGCACGGATGGCCTTTGCCCGTGTTAAAGCATACTGGGCGGAGATGGATGCTACCACTGTTGCAGCGCGGGATTCGGCCATAGGTCGAAGGGCTGATGAGCACTACTTTGAAGTAGTTCTTGAGGGTGCTCGTTTGATAGAGACCCAGTACTCAAAAAATATTATGTTTGAGTGATATGTAATATCATTGTAAGCGAAATGCTTTTATAAATTTTTATAAGGCTATTTTTATACTTTTGCCAGAAAGTAATATGATGCCTCCTGGGCGGCCGTTTATGTATACATGTGTATAACCTGAAAGATTGCAGTCGTCGGCTTTAACCCCCACGCATATAATGCGAAGGTGCTCGCAAAAACACGCATTCACACTTAACCCAAGGTCTTGGTCCTTTTAAGGAGGTGATAGCGGAGCGAGCGAGGCAACCAGACTATAATGCTTTAACACTTTCACTTAGCCATAGGAGTTTGACATTGGGGCTACTAGATAGCCCCTGGTGGCTCCGCACTCTCCCGATCCCGGGGTGCGTACATGCCTGGCCGGAAAATGGCCCTTCGTTAAGGCAGAGGAATTCTAACATTCCCACAGGTCATCAACTGGTTGACCAGTCTCACGCTATATCATGACAATCAGTTTTCGGCTTTCTCTATTGAGGTGCTTGTCCGGATGAACCAGGGCACAATCGCAGTAGTTCTCCTGGTGCTACCTTAGCCGGTAAAGCGGAACGTAAGGCACCAAAACACAGGAGCCGGGAAAACCCAACATTTGACAAAAGACAATGATTCGGAGCTGATGCATATAGGGCCAAACTCGCGATGCCGAACACTCCCTAAGGTATTCGGTCTTTGTGGTATAAATCGGGCCTAAATAATGGCCTTTGTATGAAGCCCCTTGTGTCCAGGTACGTGCATTGTTCTGGTGTGGCCACATGCCAAGACGTCAGCATCCTTCTCAACGGTGGATATGTATCAACAAGAGACAGTAAAAAAGGTTTACGTAGGGTCTTAATCTAAAAAGAATCCTTGGAGCGGGTCCCTGCTGCATGCCTGCGCATGTGTCTCCGTTGTGCCGTATCCTGGACGGATGTGGCACGATAATCGTCTGTAAAAGAGAGGAAGTTAAGTGAAAAAGTTTTCGTGCAAAAAGATAGTTTTTTAAAGAAACCATGTATAATTCAAGATTAGAAGAAATTGCCACTTGTCTGCGCGCGTTGAGCCCCTTGTATTGACAAATAGGGGTGTGACCATTTATTCGGTATAAGTAGCGGCGCCGGACTCGATTAGTTGTGTCTGAGGTCTTGATGACCTATTGGATGCTTTCGCTGGTCCGGGTGCCTTTAGTGTGCGGATGCCAAGGCAGCCTCACTCTCTTCGGCGCGCACAGATCGCTTGATATTTCCGTGCACTGAAATGATGCCACGTGGACTAGGCATCTTGAGTGTGAGGGAGGCGTAGTGTGGTATTGCATTAAAGCGAGCGAAAGCTTCACGTCCGAGCAATGCTTGATAGCCACTTTGAAACGGAGCGATGTGGAAGGTTAAATGCTCGCGACGGAAGTTATCGGGGGAGCCGAATATAACCTGTAGTAGGAGGGAGCCCGTACAACGAGCCCCTGGGCTTGGCGTTACTCCTTTAAAGGTAGTATTGCTATGGCGAATTTGTGTTTGGTCTAACCCCATCCCGCGGATTGTATCCTAATATATTAGGTTTAGGCTATTGCCGCCGTCCATCAAGACTCGTGTGAAGTGATATCCGCCAATTACTGGGTCTAATACCAGGGCAGCCCATCTTGCGTGTTGGATACTTGCTGAGTAATCGCGATGGTCGAAAGTGATCGGTTGAGATGACCAGTGGCAGGACTTCGCGGTGACAGGCACTTGGGTATATTTTCCTGGGAGTGCCGTGTTGTTTTTTCCCTTGATCACGTGTAACACGTTTACTGTTTTGACTTCTGGTGGAAATTTCTTTTGTTCCCCCGTGTCTTGCTTGGGAGGCTCGTCCTTGTCTTCACTTGGTGTATCCTCCCCCTTGTGTACGGCGTTGAGCTTGCCGGACTGCTTGAAGACCCAACATTCTCTGTGGGTATGATTAGCAGGTTTACCAGGGGTACTATGGATCTGACATACTTGGTCCAGAATTTTGTTAAGGCTGGACAGTTCATCCCTGGTGCCCTTAGGGGGCAGCTTTTGACCTGGCCGAGAGCTTTTGAATCCTTCATTTACTGCTGTGCCCTTCGTGCTGTCTTCTTTATTCCGGTGTTTGTTATTGCTGTTGCGCCGTGATTTCCCGTTTCCATCTCTAACTTCAGATGTACTGGGGTCGCTGGCGCTGCATCTGGCTAGCCAGCTGTCCTCACCCACGCAAAAGCGGGTCATGAGGTTTGTTAATGCGGCCATCGTTCTCGGCTTATTTTGGCCGAGGTGTCTGGTGAGCCATTCGTCATGGATGCTATGCTTGAAAGCTGCCAAGGCTTCGGCGTCCGGACAGTCGACAATCTGGTTCTTTTTAGTAAGAAACCTGTTCCAAAGCTTTCGGGCTGATTCTCCGGGCTGTTGAGTTATATGACTCAAATCGTCCGCATCCAGAGGTCGGACATAAGTCCCTTGAAAATTTGCCCGAAAGGCGTCTTCGAGCTCTTCCCAACTTCCAATGGAGCTTTCGGGGAGGCCTCTGAGCCAGTGACGAGCTGGCCCTTTGAGCTTGAGGGGTAAGTACTTGATGGCGTGGAGATCATCTCCTCGAGCCATATGGATATGAAGGATATAGTCCTCAATCCAGACCCTGGGGTCTGTTGTTCCGTCGTATGCCTCTATGTTTACGGGCTTGAATCCCTCTGGAAATTCATGGTCCAGCACCTCATCGGTGAAACAAAGGGGGTGTGTGGCACCCCTGTAGCTGGGTGTGCCACGTTGTTCGGATGTTTGTTGTGTTGCATTGTATGCTGGGGCGCGCTTGTGTGGTCCATAGATGGATCTTGTTGCACCGTCCTTTGGGTGCGAGCCCTCGCATGCGTCGCGTGTTGTATTGTGAGCGGCGTTGTATGCCGCTCTGTGTTGGTAGAGGGATCGTCTATCCGACCAGGTGGCTTCTTTGATATTTGGTTGTGGGGGGTCTGAGGCCTCCTCATCGAATTCGGGTAGCAGCTTCCGCTTTGGGTAGCTCTTGGAGGGGCGATTGTCGCGTACCTTGCTGCTGTGTTGAGTATTTTACTCCATCTGATTTGGAGTTTGTCTTGCGCGGCCTTGAGCCTTTGCTTCTGGTTTTTAAGACTCCTCGCGGTGGCAACAAGCCTTTTACGGGCATTCTGCTGCTCCGGGTGCCTGTCCCGCGTTATGTCGTCTAGACCATTATCCTTGATAGAATTTTTTTTGTTCGGTTTGATTATCCGGATTGTCGTTGTCCGGCAGCGGTTCGCCCTGCTCCAGCGCTGGGTCTGTGTGATCGCTATTTCTGTCGAGGTGGGATTTGGGGAGGCGCTTGCATCGCCGCTTCGACTGCTTTTCGAGGGAACAAGCCTTCGGTGCGTCCTTCCGCTCCTCGTCGTCATTTTTTGGTGCGTCCACCATGTATACGTCATATGACGAGGTGGCGTTCTAAGGCCCAATAGGCGCTGGTTCTTCATCGTCTCCTTCATCGGCGTCCATACCGTCGATGTCTTCGGAGTCGAAATCGAGCATGTCGGTTAAATCGTTGACAGTGGCTACAAAGTGGGTGGTGGGTGGGCTTTGAATTTCTTCATCGTCCGTATCCCAACCTTGCTGACCGCAGTACGGCCAGGGCTCTCCTGATAAAGAGAGAGACTTTAGTGATTTCATAATATTGCCGAAGGGCGAGTGCTGAAAAATGTCCGCGGTAGTAAACTCCATGATCGGCGCCCAATCGGATTCGATTGGCAGGGGCGCGAATGGTTCGGAGTCCGGAGAGGAGTCCAGCTCCTTGGAGTCACGAGTCTCGCGGAGTGCGGTGTTCGGCTCGATCGCCATTGGGATCGCAGCCCCCGAGGCGGTGTCCAACCACCCGTCCTCGATCGGCGCAGTTGGCTCCGAATTAAGGGTCGAAGCCGATGCGGTTGCGGCCTCCAGGGCACTGTTCGGCGGCAGAGCTAGATCATGCTCGTCGTGACAGTGCGGCGCGCTTGGCAGTGGCTCGAATCCGTCGAAGATCAAGTCCCCGCGGATGTCAGCCGTGTAGTTTAAACTTCCAAATCTGACCTGACAGCCAGGGGCGTAGCTTTTGATCTACTCCAGATGGCCAAGTGAATTGGCCCGCAGTGCGAAGCCGCCGAAGACGAAGATCTGTCCGGGGAGGAAGGTCTCACCCTGGACTGCATCGCTATTGATGATCGTAGGAGCCATCAAGCCTGACGGCGACGACACAATGGAACTCACAATGAAAGCACCAATGTCGGTGTCAAAACCGGCGGATCTCGGGTAGGGGGTCCCGAACTGTGCGTCTGGGCCGGATGGTAACAGGAGGCAAGGGACACGAAGTTTTACCTAGGTTCGGGCCCTCTTGATGGAGGTAAAACCCTACGTCCTGCTTGATTAATATTGATGATATGGGTAGTACAAGAGTAGATCTACCACGAGATCGGAGAGGATAAACCCTAGAAGCTAGCCTATGGTATGATTGTTGTTGTGTATGTTGTCCTACGGAATAAAACCATCCAGTTTATATAGACACCAGAGAGGGTTAGGGTTACACAAAGTCGGTTACAATGGTAGGAGATCTGCATATCCGTATCGCCAAGCTTGCCTTCCACGCCAAGGAAAGTCCCGTCCGGACACGGGACGAAGTCTTCAATCTTGTATCTTCAGAGTCCAGGAGTCCGGCTGAAGGTATAGTCCGGCCATCCGGACACCCCCTAATCCAGGACTCCCTCAATCACCAACGACGGCTAAATCCTAAGATGAAAGAAGTGGTAAGAAAGGAAATATTAAAGCTCCTTGAAATAGGTATGATTTATCCCGTTGCTGATAGTCAGTGGGTAAGCCCTGTCCATTGTGTCCCTAAGAAGGGAGGTATTACTGTCGTTCCTAATGATAAAGATGAATTGATTCCGCAAAGAATTATTACAGGTTATAGGATGGTGGTTGATTTCCGCAAATTAAATAAAGCTACTAAAAAGGATAATTACCCTTTTCCTTTCATTGATCAAATGCTAGAAAGATTATCCAAACATACACATTTTTGCTTTCTAGATGGTTACTCTGGTTTCTCTCAAATACCTGTGTCAGCTGATGATCAAGAAAAGACTACTTTTACTTGCCCTTTCGGTACCTTTTCTTATAGACGTGTGCCTTTTGGTTTATGTAATGCACCTGCTACCTTTCAAAGATGCATGATGGCTATATTCTTTGACTTTTGTGAAAAGATTTGTGAAGTTTTCATGGATGATTTCTCTTTTTATGGATCCTTCTTTGATGATTACTTTAGTAACCTTGATTGAGTCTCGCAGAGATGTTAAGAAACTAACCTTGTCTTCAACTAGGAGAAGTGCCACTTTATGGTTAATGAAGGTATTGTCTTGGGGCATAAAATTTCTGAAAGAAGTATTGAAGTTGACAAAGCCAAAGTTGATGCTATTGAAAAGATGCCGTGTCCCAAGGACATCAAAGGTATAAGAAGTTTCCTTGGTCATGCCAGTTTTTATAGGAGGTTCATTACGGACTTCTCAAAAATTTCCCGGCGTCTGACTAACCTATTACAAAAAGATATTCCTTTTTTCTTTGATGATGATTGTGTAGAAGAATTTGAAGTACTTAAGAAAGCCTTGATTTAGGCACCTATTGTTCAGCCACCTGATTGGAATTTACCCTTTGAAATCATGTGTGATTCTAGTGACTATGCTGTAGGTGCTGTTCTAGGACAAAGAGTTGATAAAAAATTAAATGTTATTCAATATGCTAGTAAAACTCTAGGCAATGCCCGGAGAAATTATGCTACTACTGAAAAGGAATTCTTAGCAGTTGCATTTGCTTGCGATAAGTTCAGACCTTATATTGTTGATTCTAAAGTAACTATTCACACTGATCACGCTACTATTAAATATCTTATGGAAAAGAAAGATGTTAAACCTAGACTTATTAGATGGGTTCTCCTGCTACAAGAATTTGATTTGCATATTATTGATAGAAAGGGAGCTAAGAATCCCGTTGCAGACAACTTTTCTAGGTTAGAGAATGTTCTTGATGACCCACTACATATTGATGATAGCTTTCCTGATGAACAATTAGCAGTCATAAATGCTTCTTGCACTGCTCCATGGTTTGCTGATTATGCCAATTACATTGTTGCTAAATTTATACCACCTAGTTTCACATACCAGCAAAAGAAAAAGTTTTTCTATGATTTAAGACATTACTTCTGGGATGACCCACACCTTCATAAAGATGGAGTAGATGGTGTTATTAGACGTTGTATACGTGAGCATGAACAGGAACAGATCCTATGCAAGTGTCACTCCGAAGCTTATGGAGGACACCATGCTGGAGATAGAACTGCACATAAGGTATTGCAATCCGGTTTTTATTAGCCTACTCTCTTCAAGGATGCCCGTAAGTTTGTCTTATCTTGTAATGAATGTCAAAGAATTGGTAATATTAGTAGACGTCAAGAAATGCCTATGAATTATTCTCTCTTCATTGAACCATTTGATGTTTGGGGCTTTGATTATATGGGACCGTTTCCTTCCTCTAATGGATATACACATATTTTAGTTGCTGTTGATTACATTACTAAGTGGGTAGAAGCTATTCCAACTAGTAGTGTTGATCATAACACCTCTATTAAGATGCTTAAAGAAGTTATTTTTCCAAGGTTTGGAGTCCTTAGATATTTAATGACTGATGGTGGTTCACATTTTATTCATGGTGCCTTTCGTAAAATGCTTGCTAAGTATGATGTTAATCATAGAATTGCATCTCCATATCACCCGTAGTCTAGTGGTCAAGTAGAATTGAGTAACAGAGAGCTCAAATTAATTTTGCAAAAGACTGTTAATAGATCTAGGAAGAATTGGTCCAAGAAACTCGATGATGCATTATGGGCTTATAGAACTTCATATAAAAATCCTATGGGCATGTCTCCGTATAAAATGGTTTATGGAAAAGCATGTCACTTACCTCTCGACTTAGAACATAAGGCATATTGGGCCATCAAAGAGCTCAATTATGATTTCAAACCTGCCGGTGAGAAGAGGTTATTTGACATTAGATCACTTGATGAATGGAGAACCCAGGCCTATGAGAATGCCAAACTGTTTAAAGAAAAAGTTAAAAGATGGCATGACAAAAGGATACAAAAGTGTGAGTTTAATTTAGGTGATTATGTGTTGCTATTCAACTCTCGTTTAAGATTTTTTGCAGGGAAACTTCTCTCTAATTGGGAAGGTCCTTACGTTATCGAGGAGGTCTATGATTCCGGTGCCATAAAAATCAACAACTTCGAAGGCACAAATCCGAAGGTGGTGAACGGTCAAAGAATCAAACATTATATCCCAGGTAATCCCATAAATGTTGAAACTAATATTATTGAAACCGTAACCCCGGAGGAATACATAAGAGACACTTTCTAGAACGTTTTAGGCTCCGAAAAGGAATAGGTATGTGGTACGGTAAGTAAACCGACTCCAAAACAGTTCTAATGGCAATTATTCTCCGTTTTGGAATATTTAAGAAAATAGGAAAACAAGAAGTAGTCCGGCAAGGACACGAGGCATCCACGAGGGTGGAGGGCGCGCCCTACCCCTCTTGGCGCGCCCCCTGCCTCCTGGGAACCTCGTGTGCTCTCTAGGATCCGTTTTCTTACACGATACTTCTTATGGTCGGTTAAAATTCATTACATAATCTCCCAAAGGTTTTGACCACCGTACCACGCAAATATCCTCTGTCTTTGTTTCGAGCTGTTTCTGCTGCAAATTTAGAGCAAGATGTCTTCTCAAGAGTCAGTCGGGGAGAGTCGGGTGTCTCATCCGACACCGGGGCCAAGAGCAAACAACAGTACTGACCACTTTGGGCCATCAACTGAGGAAGAGATGGAGGCCGATTTGAAAAGGATATATGCCATGGAGGAGGATGAAGAATTTACTTCTCGTTTCCGAGCAGGATTCACTATGGGGGAACTACAGAGCTCGGCTATTCCAAACTCGGTTATCCCTTCCAATGTTAGATTTCTTTCTTATGAAAATATGAAAAAGAGTGTTACTTGTTCTCCCGCAGCTATGCAACATCCATGGGTGAAAGGAGCTTTAGCCGTCACGGGCAAGCTCCGAAAAGAAATAATGGGCCTCAAGCAGCAAGTCAATAAGCTTGAAGAAGAGAATCGTATCTTGAGGGGCATCATCGCCAAGAATATCACATCACCAACCCGGAAGAAAGAGACATAAACACATGGGTATGGGCACTCCCATTGGCAACTGTCAAGCTTGTGGGAGTGCCCTGGTAACGTATCACCATCACTTTTATCTTTACCATTTTTATTAGTTCGATCCTTCTGATAATATCTTGATCTAGTAGAATAAAGTTTTAGTATGATCTAGTTGTGAGTTTTTCTTTATGACCTTCCTATGTAATCAAGTCCGTGAGCCATATATAATAAAGATTAGTGTTGAGTCAGGGGCTTGATTATTTTGCTATGAGCTTGAGGGAATAAAATAAAAGAGAAGAAATAAAAAGAAATAAAGAGATCATATGGATCTTATGGAGATTAATGAGCTCACATATAAAGAGTATGATGAATAAAAGTTGTTGAGAGTTGACAAACATAGTTTTGGTCATTGTTGCAATTAATAGGAAGTAATAAAGAAAGAGAGGTTTTCACATATAAATATACTATCTTGGACATCTTTTATAATTGTGAGCACTCATTAAGGTATGATATGCTAAAGAGTTGACGTTGGACAAGGAAGACAACATAATGGGTTATGTTTTCTTACATCTGAAATAAATTATATTGTCATGGATCATCCAACATGTTGAGCTTGCCTTTCCCTCTCTTGCTAGCCAATTTCTTTGCACCAAGTAGAGATACTACTTGTGCTTCCAAATATTCCTAAACCCAGTTTTGCCACGAGAGTCCACCATATCTACCTATGGATTGAGTAAAATCCTTCAAGAAAGTTGTCATCGGTGCATGGCAATAAAAATTGCTCTCTAAACATGTATGATCTATTAATCTGGAGAAAATAAGCTTTATACGATCTTGTGATGTGGAAGAAATAAAAGCGAAGGACTGCATAATAAAGGTCCATATCACAAGTGGCAATATAAAGTGATTTTCTTTTGCATTAGGATTTTGTGCATCCAACCATAAAAGCGCATGACAACCTCTGCTTCCCTCTGCGAAGGGCCTATCTTTTACTTTTATCTTCTACCTTATATAAGAGTCATGGTGATATTCACCTTTCCTTTTTACATTTTATCCTTTGGAAAGCACAATGTGTTGGAAGGATCCTGATATATATGGCTAATTGGATGTGGGTTTTCATGAACTATTATTGTTGACATTACCCTTGAGGTAAAACGTTGGGAGGCAAAACTATAAGCCCCAGTCTTTCTCTGTGTCCGATTAAAACTTCATAACCATAAATATCGCATGAGTGTTAGCAATTATGAAACACTGAATGATGGTTGAGTATGTGGACTTTCTTAAAATATCTTATATTGACTCTTTCCTATGTTATGATAAATTGCAATTGCTTCAATGACTGAAATTATAGTTTGTTAGTTTTCAATGAAGTTTCTGATTCATACTTGAGTATGTGAATGAATTGTTACTTTATCATACGGACATGAGGGCATATGTTGCTGTTCTAAGAATGATCATGATGCCTTCATGTCCGTATTTTATTTTATCGACACCTCTATCTCTAAACATGTGGACATATTTTTCGATATCGGCATTCGCTTGAGGACAAGCGAGGTCTAAGCTTTGGGGAGTTGATACATCCATTTTGCATCATGCTTTTATATCGATATTTATTGCATTATGGGCTATCATTACACGTTATGTCACAATACTTATGCCTATTCTCTCTTATTTTACAAGGTTTACATGCAGAGGGAGAATGCCGGTAGCTGCAATTCTGGGCTGGAAAAGGAGCAAATATAAGAGACCTATTCTGCACACCTCCAAAAGTTGTGAAACTTCACGGAAGTTATTTTTGGAATTAATAAAAAATACTGGCGAAAGAATCCACCAGAGGGGGCCCACACCCTGGCCATGAGGGTGGGGGCGCACCCTACCCCCCTTGGCGCGCCCCCTGCCTTGTGGGCCCCATGGTAGGCCTCCGGTGCCCATCTTCTGCTATATGAAGTCTTTCGTCCGAGAAAAAATCATAAGCAAGATTTTGGGAAGAAACTCCACCGCCACGAGGTGGAACCTTGGCGGAACCAATCTAGGGCTCAGGCAGAGCTGTTCTGCCGGGGATACTTCCCTTCGGGGGGGATCATCACCATCGTCATCGCCAACGATCCTCCCATCGGGAGGGGGTCAATATCCATCAACATCTTCACCAGCACCATCTCATCTCAAACCCTAGTTCATCTCTTCTATCCAATCTTTCTATCCAAACCTCAGATTGGTACCTGTGGGTTGCTAGTAGTGTTGATTACTCCTTGTAGTTGATGCTAGTTGGTTTACTTGGTGGAAGATCATATGATCAGATCCATTATGCATATTAATACCCCTCTGATTATGAACATGAATATGCTTTGTGAGTAGTTACGTTTGTTCCTGAGGACATGGGAGAAGCCTTGCTATAAGTAGTCATGTGAATTTGGTATTCGTTCGATATTTTGATGAGATGTATGTTGTCATCCCTCTAGTGGTGTCATGTGAACATCGACTACATGACACTTCACCATTGTTTGGGCCTAGAGGGAGGCATTGGGAAGTAATAAATAGATGATGGGTTGCTAGAGTGACAGAAGCTTAAACCCTAGTTTATGCGTTGCTTCGTAAGGGGCTGATTTGGATCCATATGTTTCATGCTATGGTTAGGTTTACCTTAATACTTCTGTTGTAGTTGCGGATGCTTGCAATGGGGGTTAATCATAAGTGGGATTCTTGTCCAAGTAAGGACAGTACCAAGCACCGGTCCACCCACATATCAAATTATCAAAGTACCGAACGCGAATCATATGAACGTGATGAAAACTAGCTTGACGATAATTCCCATGTGTCCTTAGGAGCGCTTTCCTTCATATAAGAGTTTGTCCAGGCTTGTCCTTTTCTACAAAAAGGATTGGGCCATCTTGCTGCACCTTATTTACTTTTATTACTTGCTACTCGTTACAAATTACCTTATCACAAAACTATCTGTTACCGATAATTTCAGTGCTTACAGAGAATAACTTGATGAAAACCGCTTATCATTTCCTTCTGCTCCTCGTTGGGTTCGACACCCTTACTTATCGAAAAGGCTACGATAGATCCCCTACACTTGTGGGTCATCAGGAGTACACCGCGCTTGAATTTATCGTGGAGTTGAGTGACCCGTCAAGGAGCAGGCTATGGCTTCCTCGTCCCTTCTCCAGGGTGATGGAGATGGACCAGCCACTCGGGTTGTGGTTGCGCGTGAATGGTTGCCTCAATGGCTCCGTTTGGGTGAACGTAGAGTTCCCCACCAACAACGTCATAGACCTCACCCGAGGGTGGAAATCCTTCGCTCGTGCCCGCTACTTGGTGGAGGGCCAGTTCCTCCACTTCAAGTTGGTGGAGTTTAGCGCACTCTCCGTGAAGCTCTTTGGACCTTCAAGCGCTCGTCTAGGGTGTTGCGCAGAAAGCTTGAGCGACAGCGAAGGCTCCTCCTAGAGCGACTGCGACGATGACATAGATGGTAAAGACGACGATGGCGAGTCCCGACCGTCAAGTCCGAAGACGATGACAACAACTCTAGTTGAGCACCGGCAGCACCTTCATCACCAGCTGAGCAGTGGCAGCACCATCATCTACAGCTAGACCCCGACAGGCTGGTTTGCCGGGGGTGTTTCGCCTAGGCGCCCCTTTTTCCCTCCTTGCACTTTATGTAAACCCTGGGAGGAGGGGGCCAGGAAAGACATTATCGAGCCCTTTTCATTTTTCAATAAATGTATTGATATTCGACGTGCTCGAATAAACGTATACTATCCTCCTTGGTAGTCTCCACTTTTGTACAATTTTCAATTTAGTACCCTACGCTATCTAAAAGCTTGCCGGGGAGTGACCTCCGGCAAAGCAACTTGTCAGCCTAAAACACAGTTGCACAAAGTCTGCCGAGCAGACTCTATGTAGAACTAGAGTGCGAGATGAAAACAAGGCAAGATTCCTTCCCATGCAGGTTCCTCGTATGAACACAGAACCCGCAAGGGGAAATCTCTAAGATGTAAAGAATGAAATTATAGTTGAGAAATTTTCAACTTATCTTTCTTTGTTGTACTTCTTATCATATGAAATGAACACCAAACATGCTAGAAGCCACCCAAAATGGTGTACTCTCCACCATCCCTCCCCATGAAACTTGTACGCAGGGGAACCCTTCCGCCTTTGTAGAAAAAGAAAGAAGAGAAATGGTACTGCGGAGACCTTGCCGGTGCATTAACCATTTCATTTAAGCAAGTGTAATCACATCATATTATGCATTAGTACGTTAGTAAATATGCATAAAAGTTTGTGGAACACTTAGCCTTATTCACAGGATCTGCGCCTGGCTTTGTACAAAGGGTTACAAGTCTTTGAGACTATGCTTGTACAAAAGGGGTTGCGGGGAAAAGTCCCGGCAACGACGCCTTATGGGTAGAATTTACGAATATGCTCGATGTTCCACAAGTTTTGCACACGTATGCCATCTTCGGTCTCCAGACAGACTGCACCAGGTCTGGTGACTCGAACTACCCGATAAGGGCCCTCCCACTTTGGCATCAACTTGTTTGTTCCCTTAGTGGACTGAACACATCGAAGGACAAGGTCGCCTTCCTGAAGGCTTCAGGCAGGAACCTCGTGGCAATGATAGTGGCGCAAGGCTTGCTGGTAGCATGCATCTCGCACAGCTTCCTGAAGACGAACTTCCTCAAGGAGCACGGTATCGTCATGCTGAAGCCGCTCTTGCTCTACCCTATCATAAGCAAGTACTCAAGGTGACCCGTATATGAGTTCTGTGGATAGCACCACTTCTTCACCATGGACTAGGGAGAAGTGTGTTTGGCCAGTAGCTCGATTTGGTGTCGTTCTGAGTGACCAAAGAACCATCGGCAACTCATTAATGCAGCTCTTCCCGCACTTGTGCAACTTGTCAAACGTTCTTGTCTTAAGACCGCGCAATACTTCAGCATTTGTCCTTTCTACCTGCCTGTTGCTTCTCGGGTGAGCAATAGAGGTGAAGCATACCTTGCTTCCAAGGTTCTGGATATACTACGTGAAGGCGCGACTCATTAACTGTGTGCCATTGTTAGTGATGATTCTGTTGGAACTCCAAAATGGCAAACTAGTCCTTTGAAGAACTTGATAGCTGACTATTCAGTCCCCTTTGTCACTGGATCTACTTCAGGCCACTTTGTGAACTTGTCGATGGCAACATAAAAGAACTCAAAGCCCCTGATAGCACGGGGTAAGGGGCCCAGGATGTCGAGCTGCAGACCAAAAAAAGGCTAGGAGAGAGGGATTGTTTGGAGGGCTTGTGCTAGTTGGTGTATACTCTTGGAGTGGAAATGGCATGCTTCACATCTTGTTACTGGCTCAGTTGCATCCTGAAGGAAGTTGGGTCAATATAAACCTTGTCGGAAAAATTTCACGACAAGGGCTCTTGATCCTATGTGGGAACCACATACGGCACTATGTATCTCTGCCAACAATTTCAGCCCATCTTCATGGCAAATGCACTTCAATTTCACCCCCGTTCGGTCTCTTTCTATACAGGATGTTATCCTCAAACTGGTACATACTTGACTGACGGGCTACTTTCTCAGCTTGCTCTTGCTCATCGGGAAGCTCTCCTGTTTGGAGAAATTGAACTATTTGTTGTGCCCATGCCAGAGCCCGTGGCTCGATGGCAAGGACTAAAGTCCTTTCTTCCGCTGAGGGAGCGCTAACCTCAACGGCAAGAATCTGAGACTCTGCTTGAGGCTACTGCTCACCAGCGACTGTGTCGCTATTCCTGGCAATGTTCTTGTCGGCGGCTTTAGGGAGCTCTGCCAAAATATATTTGTTACTGTCCAGCTTTCGTCTCTTTTTGGCTCTCATTGATGGAGTAACTGATGCTTGGTTTAAATGGAGCACAAAAGTCTCGGACTCCATGGGTAGATTTTGGGCAGCACACTTTGACAGGTTATCGGCAATGCTATTTTCTGTGCGGGGAATATGCTCTGTTTGCAAACCGTCAAAGTGTCTGATGTAGGGTGGAAAACCTAAGGCCAATCTTCCAAGACATGGAGGGAATCCTAAGAAGAACAGGAAGAACATGAGGGGAAACACGAGGGGAAACACTCAAATCAGCGGAAACGATCATACATGTGCTAGATCCACGAACATAAAGAGTGATACAAGATCCAAACGCAACAAAGGACGATACAAGAGGCAAAGTTCTTCTCCACGAGGAGGTCTTGAGCGGTCTTCCTATGAGGGGTCTTGAATCCACTTGCGTGATCATCTCCGTAGAGGTCGCGGTGTCCGAAGTAGAAAGTATCAAGTGGATGAGCAAAGCTCTATCTCCAAAATGATCTATCACATTGCTAACCCTAACTAGAGGATGGGGAAGGAGTATTTATAGTCTAATCCACAAAGGGGTAAGTGGGAAAGGGGATACATGGGCCTCTGGCCCGACTCTGCACGCAGGCAGGCATCGGATGTCCGGGCTGGAGGACGTTTGTTCGAGGATTCGAGAGTCGCTGGATATCTGGGGCACTGGCCAGATGTCCGGCCCGAAGATGGGCAGACTTTTGGTGCGTTCTATCATCGATGCCGGATTTCCAAGGGAAGGGCCGGATGTCCCGGTGGTGGCTAGGTGCCGGATGTCCGCGCACACGGGCCAGATGTCCAGCCGCTGATGCTTCGGTCGTCTATTGGTGCAGTTGTTGGGCGGCTGCACAGGTGCTGGATGTTCGGCCGTTGTAGCTTCAGCGGCTTTGTCTTCTTCCGTCGACGCTTCCGTACTTCCCTCGCGGATAGTTTAGTTGTTCCTTGGCGCTTGCACTCCTCCTCGTCATCCGCGAAGCTCCGACAATACATATGCATGCACATGAGAGGGGTGTCAAGTAGTATACCATCCTTGAAGGGGTCAAGTGAGCACGTGTAAAGGAGATGATTCACCTTTGTGTATGTGAAGTAGATGTCTCACGTGTCACTCACTAAACGAACTCTTGACATGGTGATGTCCATATGATGCTCCACATCACCCCCCCCCCATTGGGAAAGATCCGACCTCGGATCGAAAACCAAATCACCATGGGAAAGAGATGGCTTCGCCGTGTAGAAGTGGCCATGCACCAAGTACTCATCATCTAGTAGCTAGAAATGTGCACTCTCCAATGTCGCACCGTCTAGCATTCCTTCAAAAGGAGGAAAGACAACAAACACCTGGAAAAACAAATGTGGTTAGGGTTAGTGAAAAACCAATCATTCGATAGGTGAGTCACCAAACAAGTGTCGGCATCATGTGAAGCATATGGTGTGACAAAGAATTGTGACATGGCATGTAAGCATATTAATCGGTCACAAGCAAAGATATCATGGTAACAAGCATGTAAATGTGAGGTAGTGATGCAAATATGAGTGTCAAGAGAATGAGCATATACCTCATTGTCATAGCAATCATGCATAAAGCGCTCGACAAATGGTCGATTGTAGGCATAAGAATCATTCACAGCACCAAATAAAATGAAGTGTCTAAACACATGGGACAAGTGAAAGACAATCCAAGCATAATGTGCATAGGGTGTAGTGAATATAGTGTGTCACTCAACACAATAGAAAGAGCAATTGTTCATCATGTGTGAGGCAATCAAGTCAATCATGTGACAAGCAATGGTACATGGCATATGTGAAGAAATGACATTTTTGCAACCAAACATATGAGAGGAGCAAGTGATCCAAGAATTGGATGCAACACACAAGGTATATATGTCATGAAGCATGGCAATGTGGCAATGATAAGTTGAAGCAAGATCTCTAGCATGTGTGCAATATGTCAGGGTGAAAGCAACACATGAAGTAGGATCCACAATATCCATGCTCAAGAAGGTGTCACCTTGAAGTCATGTCCTTGTACATCCTTCGCAATGCCAAAGTGGTAGGAAATGTGGTGTAGAAGTGAGTCGTGGTCGAATGTACGAGGCTCACTCTCAAGAGCTCGAATGGTCAACTCACGTAAAGTGGAAGTCGACATGAAGTCCCAGTATCCTAGACATGCACACAACCAAGGAAATAACATATGTGCATGGTAGATAAACACATCATCCATCATGATGGTTCTCTTCTCTTGCACATAACCATTAGAAGCACAAGTGCATGAATAATATGATGCAACAATCGCTATATTCATGGCACTATGTATATGGTGCAAAGAGGTAAGACAAGCATTCTTCATAAGAAATATGTCAAAATCTCTAAATATATGTGAGAATGCTATGGGGGCAAGCTCATGAGCAAGAGTAGAATCATTGTTGCACTCAATACATAGCAAGAGATCTAGCATGAGAGAGGCATATGGAGACATATGACAAGAAGCAATAACAATCATGTGTAAAGCATGGAAATGGTTGTCATCAACCGCATGAAATGAGCAAGTATAAATCATCGGTGATGCAACATAAGCAAGCATAGAAATCAAGTCGTGCAAACTAGTGGAGCGAAGATGCAACACACTAGAGGGAATCATGGCAATCATGTCATGTGAGCAAATAATAGGCATAGACATTGCACATGACATATTGCAAGAACGAACACAAAGTAATGTCAAAGTATCATCATAAGCATTGGGCACAAAGAAAACATGTCAATAACAAGAGATATCTCCACCAAGCATGCCAATACACACACAAGTATGAGAATCAATCATCATGTGTAAAGAAAAGCATGGGTCACAAATGCATGGCAAAGGCATAGGAATGGGCATATCATGCAAAGTGATTATGGCAATATGGGCAAATTATACATAATGGACAATAAGCCATAACCATGCGAGGGCCATGTAGAAGAAATGTGTGAAGTATTTGTGCAAAGGGGGCGGTGGTAAGGACAATCCACGGGATCCCAAGTCATCATTTCTCTCTAGATCTCGTTTTGTCAACTCATGGGACTGTGAGGTTGACAAGTATTCATGGGTACCTACACAAAAGATACACATACCAAAGAAACTGTGTGTGTGGTAAATGTACCCATCATCCATCATGATGTGTATGTGCACGTGTTAGTTAGCACAAGATAAGCATCGCTCAAAAAAATTGTAAGCATGGTATAAGAGCATGCCATCCATCATGAAAGAATAGTTGTTATGTATGACACAATGGGGAAACAAATTGAGCGTGTTAGTATATGGCACAACAATAACATTATCATTCATGGGGAGCATATTGTGCACACAAGTATTAGTAGGATTATGCAATGGATGGGATGGATCAAAATCTCCTAACATGTATGAGGAAACTATGGGGGTCTCCTCATGAGCAATATTGGAAACATCATATGGAGAAAATGGACAATATCCAAAACAATGCATATCCGAAGCTAGGTGGTCATGGCATGGCATACGAGACAAATGATGGAAAGGAAGCATATCAATATCATCACAATAAAAAGAAATGCCAATAACCATGGGCTTATCATCTATGCCATATGTGCAAATTGGGTTCATTTTAATGGCATATGCATAATTACTACGATGAGATTGCAAATATGACATGTGGTTGATCTCATTCATAGCATATGACAAATCAAGAAGATTGTTAAACATTATGTGACCGAGAAAATTATCAGAGATGATCCTATGCAACATGGCATCACAACTAATAGACTCCACATGGCAATCATCAAACTCATCATAAATGGGTAAATCATCGCATGGGGAAATCATACTAGCATGAATCATGGCAATAGGGGGATCAACATCTTGCAAGCAATCAATGTCATGATAGTCTACTAGTGGGATAAGAGCATCACCATCACCTATGTTACCTTTTTCATTTCACTCAAGTGGTGTAGGTGAGGTGGGAAAGACCAAATCGTGATAAATATCATCATCTAGACGGAACTATGTGGGGGTGTATCATATTCCACCATGGCCATCTGTAACGACACAAGATCGACGCTCCAGATGCCTTCAAGCTATTTCATTGCCGCCGTGTGTTTTATTTGCTTGTTGCATTTCATCATGACATCATGGGCATTGCATCAGCATGTTTTCATAAAACATGCACCCTTTTTTAGTTTCCGCTTCTTCCTCGCCTCGGTTGACCTTTCTCGGACCAAGCGATCTTTGTTGTCTGGCCATTTGACCATGTGTGCATAGTGCGCATACCCCCTCATGTGTGTCCGAAACTTCCTCGAACCCGAACCGCTCAGCCATGACTGTTGGGTCCGGATCAACACCGAGATACCCCTAAACATCATCGGTTCTTTGTTTAGACCCCTGGAGCCATCCGATCAAAATCTAAGGGCTCACATCCTCTCTCAAATCAGCAACCTACTATATATATAGTAGGCAGCCCTAACGAAATCAGAACAAACCCTAAATTCTACGAGGTTTGTCCCTCGCGGTCGCCACTCCACCAAATCCCCATCGGGATCGCCCCTTCCTCAGCCACCCAACCAGCCAACCAAAGCCATCCCCACCTTGATCCAACTCCTAGCTGCCACCTCCCTCGATTCCCTACTCGCGCCGATCAAGCCCCCTGTCCAGGAGCTCCCGTAGCAATCCAGCGCCAGCCTCTCACGCTCGACCTCGTCCCCAGCCACCTCCCTCCTGGACGCGTCCACACACCCGCGGTTTCCCTCATGCCTGTCCGTGTAACAGCCAGAGCTCCCGGCCGAGGAGGCCACGAGCCACCTCGCTGCCGTTTGCCTCTTGATGTCGTGTCGATGAGTTTTGCCACCGGACCACCAGATCTCCTCCCTCACACCTCGTGCTCCCCTTTCTCTCTCTCTCCATTCTTTCCCTTCCCTATTCTCGAACTCTCTCTCTCTCTCTTTCTCATTTTGGATAGGGAACCGAAGGAAGCCGCCAAAGGACTGGCCTCGGCATCAAGCACCCGCCGCCACCGTCTTCTGTAGCTGGTCGCCACCACCCCTCGCCGGTGTGGCCTTGCCGTCGGCCGCAAGCAGCACCGCCGGCAGGGCACCTTCCCCTGCCGTCCTGCCCTTATCCTTTCTTCTTCTCCTGCCTTTCTCTCTCTATCTCTCAAATCCCTCTCTCGTTTCTCTGAAACAGGATATCACCATCGATCGGAGCCGCTGGAGCAGAGCCGTCGTCGTCCTGCTTGACCCCACCGTCCATATCGGCTCTGTGCCGCCCATTCCTGACCACCTTCGCCGCCCGTCCATGCCCAGCGCCCAGCTGCTTCAAGTGCCAACACCTCCTCGCTCTTCTTCCTGGAGCAAAAACAGACACCTACTCGATCCGGCCAAGCGAGTCCACCCCATGTTGACCCTAGCCCTGGCTTGCCAGCCACGCCAGGCCACCTCCTTGTCGGCCCAGTGCCCCGCCAAGGCCTGCCCAGCACCGCCTCCAGCCACCTCGATCCATTCCATCGACCAGGCCGAGGCCCATGGGTGAGCACCTGGCCGCCCCTTTCCCCTATCCAACGCCTATGTGCACAGTGTACTGTCTAGCGCCCAGCAGATTCATCCCAGTTCCTTTTTCTTTGTCTCTATGAATTTAGACATTATCTCCAGGAATTACAGTTTTTGCAGAAAACCCTCCATCTTCATGCATATCATATCTACCAAACCATGCATCGGTTTAAAAAGTTTATACATGTAAAATGCTTAGAATTTCATCTAGTTTCATAATATGCAACTTCCATCCATGTTTAATATTTTCTAACTTGCTGTTTGCATTAATTTGCATAAACGACATGCTGAAATGGTTTATTTCATAACTATTTAACCATAGCTCCGAATTAAATAAACTTTATATGTAAATGGTGTAGACAAATGTATAGGTTGACATGGCAGCATTACTTTGCATGTTCAACAACTCTGAAATTGTGTGTAGGGCAGAACAGTACCAAATCCAAAATATGCACATGGGGATTTTCCGGAATTGTTGTTAGTTGTTCCCGGCCTCATTTAAAATGCCTAAATATGTGTTTGCTTATGCTTCACTCTTGCCATGTAAACCAACATTTAAATTTGATGAGTAGCATAAACGAGAGCAAACTAAATGATTGAATTTGGTGTTTCATCAATACGCAACTCGTTGCATATTGAGCTCCACTTAATTTATCATATTGTTCATTGCACTTTGCCATGCCATGACTCAATAAACGGGACACGCATCATACTTGGTTGTGCATCATGCCATGTTTATGCTTGTTTGTTTACTATGTTGTTTGCTTCTTTCTGATTGTGCTTCTTATCAATAGCCCCGGTTCTGTTGCGATTGTGAGGATTCGTTCGACTACACTTGTTCGTCTTCCACATGGACTCGATCTTCTTCCGAGTGGCATTTCAGGCAAGATGACCATTACCTTGGATATCACTACTATTTTTCCTTTGCTAGTTGTCTCGATGCTATCGCTATGTCGCGCTAGCTACCACTTGTTTGTCAAGCCTCCCAAAATGCCATGATAAGCCTCTAACATTTTTCACCATCCTAGCTAACCATTGTTTGGCTATGTTACCACTTTGCTCAGCCACTCTCATAGCATTGCTAGTTGCAGGTGCAATGCAGGTTGTTCCATGTTGGGACATGGATATCATGGGATATCACAATATCTATTATTTAATTAATGCATCTATATACTTGGTAAAGGGTGGAAGGCTCTGCCTTTTGCTTGGTGTTTTGTTCCACTCTTGCCACCCTAGTTTTCGTCATACCGGTGTTATGTTCCATGATTGACCACTCCTAACATGTGTGGGGTTTTATGGGGACCCCCCTGATCATTCGCTTAGGTATAACTCTTCCAGCAAGGCCCAACATTGGTTTACCATTTGCCTAATAACAATTAAAACTTACATAGGGACTTTCTGGACCCCGTGGATTTTTAATCAACAAACCAGGCCAGTGCTCCTCACGAGTGTTGGTCCACCTACCTAGCAGTCGGTGGTGTTGTCTCGGGGAAACTCAATGGTATTCAGGCTATTGTCCACTTTGCATAGACGGTTGTGTCCTGGGAACGAGATACACACGGCTCTTATCGGGGTGATGACACACCGGTTGGTCTTGCTAGATTAGTTGTACCTTTGACAAGTGACTTGTCCACCGGGATTGCTTGTCCTAAGCATCGTGTTCTTCATGGTGTGAGGATGTTCCATCGGATGCGTGTTGTAGTTTGCTACCTCTTGAGCACTGCCTTGGATTTCCCCAAAGATGAGAGGATGATGCAGCAAGGTAGCGTAAGTATTTCCCTCAGTTTTTGAGAACCAAGGTATCAATCGAGTAGGAGGCTACGCGCGAGTCCCTCGTACCTACACAAAAAACAATAGCTCAACGCAACAAACGCGCTTAGGGGTTGTCAATCCCTTCACGGTCACTTACGAAAGTGAGATCTGGTAGAGATGATAAATAATATTTTTGGTATTTTTGGTATAGAGATGCAAAGTAAAAAGGTAAAAGCAAAGAAATAATAAAGTGATGGAAATTGATATGATGAGAAAGAGACCCGGGGGCCATAGGTTTCACTAGTGGCTTCTCTCAAGAGCATGAGTATTCTACGATGGGTGAACAAATTACTGTTGAGCAATTGACAGAATTGAGCATAGTTATGAGAATATCTAGGGGCACGCCCTCCACCCTCATGACCGCCTCGTGGCTTTCTTGACGGAGTTCCAAGTCTCCTGGATCTTATCTGATGAGAAAATCATGTTTCCGAAGGTTTCATTCCATTTGGACTCTGTTTGATATTACATTTCTCCGAAACACTGAAATAGGCAAAAAAATAGAAATTCCGGGCTGGGCCTCCAGTTAATAGGTTAGTCCCAAAAATAATATAAAAGTGGAAAATAAAGCCAATATAGTCCAAAGTAGTAGATAATATAGCATGGAGCAATCAAAATTGTAGATACGTTGGAGACGTATCAAGCATCCCCAAGCTTAATTCCTGCTCGTCCTCGAGTAGGTAAATGATAAAAACAGAATTTTTGATGCGGAGTGCTACTTGGCATAATTTTAATGTAATCCTTCTTAATTGTGGTAGGAATATTCAGATCCAAAAGTTTCAAGGCAAAAGTTCATATTGACATAAAAATGATAATACTTCAAGCATACTAACTAAGCAATTATGTCTTCTCAAAATAACATGGCCAAAGAAAGTTCATCCCTACAAAATCATACAGTTTAGTCATGTTTTATTTTCGTCATACAAGAATGCTCTCATCATGCACAACCCCGATGACAAGACAAGAAATTGTTTCATACTTTAGTAATCTCAAACCTATAAACTTTCACGCAATATATGAGCGCGAGCCATGGACATAGCACTATGGGTGGAATAGAATATAATGAGGGGGGTTATGTGGGGAAGACAAAAAAGGAGAAAGTCTCACATCAACGAGGCTAATCAATGGGCTATGGAGATGCCCATCGATTGTTGTTAATGCAAGGAGTAGGGATTGCCATGCAACAGATGCACTAGAGCTATAAATTTATGAAAGCTCAACAAAAGAAACTAGTGGGTGTGCATTGTGGGGACCCCAACTCATAAGTCGAGATCACCGAATGCACGTGTACTGTGGTCCCAGAGATCAATGCTCACTTAACACACAGAAGTTGAATAACAAGAGTCTTACATCCATACATACCGTTCTACACAAGTAGGACCATTATGGTCAAGTCTTGAGTGTATCATCACAGTAGAAATCTTCAATAGCAACTTGGACCCATACCATCTGCTTTAACCCTACAGGCATTCTGACTGGGAAGCGTCCTAGCTCACATGTTCGTCGCTGAAGTATTCTTCATTATATCTAGTTCTTTCATGCCTGGCCAATAAAATAACCAGGGGAAATCCAATGAGTACTTTGAATGTACTCGTAAGCAACCCATGATTGGAACAGGGCACAACAATGCAATGACATAGCACTAAGTAGGTAGTTTGCAGAAAGCTAGTTTTGAGTGCAATGACATGATCTAACAATATGTAAAGTATGCATCACGAGAGTACAGATATCCGCATGGACAAGTTACAGATATCAACATATGCGGAGTTGGACACCAATCCAACTTGTTCATCATGTCAAGCCATCTGACTCACCCCAAATGGTTTATCAACACACACACATAGTCTGTATATTCTAGACGTAGTTTAAGCAGCACAGCCCAACTGTCCTTGACCGTGGACACGGCTATTCGAATAGTTTTACACTCTGCAGAGGTTGCACACTTTACCCACAGGATCCGGGGAACTTCCGTGTCATTGACGACCCGCGGTACATCAAGTACCCGGGGTAAGCACCCGATCATTACCTTCCCTAGACGACACTAACATAGAGTCCACTCGATTGGTAGTAACACCTGTGCCCAACATTCACCTCTTAAAATCATGGAGCCTCGCTCCCATATTCATCACATACCACAAGCACGGGGTACCAACGGTGTGTCCGGTGCCCTATGAAAACAGTCATGGCCGCCCTACCTGGCACGACCCCATCTCGAGAGAGTGCAACAACGACTCTCCCGTCACTAGTAATGCGGGCTCCAAGCTAGTATCGGCCTAGGTAATCAGTAATGCCCTTTCCCATATAAGGGTAGAGTGGTTGCGCATGTAAGGTTGGGACAGTTGACAAATCTTAAATCTAATCCATTTTCAAAAACAACACACACACTTGCCTCGGTACACCACTTCATCATGAAGTGGTTACCCATCTCATTATCTCCCTCGGGCATAAGTGGCACCCGATGGGATTTTCAAAAAAAGTGTTTTGAAAATACTTTGCCTCCATCACCATGCATATCCCTGTCCCTTTTTGCGTAGAAACTACTCTAGCATCCTACATAATCCCACCGGCATAACCCTCATAAGGAGATAGGGTCATGCACCATGCAGGTATCAACGAGGAAGTAACGGTGGCAAACAACCCCATGTGGTCACCTCATCATCATGTCTCCGATGCAAGCAATAAAAATGCCATATGACATGCATAAAAAGGTTTCATAGACATGGTCAAAGGGCTACTTGCCTGTTTTAACAAAGTCCTCGAGGTCTTCAAATATCTCTGGTCCAACTCCGAGCATTTCGTCTACTTCGTCAACTATGGCCGAAAGCAACCGTGATAAGCAACAGAACAAGGCAAAAAATAAAAGTGCTCTAAAAATATTAATTTGACTTTTCTAGGACATCTCTGGTTATATGAAGAATAACCAGAGTGGTTTCATTGGAGTTGGGTCAGTGGATGTTTCTAAACATTTTGATATGATGGAATCAAGGGGATTATGGATTTGCAAGAAGTGTACAAAAATATATTTTTGAAAAATGAGCAAAGGCACCCATTTAACAAACCATGATTTTAGAAGCATCTAGGAGTTGGTTTCACTGGATTTGGAGTTCAAATGAATTCCCTATGAATTGGCAAAAGTTGAAAAATATGAAGAAATGGCTCATAATATTGTGTGGCATAGAAAGTATTAAGAAAAATGTTCATAAACTAATTTATGAACTTAGGAGCATCTAGAAATTTGAATCATAGCATTTGGATCAAATTTGAGCTCTCTGTGGTTTTCTAAAGTTCATCACAGAAATGGAAAATGGGGTTTTGATAAATATTTCTGAAGAGAAAGTTTCTAGAAAAATGTGCAAATAGCACCATGTGATAGATCATGATTTATGGAGCTACTAGGAATTTGAATCATTGGATTTGGAGCTCTGTTGAATTATTTATGGATTTTTGAAGTTGACTTGAAAAAGAAAAAGGAAATAAGACTTTAACCTTATCCTGCACACAAGGCACCAGATAGACCATGGGCCGGCCCAGCCGCATGGCCACACGGGGCGACGTCGAAGGCGCCCACGCGGAGTTGCCTTCACCGCGGGGACGCGTGAGAGGCTGAACCCGCCTCCACTTGCCAGCGTGGCCCGGTGGCTGGGCCACTGACGAGCGGGGCCCGCCTGCAGGGCCTTCGTCTTCGTCTTCCTCCCACGCGCTTGCCTGGCCGAGGGAGCAAAGAGCCCCGACGGCGACTGCCGGCGCTACGGAGCACCTCCGGCGACGCCCTGGCTATGGATGAGCTTGGCGCCGAATGCTGCATCCACTCGTGTATGCCATGGCTGCCGGGGATGGTCGAGGCGACGGCGGCTTGGACGCCGGCGGACGGTGCCGTCGGGCGAGATTGGGCACAGCGCTAAGGTGCGCCCTCAAACGAGGGAAAGAGCGTGGGATCTCCGCCTTGCTCAGGGGAGCTTGCTGGTGGAGAGAGGAGAGGGAGAAGAGCTTGGGCTCGGCTGAATTTAGGTGGAGGCCGGCGGCGGCTCTCCGGCCATGGAGGGCTATGGAGGGCGCGGGGAGAGGAGAGAGCCGGTCGAGATGACGCGCAGGAGGGAGAGAGAGCCATCGGAAGCCGAAGAGGACTCGGGTGGCCTTTAAGCGAAGGGGCGAGGTGCACCGTGAGCTCATGCGCCGGCGAGGCTGTTGCCATCGCCGCAAGCCACGGGGGCTCACGTGGACGTGTCCGGGGTATTTGTAGGGGTGGTCTACGCCGAGAGGAAGGGAGAGAAGGAGAGGGGCAAGGTTCTGGTGCTCGCGCGTGCGAGGCCATGCATTGGTCGAGCCGGGCGGCTCTGGGCACGCGCCGCAGGAGGTGAGAGAGAGGGAGAGACGAGGGGGCCTGCACGGTGGCGTGTTGCGGACGTTGAGGCACCTCGACCGGCGCGAGGGGGAGGCCCGAGGCGGTCGGGGGACGTGGCGTCAACGGTCGAACGCCCTGCCAGGCGCTCCAGAGCGCGCCTTTGGCCGGCATCCGCGGCTTTTCCGTGTGCACTCGCGCGGCCACTTGTGTCTAGTGGCTGCAGGTGGGAGTAACCAATGGGGAGGGAGGCTTTGGATGCTCTGGAACTTGCCAGGAGTGGAAGAGAGATGAGAAAGGGAGGGAAATGGTTGTACAGAGAAAAAAATTGGGCCTCTGCCCTCCCTTAATCATTGCCCCTTGGGCATCAAAGCATGTAGGAGTTAGAGGAGGAGCAGGTGAGGCCGTGGGAAAAAGTTCAGCTCATGGAGATTAGTGGAAGGGGCCTAAACAGGGATTTTGTGTTGTTGCCAGAAGGTGTTTGATGGTGGTTTGGGCAAGAAATTTAATTTCACTTGACATGAGACTTAACAGGATGAAATGTCACATAGAAGTGGGGTGTTCCACCAAGTTTGAGCTCATTTGGGCAAGGTAGCCAATGTAACTTTTGTAAACCCTAGAAATCAACAGAAATGGACTTTCCAAGATTTAATCATGCAAATTTATTCTCCTTGATGCACCACTTAGTGTAGTGTCATAATTTGAGGTTCTGAACATGCCCAAAAAAGTTGAGATCAAAAGGAGAAAGTTGCCAATGTAAACTTGTTCAAATTTGGTTCTGGACAAAGAGGGTTTTGGGGCACTTTGATCAAGATAACATTCTCTCCAACTTGTGCCATTTGGTCTAGATGCATTATTACACCATTGGAGCATGCGCACGAAGTTTGAGAGCATTTGGACATGTTTGACAGTGCAAAGTTGTTCAAACTTGAAAAAGGACATAAGTGGTTTTGAGAGGGTTTCATGGGGTTATACTGTTCTCCATGTCATGAGACTTGTCAAGATCATCAAACATGTCATATGTGACATGCTAGAATTTTCTTGGAATTGTTGGGGTATATTTCCTGTAGAAATATTTCAAATCCTTGAAATGGGCAGAAATGGTTTTGGGAGGTTTTGTCCAATATTTTGAACATGACCATGTGTTGAAACTCTTATATATGGAAAATATATGTCCACAGAGTTTCCCTGATTTTTGTCAAATATTTTTGAAACAATAAAATAATTTTTCCCTATTAAAGACCATTTCTGGCCTTAAGAAAAAGCTTTTAAATAAAATAGGAAAATAACTGTTAAAATTATATTTTTTTGTGGGTTATGGGAACCCTATATCTAATAGGTTTCAAATATACTCTTTGAAATATTTTTCATACCCCAAATCAAGTACTTGTAGTGCAAACCTTAATTCAGGGGTTTTTGGAAAACTAACTTTGGAAAATACTACTTGGCCAAATTATTTTAGAAAATACTATGTTGCACTATACACATGGCATGATCATTGGGCAGAAGTTTGGGGCAAGGAGATGAAGTATAGGAGTTGGAAGATTTATTTGATTTTTTAGAGCACTTGCAAACAACAGACAAAATCCAATCAAGGCAAGGTCCAAAACACTCAAAAGTTTTTGTCATACCACATCTTATCATGATTTATTAGCTTAAGTGTTGTGGCTTGAAAATCAGGGTGTGACAGACCTACCCCCTTACAAGAATCTCGTCCCCGAGATTCCCAGACTAGGCGCGGAAAGGGATAGAGATACTTGGACCTGGGGTAGGCTTCAAGTCCTCATGTTGCTTCTGCTTCCTGTGGTGCTCCATTGAATTTGAAGCACTTGATGGTGTGGCTTCGTGTATGACGTTCTTCTTGATCCAGGTTGCTAATGGGTAGCTTGCGTTAGGTTAGATTGGGCTAGGGGTTGATGGCTCCGTGGCCGATGCCCTCGTAGTGATCGGGCTAGTTAGGAAGTTGGAAACACTTCACGGGTGTGTCGCGTAGAAAATGCTATGCACAGTGGGTAACTCAGGTGGTAACTCCAACTGGTAATTGTCTTCTCTTCGTCTCATAGCGATCTCAGAGGCGGTTGTTAAATCTTCGAGTGATCTCGAAGAGGGCCAATGAATCTTGGTGTGGGTTTCCTTATCATGGAAATGCTTGGTTCCTTAGAGAGGAGTGGCTTGCATATACCCATGGTCCTTGACGCAAAAGTGTACTTCTTGATGGTGGTGGTTGGTATAGTTCTTCCTCCTTGACATGGCAGTCTTCAAATGTTCCCTAACTAGCTGAACGGCTCTTCTTCCATCTTTGGGTAGACGAGTAGGTCACTAAGTAAAAGTGACAACCAACGTGACCAAGTAGTCCATGAAGTTTCTGTTCATGGGTTACATAAGGTAGGCTGGGGCATTGGTGGTGGTAATGGTTGAGTATTGGCCAAGGTTTCCTTGTCCTAGAGCCAAAGCCCATGGTTGTGATTCCGACCATATCGTGGCTTGGTGGGGCTTAAGGGTTTCAAGGATTCTAGGGTGCGAGTGAGCGTTTATCATCTTATCCTTGAGTACAGTTTCTGAGATGCCAATAGTTCTACCTAGTCCTTCAAACAAATAACCTTATACCACCGAAAGCATCATTTCGTATAGGTCAAATCCAATCATCACTCATGTTGTCTATATGCTCGTGACTCCCGAGGGGAGGTCTAACAAAATCATATATGTCTACGATCCCCAAACTCATATGTATGGCTACCCCTAAAAATCCATGGGTACACCATATAAGCCACGAAGCTTGAATGTGACAATCGAAGTGCTCAGCCTATTCTTCCAAGGTCTAAGATAAAGCACCTCTATCCTAAGGAAACACGTCACATGCCACTCCAAAATCTTGTTTCCTTCCTATGAATCAACTCCAACAACCCGTTAACTACCATTAATCACTATATAATCCTTTAATTCTACAAATCCAGTGTCTAGGGTGCTCCACATGATCTCCTAAAGTCCTATAATCCCCAAACACTTGAAAGGCTATCCTTACTATAGTAAATCCACCAATTTCCATCATCATGGTCAAGTAAACTCCAAGGTCATGCTTATATAGATCCCTAAATCAACACCGACAATTAATCCAATCTCCTAGTTTATTGTCCATCGAGAAACATGGTATCATGATCGAGATCATCGATCTAAATCTAATTTACTCCGAACCATGTAGACTTACTCAGCATCTATATTCAACTAGAATCACCTGCTTAAATCCAAATCTCATGTCCAACGAGAATTCCTACATGTTTCCCTCAAGTTATCATTGTAATGCCAACTATCTCCTATCAATATCCCTTGGCTAAGTCTAATCCTCATGCGTCCAAGAATTTCAGCTTGCGACCATAATTGTCCTACTAAATCCAATTTACTTAGGGGTAATGAAATCTATGCTGCCATATTAACATGATCCCACCGAGTTCACCTACCAACATGAAAGCCTCACAATCCACCAAATAGTCTTAGATAAATCCCTCTAGGTCATTGATATAAACTCATCAAGTCATTTGTCATCTATTCTATATCCTCAATTTGTCTTCCCTATGGCATCATTAGTTCTTGTGCGATATTAGGATGACAACCTACTCGTTCACTATGTCTACTAGTTCCATAATGAACCCAGTGATAAGCAAGGTTACGGAGGCTTAACTGGTTCTATTGCAATTATGTGGGTTAAGCACATGGTTAAGGATTCGAGCTGGGGTGTCTTGTGGAGTCTCAAAGGGTCTAGGAATGGGTTTCTAGTCTAGAGGGTTAAACATAACTCTATGGGGAAGCACTCGGTCGTGGAGGTCGTAGCAAAAAGTCTTCATTGCTAGTTGGCTGCCGAGGTGGAATTCTCGGTGCATTTTGTCTTGCTAGCCTTCAGTTGATGAGAGAGATGAGAGGAAGAAGTAGCATAGAGGAGGGGAATGCCTAAAGGGGGTTCTAAGTGCAAACAAACAAGTGCCGGAAGGGCCAAACAAAGGAAAACAAGGAAGGTCATATAGTCGCGTACTTGTTGCCTAGGGCAAAAGTGCGACTCATATCAAAACACAAACAAATAAAAACAAGCAACACACAGTCATGGTTCTATTCGAACCATCATACGGACTCGACTGCGCATAGGGGGTACACGACTCATCCTACCCTAGGGGTTCTCGGACCAAGTAGTCGTGCTTTACTTCATGCCTCATGCAGTCTTTTGGGTTTTCCTCGGGTGTTGCTACGTCTCTTGTAGTTGTTCGATGAAACAATCCGGGTTGAGCCTGAAGATTCTTCAACATCTTCTCGCATGTTGAAGTGATGGGGTGAAGGTGGCTCCTCGTAACTGGCATTGACTTGGTCTTCTATTGTCTTCTTAATCACGACGATCCCCTTTTTGTCTTCTAACCCGTCGATGGTACCAGGTAGGCAATCCTTTATGCAATGACATTATCAAGGCATAATATAGGTCCATCATGTCGGTTATGTTGATGAAAACATCGACACCAACAGCGGGGGATGAGGAGAACCATTTTCCTGCTCACTATGGTGAGGCGGACCAAATGGCGAGGTTCTCATCCACCGGTGGTTGCCGATACAACAACGGTAAGGACAGGATTGCTCTATTAGCGATGTATATCATGATCTTGCATATCCTATACCCTGGTTATCGTAGGCCAAGGTTGCATCATCCTGGGGCAGTGTTGAGGGTGTCACCATCTTTTGGGTCCCGATGTCCTCATTCCTCGAGACGGTATCTTCTATTGGTATCATCCTGTCGTGGTGTTGCCAAACTTGTGTTCAGAAGACGTGGGCGAATGTCTGGCAAGGCGTCGTCCTTCTAGGTTATCCACAAGGATTACAAGGAATCCAGTGGTCAGGGGCATAAGGGTTCTAGCGACCAAAGGTTTTGAAGGGGAAGAGATCAATAAGGAAAGTATACCTTAGTTTTCGAAAAACTGAGAAGGGAAGAGAAGTATAGATAGTTTTAAAAACTAGTAGTAGTTTTGGAAATAGTTTTACCCTAACTAACGACCATGCTAACTAAGGCTTCCTACAGTCCGGATGGCTCTGATACCAGCTCTGTGGGGACCCCGACTCATAAGTCCAGATCACCGAATGCACGTGTACAGTGATCCCAGAGATCAATGCTCACTGAACACACAGAAGCTGAATAACAAGAGTCTTACATCCATACATATCGTTCTACACAAGTAGGACCATTATGGTCAAGTCTTGAGTGTGTCATAGCAGCGGAAATCTTCAATAACAACTTGGACCCATGCCATCTGCCTTAACCCTACAGGCATTCTGACTGGGAAGCGTCCTAGATCGCATGTTCGTCGCCGAAGTATTCTTCATTATATCTTATTCTTTCATGCCTAGCCAACAAAATAACCAGTGGCAAGCCAATGAGTACTTTGAATGTACTCGCAAGCAACCCATGATTGGAACAGGGCACAACAATGCAATGACATAGCACTAAGTAGGTAGTTTGCAGAAAGCTAGTTTTGAGTGCAATGACATGATCTAACAATATGTAAAGTATGCATCACGAGAGTACAGATATGCGCATGGACAAGTTACAGATATCAAAATATGCGGAGTTGGACACCAATCCAACTTGTTCATCATGTCAACCCAGCTGACTCACCCCAAATGGTTTATCAACACACACACATAGTCTGTATATTCTGGACATAGTTTAAGCAGCACCGCCCAACTGTCCTTGACCGTGGACACGGCTATTCAATAGTTTTACACTCTGCAGAGGTTGCACACTTTACCCACAAGATCCGGGGAACTTCCGTGTCATCCACGACCCATGGTACCTCAAGTACCCGGGGTAAGCACCCGATCATTACCTTTCCCTAGACGACACTAACATAGAGTCCACTCGATTGGTAGTAACCCCCGTGCCCAACATTCACATCTTAAAATTGTGGAGCCTCGCTCCCATATTCATCACATACCACAAGCACGGGGTACCAACGGTGTGTCCGGTGCCCTGTGAAAACAGTCATGGCCGCCCTACCTGGCACGACCCCGTCTCGAGAGAGCGCAACAACGACTCTCCCGTCACTAGTAATTCGGGCTCCAAGCAATTATCGGCCTAGGTAATCAGTAATGCCCTTTCCCATATAAGGGTAGAGTGGTTGCGCATGTAAGGTTGGGACAGTCGACAAATCTTAAATCTAATCCGTTTTCAAAAACAACACACACACTTGCCTCGGTACACCACTTCGTCATCAAGTGGTTACCCATCTCAGTATCTCCCTCGGGTATAAGTGGCACCCGACAGGGTTTTTGAAAAAAAGTCTTCTGAAAATACTTTGCCTCCATCACCATGCATATCCCAATCCCTTTTTGCGTAGCAACTACTCTAGCATCCTACCTACTCCCACCGGCATAACCCTCATAAAGAGGTAGGGTCATGCACCATGCAGGTATCAACGAGGAAGTAACGGTGGGAAACCACCCCATGTGGTCACCTCATCATCATGTCTCCGATGCAAGCAATAAAAATGCCATATGACATGCATAAAAAGGTGTCATAGACATGGTCAAAGTGCTGCTTGCCTGTTTTAACAAAGTCTTCGAGGTCTTCAAATATCTCTGGTCCAACTCCGAGCATTTCGTCTACTTCGTCAACTATGGCCGAAAGCAACCGTGATAAGCAACAGAACAAGGCAAAAAATAAAAGTGCTCTAAAAATATTAATTTGACTTTTCTAGGACATCTCTGGTTATATGAAGAATAACCAGAGTGGTTTCATTGGAGTTGGGTCAGTGGATGTTTCTAAACATTTTGATATGATGGAATCAAGGGGATTATGGATTTGCAAGAAGTGTACAAAAATATATTTTTGAAAAATGAGCAAAGGCACCCATTTAACAAACCATGATTTTAGAAGCATCTAGGAGTTGGTTTCACTGGATTTGGAGTTCAAATGAATTCCCTATGAATTGGCAAAAGTTGAAAAATATGAAGAAATGGCTCATAATATTGTGTGGCATAGAAAGTATTAAGAAAAATGTTCATAAACTAATTTATGAACTTAGGAGCATCTAGAAATTTGAATCATAGCATTTGGATCAAATTTGAGCTCTCTGTGGTTTTCTAAAGTTCATCACAGAAATGGAAAATGGGGTTTTGATAAATATTTCTGAAGAGAAAGTTTCTAGAAAAATGTGCAAATAGCACCATGTGATAGATCATGATTTATGGAGATACTAGGAATTTGAATCATTGGATTTGGAGCTCTGTTGAATTATTTATGGATTTTTGAAGTTGATTTGAAAAAGAAAAAGGAAATAAGGCTTTAACCTTATCCTGCGCACAAGGCACCAGATAGACCGTGGGCCGGCCCGGCCGCATGGCCGCACGGGGCGATGTCGAAGGCGCCCATGCGGAGTTCGCCTTCACCGCGGCGACGCGTGAGAGGTTGAAACCGCCTCCACTTGCCAGCGTGGCCCAGTGGCTGGGCCACTAACGAGCGGGGCCCGCCTGCAGGGCCTTCGTCTTTGTCTTCCTCCCATGCGCTTGCCTGGCCGAGGGAGCAGAGAGCCCTGACGGCGACTGCCGGTGCTATGGAGCACCTCCGGCGACGCCCTGGCTATGGATGAGCTCGGCGCCGAACGCCGCATCCACTCGTGTATGCCACGGGTGCCGGGGATGGTTGAGGCGGCGGCGGCTTGGACGTGGGCGGACGGTGGCGTCGGGCGAGATTGGGCACGGCGCTACGGTGCGCCCTCAGACGGGGTAAAGAGCGTGGGAGCTCCGCCTTGCTCAGGGGAGCCTGCTGGTGGAGAGAGGAGAGGGAGAAGAGCTCGGGCTCGGCTGAATTTAGGTGGAGGCCGGCGGCGGCTCTCCGGCCATGGAGGGCTATGGAGGGCGCGGGGAGAGGAGAGAGCCGGTCGAGATGATGCGCAGGAGGGAGAGAGAGCCATCGGAAGCCGAAGAGGGCTCGGGGTGGCCTTTAATGGAAGGGGCGAGGTGCACCGTGAGCTCATGCGCCGGTGACGCTGTTGCCGTTCCTGCAAGCCACGGGGGCTCACGTGGGGCGTGTCCGGGGTGTTTGTAGGGGTGGTCTACGCCCAGAGGAAGGGAGAGAAGGAGCGGGGCAAGGCTCTGGTGCTCGCGCGTGCGAGGCCATGCATTAGCCGAGCCGGGCGGCTCTGGGCACGCGCCGCAGGAGGTGAGAGAGAGGGAGAGACGAGGGGGCCTACACGGTGGCGTGTTGCGGACATCGAGGCACCTGGACTGGCGCGAGGGGGAGGCCCGAGGCGGACGGGGGACGCGGCGTCAACGGTCGAACGCCCTGCCAGGCGCTCCAGAGCGCGCCTTTGGTCGGCATCTGCGGCTTTTCCACGCGCACTCGCGTGTCCACTTGTGTCTAGTGGCTGCAGGTGGGAGTAAACAATGGGGAGGGAGGCTTTGGATGCTCTGGAACTTGCCAGGAGTGGGAGAGAGATGAGAAAGGGAGGGAAAGTGGTTGTCCAGAGAAGAAAAATGGGCCTCTGCCCCCCCCCCTTAATCATTGCCCCTTGGGAAGCAAAGCATGTAGGAGTCAGAGGAGGACCAGGTGAGGCCGTGGGAAAAAGTTCAGCTCATGGAGATTAGTGGAAGGGGGCTAAACAGGGATTTTGTGTTTTTGCCAGAAGGTGTTTGATGGTGGTTTGGGCAAGAAATTTAATTTCACTTGACATGAAACTTAACAAGATGAAATGTCACATAGAAGTGGGGTGTTCCACCAAGTTTGAGCTCATTTGGGCAAGGTAGCCAATGTAACTTTTGTAAACCCTATAAATCAATATAAATGGACTTTCCAAGATTTAATCATGCAAATTTATTCTCCTTGATGCACCACTTAGTGTAGTGTCATAATTTGAGGTTCTGAACATGTCCAAAAAAGTTGAGATCAAAAGGAGAAAGTTGCCAATGTAATCTTGTTCAAATTTGGTTCTGGACAGAGAGGGTTTTGGGGCACCTTGATCAAGATAACATTCTCTCCAACTTGTGCCATTTGGTCTAGATGCATTATTACACCATTTGAGCATGTGCACCAAGTTTGAGAGCATTTGGACATGTTTGACAGTGCAAAGTTGTTCAAACTTGAAAAAGGACAGAAGTGGTTTTGAGAGGGTTTCATGGGGTTATACTGTTCTCCATGTCATGAGACTTGGCAAGATCATCAAACATGTCATATGTGACATGCTAGAATTTTCTTGGAATTGTTGGGGAATATTTCCTGTAGAAATATTTCAAATCCTTGAAATGGGCAGAAATGGTTTTGGGAGGTTTTGTCCAATATTTTGAACATGACCATGTGTTGAAACTCTTATATATGGAAAATATATGTCCACAGAGTTTCCCTGATTTTTTTCAAATATTTTTGAAACAATAAAATAATTTTTCCCTATTAAAGACCATTTCTGGCCTTAAGAAAAAGCTTTTAAATAAAATAGGAAAATAACTCTTAAAATTATATTTTTGTGGGTTATGGGAATCCTATATCTGATAGGTTTCAAATATACTCTTTGAAATATTTTTCATACCCAAAATCAAGTACTTGTAGTGCAAACCTTAATTCAGGGGTTTTTGGAAAACTAACTTTTGAAAATACTACTTGGCCAAATTATTTTTGTAAGAAAATACTATATTGCACTATACACATGGCATGATCATTGGGCAGAAGTTTGGGGCAAGTAGATGAAGTATAGGAGTTGGAGGATTTATTTGATTTTTTAGAGCACTTGCAAACAACAGAAAAAATCCAATCAAGGCAAGGTCCAAAACACTCAGAAATTTTTGTCATACCACATCTTATCATGATTTATTAGCTTAAGTGTTGTGGCATGAAAATCAGGGTGTGACGTGCATCCAACTTGCTTGCTCACGAAGACCTAGGGCACTTGAGGAGGCCCATTGTTGGAATATACAAGCCAAGTTCTATAATGAAAAATTCCCACTAGTATATGAAAGTGATAACATGAGAGACTCTCTACTATGAAGATCATGGTGCTACTTTGAAGCACAAGTGTGGTAAAAGGATAGTAACATTTTCCCTTCTCTTCTTTTCTCTCATTTTTGGGGCCTTTTCTTTTTTATGGCCTTTTTCTTTTTTTGGGCCTTCTCTTTTTTTATTCCTCACTTGGGACAATGCTCTAATAATGATGATCATCACACTTCTATTTATTTACAACTCAATGATTACAACTCGATACTAGAACAAAGATGACTCTATATGAATGCCTCCGGCGGTGTACTGGGATATGCAATGAACCAAGAGTGACATGTATGAAAGAATTATGAATGCTGGCTTTGCCACAAATACTTTGTCAACTACATGATCATGCTAAGCAATATGACAATGATGAATGTGTCATGATGAACGGAATGATGGAAAGTTGCATGGAAATATATCTCGGAATGGCTATGGAAATGCCATAATAGGTAGGTATGGTGGCTGTTTTGAGGAAGATATAAGGAGGTTTATGTGTGAAAGAGCATATCATATCACGGGGTTTGGATGCACCGGCGAAGTTTGCGCCAACTCTCAATGTGAGAAAGGGCAATGCACGTACCGAAGAGGCTAGCAAGGATGGAAGGGTGAGAGTGCGTATAATCCATGGACTCAACATTAGTCATAAAGAACTCACATACTTATTGCAAAAATCTACAAGTCATCAAAAACCTCGGCACTACGCGCATGCTCCTAGGGGGATAGATTGGTAGGAAAAGACCATCGCTCGTCCCCGACCGCCACTCATAAGGAAGACAATCAAATAACACCTCATGTTTCAAATTTGTTGCATAACGTTTACCATACGTGCATGCTACAGGACTTGCAAACTTCAACACAAGTATTTCTCAATTTCACAACTACTCAACTAGCATGACTTTGATATTATTACCTTCATATCTCAAAACAATCATCAAGCATCAAACTTCTCTTAGTATTCAACACACTCATAAGAATGTTTTATTATTAATCTTGCATACCAAGCATATTAGGATTTTAAGCAAATTACCATGCTAATAAGACTCTCAAAATAATCTAAGTGAAGCATGAGAGATCAATAGTTTCTATAAAACAAATCCACCACCGTGCTCTAAAAGATATAAGTGAAGCACTAGAGCAAAACTACAAAGCTCAAAAGATATAAGTGAAGCACATAGAGTATTATATCAAATTCCAACTCATGTATGGCTCTCTCAAAAGGTGTGTACAGAAAGGATGATTGTGTTATACTAACAAGCAAACACTCAAATCATAAAAGACGCTCCAAGCAAAACACATATCATGTGGTGAATACAAATATAGCTCCAAGTAAAGTTACCGATAGAAGTAGACGAAAGAGGGGATGCCTTCCGGGGCATCCCCAAGCTTTGGCTTTTAGGTGTCCTTATATTATCTTTGGGGTGCCATCGGCATCCCCAAGCTTAGGCTCTTGCCACTCCTTGTTCCACAATCCATCAAATCTTTACCCAAAACTTGAAAACTTCACAACACAAACTTAAAGTAGAAAACTCGTGAGCTCCGTTAGCGAAAGAAAACAAAATACCACTTCAAGGTACTGTAATGAACTCATTCTTTATTTATATTGGTGTTAAACCTACTGTATTCCAACTTTTCTATGGATTATAAACTATTTTACTAGCCATAGATTCATCAAAATAAGCAAACAACACACGAAAAACAGAATCTGTCAAAAACAGAACAGTCTGTAGTAATCTGTAGCTAGCGCAAGATCTGGAACCCCAAAAATTCTAAAATAAATTTCTGGACGTGAGGAATATATCTATTAATCATATGCAAAACGAATTAACTAAATAGTACTTTCCAAATAAAAATGACAGCAGTTCTCGTGAGCGCTAAAGTTTCTGTTTTTTACAGCAAGTTCAACAAGACTTTCCCCAAGTCTTCCCAACGGTTCTACTTGGTACAAACACTAATTAAACACAAAAAACACAACCAAAACAGAGGCTAGATAAATTATTTATTACTAAAAAGGAGCAACAAGCAAGGAATAAAAAAAATTGGGTTGCCTCCCAACAAGCGCTATCGTTTAACGCCCCTAGCTAGGCATAACAAGCAAGGATAGATCTAGGTATTGCCATCTTTGGTAGGCAATCCATAAGTGGCTCTCATGATAGATTCATATGGTAATTTTATTTTATTTCTAGGGAAGTGTTCCATGCCCTTTTTTTAATGTAAATTGAAATCTAATATTCCCTTCCTTCATATCAATAATTGCACCAGCCGTTCTAAGGAAAGGTCTACCGAGAATAATAGGGCAAGAAGGATTGCAATCTATATCAAGAACGATAAAATCTATGGGCACATAATTCCTATTTGCAAAAATAATAACATCATTAATTCTTCCCATATGTTTCTTAATATTGGAATCCGCAAGATGCAAGTTTAGAGAGCAATCATCAAAATCACGGAAATCTAGCAAATCACACAAAGTTTTGGGAATAGTAGAGACACTAGAACCCAAATCACACAAAGCATAAAAATCATAATCTTTAATTTTAATTTTAATAGTAGGTTCCCACTCATCATAAAGTTTTCTAGGGATATAAACTTTCAACTCAAGTTTTTCTTCATAAGATTGCATCAAGGCATCAACGATATGTTCGGTAAAGGCTTTATTTTGACTATAAGCATGAGGAGATTTTAGCAAGGATTGCAACAAGGAAATACAATCAATTAAAGAGCAATTTTCATAATTAAGTTCCTTGAAATCCAATATAGTGGGTTTAGCATCATCTAGGGTTTTATGTATTTTAATCCCACTTTTATCAATTTCACCATCAAGATCTAAATACTCTGAATTTTTAGAATGCCTTCTAGGTAAAGGTGGATCATATTCGATCCCATCCTTATCAAGATTAATATTGCAAAACAAAGATTTAATAGGGTACACATCAATAACTTTTAGATCTTCATCATTATTTTCATAGGAACTAGAAGAACACGCTTTCATAAAGGCATCTTTCATAGCACGCGTCCTAGCGGTTCTTTCCTTGCACTCCTCAATGGAAATTATCATGGCTTTGAGAGACTCATTGATATAATGCTTAGGAGGAATAGATCTAAGCTTTAAAGAATCAACATCAAGAGAAATTCTATCAACGTTCCTAGCCAAATCATCAATCTTAAGCAATTTTTCTTCAATCATAGCATTAACATTCTTTTGTGAAGAAATAATTTTTTTAATATTAGATTCAAAATCATAGGGCATATTATTATAATTTCCACAAGAATTGTTGTAGGAATTACCATAATTATTAGAGGGATTACTAGGATAAGACCTAGGATTGAAATTTCCTCTATACGCGTTGTTACCAAAATTGTTCCTACCAACAAAATTCACATCCATAGATTCATTGTTATTCTCAATCAAAGTAGACAAGGGCATATCATTAGGATCATAAGAAACACTCTTATTAGCAAATAATTTCATAAGTTCATCCATCTTTCCACTCAAAACATTAATTTCTTCTATCGCATGCACCTTTTTATTAGTAGATCTTTCAATATGCCATTGAGAATAATTAACCATAATATTATGTAGGAGTTTAGTAGCATCTCCTAAAGTGATTTCCATAAAAGTGCCTCCCGCGGCCGAATCTAAAAGATTCTAGAAGCAAAATTCAATCCGGCATAAAAATTTTGTATAATCATCCACAAATTCAAACCATGAGTAGGGAAATTACGTATCATTAATTTCATTCTCTCCCAAGCTTGTGCAACATGTTCATGATCAAGTTGCCTAAAATTCATAATATCGTTTCTAAGAGAGATGATCTTAGCGGGAGGAAAATACTTAGAGATAAAAGCATCTTTGCACTTGTTCCATGAATCAATACTATTTTTAGGCAAAGATGAAAACCAAGCTTTAGCACGATCTCTAAGCGAAAAAGGAAATAGCTTCAATTTAACAATATCATTATCGACATCTTTCTTCTTTTGCATGTCACACAAATCAACAAAGCTATTAAGATGGGTAGCGGCATCTTCACTAGGAAGGCCGGAGAACGGATCTTTCATGACAAGATTCAGCAAAGCAACATTAATTTCACAAGATTTAGCATCAGTAAGAGGAGCAATCGGAGTGCTAAGGAAATCATTATTGTTGGTATTGGTGAAGTCACACAATTTAGTATTATCTTGAGCCATCGTGACAAACAAGCAATCCAACACACGAGGAAACAAAAAGCAAATGGGCAAAAGAGGCAAATAAAGAAAGAGAGGGAGGATAGAGAGAGAGAGGGCGAATAAAACGGCAAGGGTGAAGTGGGGGAGTGGAAAAAGAGAGGCAAATGTCAAATAATGTAATGCAAGAGATAGGGATTGTGATGGGTACTTGGTATGTTGACTTTTGTGCAGACTCCCTGGCAACGGCGCCAGAAATTCTTCTTGCTACCTCTTGAGCACTGCGTTGGATTTCCCCGATGAGGAGAGGATGATGGAGCAAAGTAGCGTAAGTATTTCCCTCAGTTTTTGAGAACCAAGGTATCAATCCAGTAGGAGGCTACGCGCGAGTCCCACGTAACTACACAAAAAACAATAGCTCAACGCAACCAACATGCTTAGGGGTTGTCAATCCCTTCACGATCACTTACGAAAGTGAGATCTGATAGAGATGATAAATAATATTTTTGGTATTTTTGGTATAGAGATGAAAAGTAAAAAGGTAAAAGCAAAGCAATAATAAAGTGATGGAGATTGATATGATGAGAAAGAGACCCTGGGGCCATAGGTTTCACCAGTGGCTTCTCTCAAGAGCATAAGTATTCTACGGTGGGTGAACAAATTACTATTGAGCAATTGGCAGAATTGAGCATAGTTATGAGAATATCTATGTATGATCATGCATATAGGCATCATGTCCGAGACAAGTAGACCGACTCCTGCCTGCATCTACTACTATTACTCCACTCATCGACTGCTATCCAGCACGCATCTAGAGTATTAAGTTAAAAACAGAGTAACGCCTTAAGCAAGATGACATGATGTAGAGGGATAGTTTCATGTAATATGATAAAACCCCCTTCTTGTTATCCTCAATGGAAACAATACAATACATGCCTTGCTGCCCCTTCTATCACTGGGAAAGGACACTGCAAGATCGAACCCAAAGCTAAGCACTTCTCCCATGGCAAGAACAACCAATCTAGTAGGCCAAACCAAACTGATAATTCGAAGAGACTTGCAAAGATAACCAATCATACATAAAAGAATTCAGAGAAGATTCAAATATTATTCATAGGTAGACTTGATCATAAACCCACAATTCATCGGTATCAACAAACACACCGCAAAAATAAGATTACATCGAATAGATCTCCACGAGAGAGGGGGAGAACATTGTATTGAGATCCAAAAAGAGAGAAGAACCCATCTAGCTACTAACTATGGACCCGTAGGTCTGAAATAAACTACTCACACTTCATCGGAGGGGCTTGGATGATGATGTAGAAGCCCTCCGTGATCGATGCCCCTTCCAGCGGAGCTCCGAAACACGCCCCAAGATGGGATCTTGTGGATACAGAAAGTTGTGGCGGTGGAATTAGGTTTTTGGCTCCGTCCCCGATCGTTTGGGGGTTGTCACGACCGGTTTTCCCAATAAAAATGTTTATTGAGAAACCAATCTTTTGAGTCCAGTATGAGAAAAATCCTCCTTACCGGTAGACAAATTCTTGATACAACAAGCCAGTAGCATAAAATATATTACAGGGTCGAGCTACGGTTGCTCAACCAAATTATTACAAGCACGCCAATAATTATACATAATGGCAGACATGACACAGTGGTATGGAGGCATACTACTGACTTGAGGATAGGGTGGTGGTGGAAAAACACAGCGGGGAGTGAGATACATGACTCTAAAACTGGCATCTCATCGAGCGTCGAGGTGAGGCTCGATGAATTTATTTGGTAGCGGAAGCGGATATAATATAGTGACCAGATCCAGGGTCGCACGAGACTGACTAGGATTCCTCTAGGCGTCGGACTCGCTATCAAATTCTTCATCCATGAGATCGCCTTCGTCAGCATCTGGCCAAATCAACAAGCCAGGTGAGTACTTTGAAAGTACTCGCAAGACAGTTCGAACGTAAGATATAACAAATGCATGCATGGATGCGTCATGATTAATTTTTAAAAGTGGCATATTAATTCATAAAAAAAGACAGGTATAAATGGGGGGTCGGCGGTAGACCGCTCGAAAACCCAAAAAAATAACTGTAAACCCAATCCGGGTGTCTGAAGCGACACCTCGATAGGAAGATAAATAAATAAAGCACGCCGCAGTCGGGCGTCTAGGCGACACCACATAAAGGGCTTTAAAAGAAATGCCACAGTCGGGACGTCTGAGCGACGCCACATAAAGGGCTTTAAAAGAAATGCCACAGTCGGCGTCTGAGCGACGCCACATAAGGGCTTTAAAAGAAATGCCACAGTCGGGCGTCTGAGCGACGTCACATAAAGGGCTTTAAAAGAAATGCCACAGTCGGGCGTCTGAGCGAAAGCCACATAAAGGGCTTTAAAAGAAATGCCACAGTCGGACGTCTGAGCGACATCACAGAAAGGGCTTTTATCGAAAGTAAATAATAACAATGCCACAGTCGGATGTCTGAGCGACATCACAGAAAGGGCTTTTATTCACAAGTAAATAATATTCATAATAAATATTCAATTCATGAGAATAAACGGGTTAGTCCATCCACAGGAATAAACATTTAACCGGACTTAGCACTCATGTGATTCACTGGAGTCTCTGTCATCAAAACTGACATTTGTCAGGATAAGATAATACCGAACTTGGACATGGAATAGATGATTCAAAGGAATATATGACTCTGCAGAGTTTGTACGAAAATTTTTCCCACAGCCAACGGATTTCCGTAGTCACGAAGGACTAGTTCCGTTTACGGTATTTCGGAAGAAAACACAGCTAACCAGTACACACCCATCCTACCTCTCGATGCCAGGAATCACCCTAGACATCGTCCAAGAAAAACTTTTGAGACGGGGAGATCACAATCTCGAATAGCATGGGATCAAATTTATATACACACGCTCTAAGGGGTGCCCCCCTCTCGGTCCCAACGGGAAACACCCATGCCCCCTGACCGGATGACTGGCTTTAATCCAGGGCCATGGAACCATCATCACGGCCTCTCCTTTTGGTGTGTACCAGGAAAGCGGTTTGCTACTTACTAAGCCATATTCCTTGCGGAAAACATGTGGTAGTACAGGGAAGGAAAGATGGAAGGAACTGGACTGATACGGGTTGACACTGAAGTCATATAGCCTGGCATAAGACTGGCATGCTACAACACTGCCATCTTACCCATCCTCATGCCAACACATGGCCATGCATACTCACATCCATCCACTTATGGATTTTCGAAACTCACTTGCCTCATTGTTGCATGTAACATGACATTCGTCGGTATGCTCATCAACATGCCATGAAACTACTTAATGCAAACATGCCAAAACAATCATCATATCAAAGGTTCAAACATGCTTGCCTGGATCAGAGTAGTCGGAGCCTAGCTCGGTGAAGTTTGCGGTCCCGTCACCTCCTTCGGTATCTACGGTATAAAGAAAATATACGCGCTATCGTGAATACCGTGAGGTGCACAAAAATTATTCCAAATATTTTTAAAATAAATATGATAAAAAAACTAGACAAAATTTTAAGGAGAACAGAAAAAGAATCAATCAAAAATACTTTTCTGTTAAAAAGTTATAAGGGTTTTAGTCCAGGGACTCATCTGTAATGAAACAGAAAGTTCCCAGGGGCTAACTTATAAAAACAGAAAACGATTCGAATAAGAATGCGCCGGCCCAGCGGGAAAACGCATTTGGCAGAAGACGTTTTCAGAAAACGGTTCGCTTAGAAAGGACAGAGAGGCTGACAGGCGGGTCCCGCCCGTCAGGTTTGAATTTTCAAACGGGGCGGCAGAGCTCAACGGTGCCCGAGAGCCGCGGTGGTCGCCGGCGGCGATCCACGGTGAGGCAGGCAGATCGGAGAGTACCTCCATGTTCAGGGCGCCATTCCGCGTCGGTTGGTGGTGGTGGTGGTCGCCGGCGAGTACCACGTCGACGGCGAGCCTTGCTCCGGCGGACGGCGGTTCGAGTGGTCGAGGGCTTCGTCGGAGAGAGCTGCGGAGATCAAATTGAGGAGGGGGTTAGACCTCTGGTAGCTAGAGGAGGCTATAGACGAGATTTGGGTGCCGGGGACGGCCTCACCGAAGCGATTCGAGCTGGTGGCCGAGGCGGATCGGGGCGGCCGGAGTTGGGGGAGGAGACCTCCTCGAGGTCCTCCTGGTGGCTTGGCAGGGTCCTGGAGAGGTGCAGTGAAGGTGTGTGCTCGTGAGCGAGCTCGGGGTCCTTTTTATAGGCGATCCGAGGCGGTGGCCGTGAACGGAGTTCTCCGGCGAAGGTTACGGCGGCGCAGAGCTTGGTCTGGGAGGTTTAGGGAGTTGGACGTCAACGTGGAGTTCCACCGGTTCCGTTTTGGTGCTAAACGAGCTTGGATTGGGTGCTTTGGGCGAGCTCGACGGAATGGGGCGGCGCGGGCCCGTCGGCGGCAGGGAGTACGTTCCGTGCTTGCCAGGCCACGGCGACGGTGCCACGGGCGTGCGCTGGCATGGCAGGGACACGCGGAGAGCCAGGGGGCGTTGGGCGGCGCCGGGTGGCGTGGCGAGCGGGCTCGGGCCCTCGCTGGCCGCCACGGGTGGCGCAGCCACCGCAGAAACGGCCAACTCCGGCGATGCTCGCCGCCACCGACACCTGTGCCCGTCCAAGGGGGCGTGCGGTGCTCTGGCCAGGGAGGAGCGGCCGTGCGCAACGCGCCAGGGGGCACTGGTGATGGATGACAAGTCACTGACGAAAAACGACACTGACTGAATTCTGAAACTCTGAATTTTTCTAAAAGTCTACGGAAATAGTGCCGGCCAAGTGTTCGACGAAATGATTTTGGCATGTGGAGAATTTTCCTTGAGCTGAATTTTGGTGGGGTGGCTTCTCATTGCACCTGGAGGCTGCCTGAATTTTGGTGGAATTTTTGGAGAAGTGTAGATATGAATTTCACCAAATTTGTCAAATCTGGTCCAAACTTGCAGTGAGTGAAATTTGAAATATTTGAAAAGAAGAAGAGTGGCTCAAGATGGTTCTAGGTTGTGGGTACTAAGGACAATCCAGAGGAGTTGGTTTGAGATAAAAACTCAAAGGCAATGAGGTACTTGCTTTGAAAATCACTCAGGCTCAAAATAATTTGCAAAAATGATTTGAGAGATAAAATAATTGAAAAAAAATCCAAAACTTGTTTGAACTTGTTGAGACAGAGAATCTAGATTGTTCAAAGGTGGAGGGAGGGATTTTGAGAAGATTTACTATAAGGGAACATGGTAAAACCATGGGTGGTTTCAAGATAAGAAAAACCTCAAAATTCACAAAGTTCTTTTTATAAAAAAAAGAATAATTTCCAAAAATATACTTTGAGAAGGGAACCAACAGAGAAAGAGTTTTAAATGATCAAACACCATAGTTTGAAGAATATACAAAAATAAAAATCCTTGCCAAAGAAGTTTCTAAGAGGAAGGTTTTCTGGAAAAAATTTAAATGGCCTCTGTTCAAAATCCAACAAAGTTTTTGCTGAAAAAACCAAATAAAAATTTTGGAGTTTCACAGGGGTACGTAGGTATATATAGGAGGAAGAAGTACGTCGGTGGAGCTTCGAGGGGCCCATGAGGCAGGGGGCGCGCCCTAGGGGGGCGCCCTCCACCCTCGTGACTGCCTCGTGGCTTTCTTGACGGAGGGTCCAAGTCTCCTGGATCTTATCTGATGAGAAAATCACGTTTCCGAAGGTTTCATTCCGTTTGATATTCTGTTTCTCCGAAACACTGAAATAGGCAAAAAACAACAATTCTGGGCTGGGCCTCCGGTTAATAGGTTAGTTCCAAAAATAATATAAAAGTGGAAAATAAAGCCCAATATAGTCCAAAACAGTAGATAATATAGCATGGAGAAACCAAAAATTATAGATACGTTGGAGACGTATCATAGTTTATAGTGGATTAAGTTGGAGCACCCCTAAAGGGTTTAATCTTTTCGGAAGCAGTGCCTATGGTTATGTGGCAGATTGGAAATTTATAATATCCAATTGTAGAGAACTTGACACCAGAGCTGAATTAAAATACACCAACCGCGTGTGTAACCATGACCGTCTCTTTTTGAATGAGTTCGAGAAGAGAACATGGTAGGGTTATGATTGAATCGTAAGTAGTTCAGGATCACTTATTGATCATTACTAGTTTGCGACCGTTATGCATAGTAACTCTTCTTACTCTTGTACTCGTAAGTTAGCCACCATACAATTGTTAGTGCTGCTCCAACCTCACCACTTATCCATTCCATACCCATTGAGCTTTGTTAGTCTTGATACCCATGGTAATGGGATTGTTGAGTCCTTGTGGCTCACATATTACTACAACAACAGTTGTAGGTACATGTAATGCGATGATATGACGTTAGAGCGATGCTTGCTTGTTTTGGAGTTCTTCTTCTTCGATCAAGGGATAGGTTCCAGGTCGGGAACCTGGTATTAGCAGGGTGGATGTTGTTCTTCTTTTTTGTTTGTTTTCATCCGTAGTCGGATCCTGCTCTTCCGTATGATGATTGCTATGTATTGTTGTATTGATGTTTTCATTATGTAGCTTGTGGCGAGTGTAAGCCTTATCTGGTATAATTATCTATTCAGTACATGCTATGTTGTAATGATATCAACCTTGCTATGCGCTCGAAATGCGGTTGTGCCCCGATCATGAAACTCCTGACATTTAGGAGTTATGGCAGTGTCCCGGGGAGTTGAGCTCCATGGTGCTTTCGTCACAGTGTTTATAATTTCATTTCCAGAATACCAGAGGACACCGACATCGAAAACGCTTCTATACTCTTTGTGGTGAGAGTAGTTTTGCGCCACCCAGTACTAGGGAGAGCGGTCAGATGTATTGCCACAGCTGGTATATCTGTTTTTTTAAGGTTTGGGCTACACAGTTTCTGAGGTTCTTAGTTATGTGTTGAGGAGGCGGTACATTTGGAGTGTAGAATTCCGCTAGGAGTTGTGTGATGATATTTTGCTCCTTGTACTTGTTGTACCGGATTTCATAACCAAGAATTTCGGGAGTTCATAGGTGGGAATTCAATTAGTTATCTACGCTTATCTTCCGACAAATGCATGAGGGGTTATGTATTTGTTTCCATTTTATTCTGTAAGCCAAATCCTTTGTTTTGATTTGAGCAGTGGTATTCGAGTTGCCTCAAAGTCAAGTGTTGATTCCATACCTTTCCTAAGCTGTGTTCTCATATTTATATGTGAATGCTAATCCTTCTGGATCATTGAGATTGTCATGTCAATCCTTTTCAACCGGTGCACTTGTCTTCAAGTTATTCTATACGGGCGCCATTGAGAAGCCTGAGGATTCGCTCGTTTCACCCGTCCCGAGTTGCCTTTGTGTTTTTACCCTCCCACCCTTTCTCTTCACGGTGTCAGAGGTCGCAATCAAGTATCCATTTTATTCATGTGAAGTCTCTTCATTCTTTTCCTTCAATGTTCTTATTCGGTGATTTCTCACGAAGATTCTCAAGAGCTTCAAATTTACTATTTTTCGTTCTCTTTTCTTCTCCGGTAGACTAAACTCAAGCTTTGATGTTGTTTGTCTCTCTTCCTCTTGCTTCACATGTTTTCCCATGTTGGAATTTCTTATCCAAGGCTCTCTGATTTATTCACCTCTTGATATTCATATCTGGAGTGTCGAAGATATCTCAGAAGATTTGTTTTTCCATTATAGATCCGTTCAAACTATTTTGAGCTGGTTACCTCATTTAAGATATTTAATACAACAGGTGCATAGTCGCTTTCTAAGCATTCGTTCCAATGGTGTTTTCTTTTTAGTGGGCCCATGACCCACAGGTCATTTCCCAAGATCTTGCCTGACGCTTCTAATTATTCCGGAGTGATTCCAAAATTCTTTTAGAGTTTGACGTAAGAATGATTTCTCATCAGTCAAATGTCTTCTCCGAGGAGGTGCACTTCCCGAAAGCCTCGATAGATGTCTTGCCAGGTTTCTTCTTCTTCTCCTTGGCGGGAGCTGTAGCCTTGATGGTCTCCATGATACGTCCATTTTGCATCATGCTTTTATAATGATATTTATTGCATTATGGGCTGTTATTACACATATTATCACAATACTTATGCCTTTTCTCTCTTATTTTACAAGGTTTACATGAAGAGGGAGAATGCCGACAGCTGGAATTCTGGACTGGAAAAGGAGCAAATATTAGAGACCAATTCTGCACAACTCCAAAATTCTAGAAACTTCACGAAGAATTATTTTGGAATATATAAAAAGTATTGAGCGAAAAAGCACCAGAGGGGGGCCACCTGCCATCCACAAGGTTGGGGGCGCGACCTACCCCCTAGGCATGCCCCCTGCCTTGTGGGCTCCCTGGCAGGCACCCGATGCCCATCTTTTGCTATATGGTGTGTTTTGACCTGGAAAAAATCAAAAGGGAGCTTTCGGAATGAAGCGTCGCCGTCTCGAGGAGGAACCTGGGCAAAACCAATCTAGGGCTCCGGCAGAGCTGCTCTACCGGGGAAACTTCCCTCCCGGAGGGGGAAATCATCGCCATCATCATCATCAACAATCCTCTCATAGAGAGGGGTCAATCTCCAGCAACATCTTCACCAGCACCATCTCCTCTCAAACCCTAGTTCATCTCTTCTATCAGATCTTTGTCTCAAAACCTCAGATTGGTGCCCGTGGGTTGCTAGTAGTGTTGAATACTCCTTGTAGTTGATGCTAGTTGGTTTATTCGGTGGAAGATTATATGTTCAGATCCTTAATGATAATTAATACTTCTCTGATTATAAACATGAATATGCTTTGTGAGTAGTTACGTTTGTTCCTGAGGACATGGGAGAAGTCTTGTTATAAGTAATCATGTGAATTTGGTATTCGTTCATTATTTTCATAAGATGTATGTTGTCTCTCCTCTAGTGGTGTTATGTGAACTTCGACTACATGACACTTCACCATTACTTGGGCCTAGGGGAAGGCATTGAGAAGTAATAAGTAGATGATGGGTTGCTAGAGTGATAGAAGCTTAAACCCTAGTTTATGCGTTGCTCCGTAAGGGGCTGATTTGGATCCATATGTTTCAAGCTGTGGTTAGATTTATCTTAGTTCTTCTTTCGTAGTTGCGGATGCTTGCGAGAGGGGTTAATCATAAGTGGGAGGCTTGTCCAAGGAAGGGTAGCACCCAAGCACCGGTCGACCCAGATATTAAATTATCAAAGTAACGAATGTGAATCATATGAGCACGATGATAACTAGCTTGACAATAATTCCCATGTGTCCTCGGGAGCGCTTTGCTTCATATAAGAGTTCATTCAGGCCTGTCCATTGCTACAAAAAGGATTTGGACACCTTGCTGCACCTTGTTTACTTTTGTTACTTGTTACTCGTTATGAATTATCTTATCACACAACTATCTGTTACCGATAATTTTAGTGCTTGCATAGAATACCTTGATAAAAACGCTTGTTATTTCCTTCCGCTCCACGTTGCGTTCAACACTCTTACTTATCGAAAGGACTATGATAGACCCCCTATACTTGTGGGTTATCAAGACTTTTTTCTGGCACCGTCTCCGGGGAGTGAAGCGCATTTGGTGAGTGGAAGTTGGTAAGGAAACATTTATATAACGTGCTGAAATTTACTGTCACTTGATACTATGGAAAATAATCCTTTGAGGGGTTTGTTCGGGGTATCTTCACCCTGACCGGAAGATCAAAAGAGTTGCCCATCAACCTACTACACCTACTGAAAATATTTACTATGAAATTCCTTCGTGTATGATAGAGAAACTGCTAGCTAATCCTTACGCAGGAGATGGAACATTACATCCTGATATGCACATAATCTACGTGGATGAAGTTTGTGGATTATTTAAGCTTGCAGGTTTGACCAAGGATGTTGTCAATAAGAAGGTCTTCCCTTTATCTTTGAAGGGAAAGGCATTGACATGGTATAGGATTGTGATGATATTGGACCATGGAACTACAACCGATTGAAATTGAAATTTCATCAAAAGTTTTATCCTATGCATCTGGTTCATCGTGATCGGAATTATATATAATTTTCGGCCTCATGAAGGAGAATGTATCGGTCAAGCTTGGGGGAGGCTTAAGTCAATGTTATATTCATGCCCCAATCATGAGCTTTCAAGAGAAATTATTATTCAAAAACTTTTATGCTCGACTTTCTCGTAATGATCAATCCATGCTTGATACTTGTTGTACTAGTTCTTTTTTGAGGAAGACTATTGAATTAAAATGGGATTTATTGGAAAGAATTAAAAGCAACTCTGAAGATTGGGAACTCAGTGAAGGTAAGGAGTCAGGTATAAACCTGAAGTTTGATTGTGTTAAATCATTCATGGATACCGATGCTTTTCGTGATTTTAGCACTAAATATTGACTTTACTCTGAGATAGTAGCTTCTTTCTGTGAATCATTTGCTACTCATGTTGATCTCCCTAAGGATAAGTGGTTTAAATATCATCCTCCCATTCAAGTGAAAGTAGTAGAACCTATTAAAGTTGAAGAAGAAACAATTACTTATAATGTTGACCCTATTGTTCCTACTGCTTATATTGAGAAACTACCTTTTCCTGTTAGAATAAAGGAACATGCTAAAGCTTCAACTGTGGTTTGTAAGAGTTATACTAGAACACCTACACCCCCTGAATCAATTAAAGTTGAACCTAGTATTGCTATGTTTAAAGATCTCTTGGTTGATAATATTTATGGTGTAGCGACCCGACCTCAGACGGTCAAGTCTCTTTGCTTCAGTGTCATCCCTGGATCGGTAATGCTGACACACACAGTACTCGAAGGATTTATAACAGAGTAGCAATCACACACTTATTACATTGAATGTCTAAAAAGAGAACTTATTACAATAAATATGGCATAAGGCCATCTAATACGATAACAGTGGAAGGCTTGGAAGATAAAGTGAGTCCATCAACTCCAACGACATAGCTGAGCTGCACGGCAACGACCTAACGAACCTTACTCCTCGTCTAAAAAGTCTGCAACATAATATGTTGCAGCCTGAAAATGGGGCAGCACATGGAATATGCTAGCAATATAACACAGTAGAGCAAGAACTGAATAATGCTATCACTACATGAATATTTCGCTGGTGGAAAGGCTCTAGGGTTAAAGTTTTTCAAAAGCCAATTTTTTCCCTACAACAAAGGAATAGATTTTATTTAACTATCATGGTAGTTGAAACATCATTGAGAAGGTTCCTCCAACTCAATCCCAATTAAAAGTAATTATCAACCCAACAATATTAAATTAGACTGATGAGATACATATGATAATCCAAGTACTAGATACTCAAGATGTCCATAACTGGGGACACGGCTAACCATGATTATATTGTACACTCTGTAGAGGTTTGCGCACTTTTCCCCACAAGACTCGATCTCCTCCGTTGGATTTCTCGCACTACATGGTGTTTGAGAAATGGATGACCGAGACACAGTCTTCCATAAGAATTAACTCTCTACTCTGGGTAGACAGTACCACCTACAACCCACTACATCTGTTAGTCTACCTCTTCGACAGCTTCACGCAAATTACTCAACTATGCCAGAGCCCATAATGGCTTGTGGCTACACACGGAAGTTTCTAGCATGAAATATCTCAGTTCCCTTTGAGCCTGGGTGGCGGACCTTAGGATTATCACACGGGTACTCCGGGATATCCTAGGACAACACTGGATTCTCCAGGTGCCCGACAAGCAATCCACCCAGATGTGTATTAAAGTTTCCACCTTAAGTTGAACCATTAATTAAAAATCTCACGTATGTAATGGATTCACTCACCCAAACCATGTCTACGAGCATAGCATAGCAATATAAGCTTTACGTAGATGTAACACCCAAGGGTTTGTTAATAACAGGGCAAGGTTCTACCTCATCAACTACTTCCCAAACCCACATGTTATATCACAACGTACTCATGCAATGTTTGAGGATTTTAACTAATGCATAAAAACTGGGTGATAAAGGGGTATGATCAAAGTGTTACTTGCCTTGCCGATGATCCGCAAAACCTAGAGACTCGTAGTAGCACGCTTCGCACTCCGGGTGTTCTATCACAAACAAACAATAGAATACATAAGCAATCAAGCAAATATGCATGGGTAAAACACAAATAAGAAGATCTAATCCGGAAAGTTCAACTTAGGAACTCCGGTTTGCAAAAAGAATCAAATCAATCGGAGCAACGAAACTCAAACTACGAAAGAAACAAGATCTGATTACTAATCTATACTAAAGTCAAATTTTACAATACCAAAATCTTGTTCAAGGTGGTTAAACGGAAAGAGGGCTTCGAGACAAAGATCTAGGCGCTTGGATCGCCTGATTCTGATAAACGAGCGAAAAGATAAACTAAAACGAAAATCGGATCAGAAATCACGATCGAAAATAATCGCAGAAAAACCCTGGAAAAAGAAAAACTGATGAATAATCGCAGAAAAACCCTGGAAAAAGAAAAAGTGAAAACCGTTCGTTAAAATGAATGTACGGACGAACGTCCGCTAAATAAATAAACCAAAAAAGACTAAAACCAAACTAATCTAAAAAACTAGGGTTTAAATAAAAACCGATCCATTTTTAGCTAAACCGGAAAAAAATCGGCGGTGAAACGGATCGGATCGGAACGGCGGCTCCGGAGGGGCGAGGTGGGGCTGTGGGGTGGCGGCGACGGTGGGGTGGTGCGGCGCGGCGGCTCGGCGGCGGCTGCGGGCACTGCTGCTGCTGCGGCTTGGGTGGCGATGTGGGGCGGCGGCGGCGGGTATTTAAGAGGGGGAGGGGCGGGCTCGGCTTGGGGGAGGGGCAAACCGAGGCGGCGGCGGTCTCCCGGACTCCGGCGGAGTCCGGTGCGGGCACGGGGCGCGCGGGGGAGGCGGTGGCGCGGGTTTGGGCCGGTCGGCTCGGCTGGGCTTCGGCCTAGTCGGGCGCTGACTTTTTTTTATAACGTTCCGACAAAAATAAATCCTACAAAAATAAATAAAAATCTAAAAATTCCAAAACAAATTCCCACCATCTAAATAAAATATTTAGAACAAGATGAACATTTTCTTGGCCCTAAAATGCAATTTTGAAAACGTGCAATTTTTCTAATGCAAAAAAAATTGCAATAAAATCCAAATAAATCATTTATTTGATTTTAATATTTTTCCTCTAATATTTCATCTATCTTGGAGAAGTCATTTTATCTCCTCTCATATATTTTTATTTTAGAAATATTAGGAAGGAAAAATAATCAAAACCAAATGATCCTCTTTTCAAAATTTGAGAAAACTCAAATATGAAATTAACGAAATCCCCAACTCTCTCCGTGGGTCCTTGAGTTGCGTAGAATTTCTAGGATCAAGCCAAAATGCAATAAAATATGATATGCAATGATGACCTAATGTATAACATTCCAAATTGAAAATTTGGGATGTTACAAACGTACCCCCTTGAGATTAATCTCGCCCTCTAGATTCGGGTTGGCTAGAAAATAGGTGTGGGTGGTCTTTGCGAAGATCATCCTCTCGTTCCTAGGTGGCTTCGTCCTCGGTATGGTGGCTCCAGTGAACCTTGAAAAACTTGACGACTTTGCTGCGAGTAACCCGGCTGGCAAACTCAAGAATCTTGACTGGTTTCTCCTCATAAGTGAAATCGTTATTCAACTGTATCGCTTCCAGCGGTACTGTATCTCTCAGAGGAATGTCAGCCATCTCGGCGTGGCACTTCTTCAACTGAGAAATGTGGAACATATCGTGAACTCCTGACAATCCTTCGGGTAATTCCAACTTGTAAGCAACTTCTCCCATACGTTCTAAAACTTGGTATGGTCCCACAAAACGTGGCGCTAACTTTCCCTTAACTCCAAAACGCTTTACTCCTCGAAGTGGTGATACTCGAAGATACACTCTGTCTCCGATTTCATAGACAACCTCCTTGCGTTTTGAGTCTGCATAACTCTTCTGTCGGGACTGAGCTACCTTCAATCTATCTCGAATCAGTTTAACCTTCTCTTCTGATTCCTTAATAAAATTTGGTCCAAACAAATGACAGTCTCCAACTTCATGCCACATCAACGGCGTCCTGCACCTTCTTCCATACAGGGCTTCGAACGGTGCCATCTTCAAACTAGCCTGGTAACTATTGTTGTATGAGAACACCGCATAGGGCAGGTTGTCATCCCAACTAGATCCATAATCTAGTGCACAGGCTCTCAACATATCCTCCAGAATCTGGTTGACTCTCTCGGTCTATCCATCTGTTTGCGAGTGAAAAGCTGTACTGAACTCCAGTATGGTTCCCAAAGTTTCATGCAACTGATTCCAATACCTTGAGGTAAACTGGGGTCCTCTATCTGATACAATGGTCCTTAGAACTCCATGCAAACATACGATCCTGGTCATGTATATCTTGGGCAACTTCGCACTTGTATAGGTGGTTTTTATTGGGATAAAGTGAGCCACTTTGGTCAAGTGATCAACTACTACCCATATAGAATCATACCCTGATTTGGTCCTGGGCAATCCGTTGATGAAATCCATGCCAAGCTTATCCCACTTCCATTTGGGTATAAGCATAGGCTGTAACAATCCTCCTGGATTTTGATGTTCTGCCTTCACTCTCTGACATACATGACATACGGCTACATACTCGGCAATATCCTTCTTCATACCAGTCCACCAGAAACGCTCCTTTAAATCCAAATACATCTTGGTGTTTCCGGGGTGTATTGAGTATGGTGAGTCATGAGCCTCCTGAAGTATTAACTTCCTGATCTCTGTGTTATTGGGCACATAAACACAGTCCTCAAACCACAAGGTGTCGTGTTCATCCTCATGAAAATCTTTGGCCTTTCCTTTGCACAATCTCTCTTTTATCTCGGCAATCTCTTTGTCATCCTTCTATGCTTCTCGAGTCTTTCCTAACAATGTATACTGAACTTCCATTGTTGCAACAAAACCTCTAGGGACAATCTCCAATCAAAGTTCTGTAAGATCCTTTGCTAACTCCTTTGGCAATCCTATGCTTACGAGGGTGTTAGCATAACTCTTCTAGCTCAAAGTGTCTGCTACGACATTGGCCTTGCCTGGATGATAGTGAAGCTTCATGTCATAATCCTTTATAAGCTCCAACCATCTCCTCTGCCTAAGGTTCAGCTCCTTCTGTGTGAAAATGTACTCCAAACTCTTATGATCAGTGTACACATCACAACGGTTTCCAGTAAGGTAATGTCTCCAAGTCTTCAACGCATGCACTACGGCAGCCAACTCCAAATCATGCGTGGCATAATTTAACTCATGCGGTTTCAGTTTTCGCGAGGCATACGAAACAACTCTTCCGTCCTGCATCAGTACTCCTCCAAGTCCTAAGCGAGACGCATCCCAATACACTTGGAAATCCTTGCGTATATCCGGCAGAATCAGCACTGGGGCTGTAGTCAGACGTTTCTTTAACTCCTGAAAACTCGCCTCACACTCTTCCGTCCATTTAAATTTTGTATCCTTCTTCAATAACTCCATCATTGGCTTCGATATCTTGGAAAAATTCTCAATGAATCTCCGGTAGTATCCTGCGAGTCCAAGAAAACTGTGGATCTCGCTAACTGAAGTGGGTGCCAACCATTCAGTGACTGACTAAACCTTGGTGGGGTCTACTGCTATACCTTATCCCGATATAACATGTCCAAGGAATCCAACTTCCTTCAACCAAAACTCACATTTGCTGAACTTGGCATACAACTGATGTTCCCTGAGTTTCTCGAGAACTAAAGGCAAATGCTCCTTGTACTCCTCTTCATTCTTCGAGTATACCATTATATCATCAATGAACACCACAACAAACTTATCCAAATATTCCATGAACACCTTGTTCATCATGCTCATGAAATAGGCAGGGGTGTTAGTCAGTCCAAATGACATGACCGTATACTCATATAACCCGTACCTTGTGGTAAATGCGGTTTTAGGTATATCCTTCTCCCGGATCTTCAGCTGGTGATATCCTGATCGCAGATCGATCTTCGAAAACACCTTAGCTCCGTGCAACTGGTCAAACAAATCATTGATCATCGACAGTGGGTATTTGTTCTTAATCGTCACCTCATTCAACGCATGATAATCAACAACTATTCTTAGAGACTTATCCTTCTTCTCAACCAAAAGCACTGGGGCTCCCCATGGTGATGAACTTCGTCGGATGTAACCTTTCTCCAATAACTCCTTGATCTGCTTCTTAATCTCCTCCAAATCATTTGCGGGCATCCGGTAGGGTCTCTTTGATATTGGCTCTGTACCTGGCAATAGCTCTATCAAAAACTCGATGTCTCGATCTGGTGGCATGCCTGGTAGCTCCTCTGGAAAAACATCTGGGTAATCCTTCACTACAGGCACTTCCTCTTGAACAATTCCCATGAGGGTATTTACTTGGCTCCTCCTAGGCGCATGCCTAGATACATACTTGATCATGTTTCCCTCTAGGGTGGTGAGATAAATCGACTTACTAGCACAGTCAATGCTTCCTCCATACTTTGACATCCATTCAATGCCTAATATCACATCCAATCCTTGTGACTCCAAAATTATCAAGTCTGACGGGAAAACATGGCTACCAATGGTTAAGGGTATCCGGTCGCACCATCGGCTAGCCATATACTCTGCTCCAGATGAACTTACTAACAGAGGGGTCCCAAGGGCTTGGGTTGGTAGTTTAAACTTATCCACGAATCCCCTTGATATGTATGAATGTGATGCACCATTATCAAAAAGAACAAGGGCGGTAAAAGACTTAACAAAAAACTTACCGATAACTGCGTCTGGCTGCCCTTCAACCTCCACCACGTTAACGTGGTTCACTTGTCCTTTGTTGAATGGATTGGGATTCTTCCCAGCGCTTCCATTACCGTCTCCATTCTTTGCTTCAGGGCACTCCGTGGCATAGTGTCCAGTCTTCCCGCACTTGAAGCAAGTAATGTGACTTAGGTCTCTCTTGGCGGGTGTGGCTGGATTGGAGCGGTTCTGATTGTTGCTTGTTCCGTTCCCAGTCCCATTCTTGGAACCATTGTGGTTATGCGAACTTCCTCCGTTCTGGTTATGACCTCCATGGTTACGAACAAGTCCTCCCGAGTTCGGGGTTAGACGAGGCTTCTGCTGAGCTCGTGAGTTGTACCTTCCTTGTCCATACTTCCTTTTCTGGTTCTCAATTTGCTGCTGCTTCCCTTCAATCAAAAGAGCCTTGTCTACCAACTCCTGGTAGTTGTTAAATGTTGCCACCATCAATTGCATGCTCATCTCATCATTCAGCCCTTCCATAAACTTCTCCTGCTTCGCGGCATCTGTGGCCACATCGTCAGGGGCATAACGAGACAGCTTACTAAATTCATCCATGTACTGCCCCACAGTATGGTTCCCTTGGTGCAAGTTGCGAAACTCATGCTTCTTCATGCTCATAGATCCTGTTGAGACATGGGCGGTGCGGAATGCTTGCTAAAACTGATCCCATGTAATAGTGGCTATAGGGTAGGTGACAGTGTAATTCTCCCACCATGAGGCTGCTGGTCCATCCAACTGATGTGCGGCAAAACGCACCTTCTCAGCATCTGTACATCCTGTAGTGGTTAACTCCCTTCCAATCCTGTGGAGCCAATCATCTGCCACTATCGGCTCGGTGCTACTGGAGAACACCGGCGGCTGCAATCTCAGAAAGCGGGCTAAGCTATCAACTGGTGGTGGTGGCGGTGGGTTATTGTTGTTGTTGTTGCCTTGGTTCTGAACTAACAACTGCATTAGAGTATTCTGCTGCTGGATCAACTGAGTGAGCTCCGGTGGGCAGGTAAATACGGGGTCACATCTCGGAGGCATCTGAGGGTTTAGAGGGAAGAGAATAGAATAGAATGGGGTCTAGTGAGAGAAACACTACCCATATTCACATGAGACAAACACAATCATATCAATCAATCAATCAATCAAGGGCATACAATCGATCTAACTATCATTACAAAAGTGCTCGGACTATACTACATACATGGTGGAATACTACTACTGATGTGGTGGTCTATTAGAAATATTGATCGGTCAAAGACTCCATGATGTCTGCTCCAGCTTCGTCTTCATAGTCATCATCTCTATCGTCGCGGTCTGAGTCAGTGTTGTCGATGATGATGTAGTCCTCAGACCGAATCTCCTTGGGTTCATCGTCTTCTCCTCCTGGCGCGGGGTCTCCCATGAAGACTTCTAGCTTCCTTTCCAGATCGTCATTCTTCTCCACTAGTATGACGATTTCCTCCTCATAATCTTCACGAGTAGCCTTGAGTTCTTCCTCCAGTTCCGTGATCCTTGTCATTGCCTTCTTCAGATCTATCATGCCTGTGCACATCTAGTTCTCCTAGCGACGAATGTGCTGGTTTAACTCCTGGATGAAAGTTGCGATTGATCTATCCTTCCTGGTGCTGATCATCTCCCATTGCTCAACTCGGCGCCCACAAATCTGGTAGATAGTATCCTTAAGCTCCTTATGGTAAACTTCTTCAATGCGTCCCATGGTGATGTGGGCCGCCATACTCTTTCCTAAACTCCAAGTTGGTGCATCAAAGGAAAACTCTATGGGCTTAGTGACTGGCACGAATATCCTTCCTGGAACTTTAACTTGAATCATCCATCGCTCCTCTTCTGGTAAAGTGGCGTTGTAAGTCCAGGTGAACCTTGGTATTCCAATGTTCAGGTATTTAGTGACTTCCTTCAAGTGTCGTCCAAAAGGTGCTTCTTCATCCAGTTGTGCAAACTTATTCCTTGCGTCCGCCATCCTAAAGAGTAGAAAATGGAGAGGAGTCAGAAATGAGAAGAGAGTAGTGATCTAGGGCTTTAGCTTAGTGGTCATGTCCTACACTCAGCGTGTGCTCTGATACCATCTTGTAGCGACCCGACCTTAGAAGGTCAAGTCTCTGTGCTTCAGTGTCATCCCTGGATCAGTAATGCTGACACACACAGTACTCGAAGGATTTATAACAGAGTAGCAATCACACACTTATTAAATCAAATGTCTCAAAAGAGAACTTATTACAATAAATATGGCATAAGGCCATCTAATAAGATAACAGTGGAAGGCTTGGAAGATAAAGTGAGTCCATCAACTCCAATGGCATAGCTGAGCTGCATGGCAACGACCTAATGAACCTTACTCCTCGTCTGAAAAGTCTGCAACATAATATGTTGCAGCCCGAAAACGGGTCAGCACATGGAATATGCTGGCAATATAACACAGTAGAGCAAGAACTGAATAATGCTATCACTACATGCATATTTGGCTAGTGGAAAGGCTCTAGGGTTAAAGTTTTTCGAAAAGCCAATTTTTTCCCTACAACGAAGGAATAGATTTTATTTAACTATCATGGTAGTTGAAACGTCATTGAGAAGGTTCCTCCAACTCAATCCCAATTAAAAGTAATTATCAACCCAACAATATTAAATTAGAGTAATGAGATACATATGATAACCCAAGTACTAGATAATCAAGATGTCCATAACCGGGGACACGGCTAACCATGATTAGATTGTACACTCTGCAGAGGTTTGTGCACTTTTCCCCACAAGACTCGATCTCCTCCGTTGGATTTCTCGCTCTACATTGTGTTTGAGAAACGGATGACCGAGACACAGTCTTACAGAAGAATTAACTCTCTACTCTAGATAGACAGTACCACCTATAACCCAGTACATCTGCTAGTCTACCTCTTCGAGAGCTTCACGCAACTTACTCAACTATGCCAGAGCCCATAATGGCTTGTGGCTAAAAACAGAAGTTTATAGCATGAAATATCTCAGTTCCCTTTGAGACTGGGTGGCGGACCTTAGGATTACCACACGGGTACTCTGGGATATCCTAGGACAACACTGGATTCTCCAGGTGCCCGACAAGCAATCCAGCCAGATGTGTATTAAAATTGCCACCTTAAGTTGAACCATTAATTAAAAATCTCACTTCTGTCATGGATTCACACACCCAAACCACCTCTACGAGCATAGCATAGCAATATAAGCAATACGTAGAAGTAACTCCCAAGGGTTTGTTAATAACAGGGCAATAGGTTCTACCTCATCAACTACTTCCCAAACCCACATGTTATATCACAACCTACTCATGCAATGTTTGAGGATTGGAACTAATGCATAAAAACTAGGTGATAAAGGGTTATGATCAAAGTGTTACTTGCCTTGCTGATGATCCGCAAAACCTAGAGACTCGTAGTAGCACGCTTCGCACTCCGGGTGTTCTATCGCAAACAAACAATAGCATACATAAGCAATCAAGAAAGGATGGGCGGGTAAAACACAAATAAGAAGACCTAATCTAGAAAGTTCAACTTAAGAACTCCGGTTTGTAAAAAGAATTAAATCAAACGGAGCAACGAAACTCAAACTGCGAAAGAAACAAGATCTGATTACTAATCCATACTAAAGTCAAATTTTACAATACCAAAATCTTGTTCAAGTTGGTTAAACGGAAAGAGGGCTTCGAGACGAAGATCTAGGCACTTGGATCGCCTGATTCCAATAAAAGAGCGAATAGATAAACTAAAACGAAAATCGGATCAGAAATCACGATTGAAAATAATTACGGAAAAACCCTGGAAAAAGAAAAACCGACGAACAGGCTAACGAACGAACATTCGCTGTCTACGGCTAACGAGTGAACACCGTTCGTTAAAACGAACGTACGGACGAACGTCCGCTAAATAAATAAACCAAAAAAAGACTAAAACCGAACTAATCTAAAAAACTAGGGTTTAAATAAAAACCGATCAGTTTCTACCTAAATCGAAAAAAATGGATCGGATCGGATCGGAACGGCGGCTCCGGCGGGGCGAGGTGGGGCTACGGGGTGGCGGCGATGGCGGGGTGGTGCGGCGCGGCGGCGCGGGGCGACGGCGAGGCGCGGCGCCGCGGCAGCGCCGCAAGACAGGCGGCTCGGCAGCGGCGGCTGCGGGCATTACTGCTGCTGCGGCTTGGGTGGCGAAGTGGGGCGGCGGCGGCGGGTATGTAAGATGCGGCGAAACGGATCGGATCGGAACGGCGGGTCCGGCGGGCGAGGTGGTGCTGCGGGGTGGCGGCGAGGGCGGGGTCGTGCGGCGCGGCGGCGCGGGGCGAGGGCGAGGCGCGGCGCCGCGGCAGCGGCGGAAGACAGGCGGCTCAGCGGCAGCAGCTGCAGGCACTACTGCTGCTGCGGCTTGGGTGGCGATGTGGGGCGGCGGCGGCGGGTATTTAAGAGGGGGAGGGGGCGGGGTCGGCTTGGGGGAGGGGCAACCCGAGGCGGCAGCGGTCTCCCGGACTCCAGCGGAGACCGGTGCGGGCGCGGGGTGTGCGGGGGAGGCGCTGTAGCGGGGTTGGGCCGGTCGGCTCGGCTAGGCTTCGGCCCAGTCGGGCGCTGACTTTTTTTATAACCTTTCGATGAAAATAAATCCTAGAAAAATAAATGAAAATCTAAAAATGCCAAAACAAATTTTCACCGTCTATATAAAATATTTAGAACAAGATGAAAATTTTCTTGGCCCTAAAATGCAATTTTGAAAACATGCAATTTTTCTAATGCAAAAAAATTTGCAATAAAATCCAAATAAAACATTTATTTGATTTTAATATTTTTCCTCTAATATTTCATCTATCTTGGAGAAGTCATTTTATCTCCTCTCATATATTTTTATTTTAGAAATATTAGGAAGGAAAAATAATCAAAACCAAATGATCCTCTTTTCAAAATTTAAGAAAACTCAAATATGAAATTAATGAAATCCCCAACTCTCTCAGTGGGTCCTTGAGTTGCGTAGAATTTCTAGGATCAAGCCTAAATGCAATAAAATATGATATGCAATGATGACCTAATGTATAACATTCCAAATTGAAAATTTGAGATGTTACAGATGGGCATGTTATTTATTTTTGTGATGAAGGTGCTAGGATTGCTAACCCCGATATTAAAGATAAAAATAGACCTATTGTTGGCACGCCCTTTGTTTCTGTTAAAATAGGAGATCATAGTTATCATGGCTTATGTGATATGGGTGCTAGTGTGAGTGCAATTCCTTTTACAAATTATGAATTACATTGCACCTGCTAAGATAGAAGATATTGATGTTACCATTAAGCTTGCCAACAGAGATACTATATCACCAATTGGGATTGTTAGAGATATTTAAGTCTTGTGTGGGAAAATAAAATATCCTACTGATTTTCTTGTTCTTGCTTCCCCACAAGATGATTTTTGTCCCATTATATCTCGTAGACCTTTCTTGAATACTATTAGTGCTAAGATACACTGCGAGAAAGATATTGTTACTGTTGGTTTAGGGGATATGTCTCATGTTTTTAATTTCTCTAAATTTTGTAGACAACCCCATGATAAAGAATTGCCTAGTAAGGATGAAATTATTGGTCTTGCTTCTATTGTCGTGCCTCCTACTAATCCTCTAGAACAATATTTGCTAGAGCATGAAAATGATATGTTTATGAATGAAAGAAAGGAATTAGATGAAATATTCTTTAACCAAGGGCCTGTTTTGAAACACAATTTGCCTGTTGAAATCCTTGGGGGTCTTGCTCCACCAAAGGGTGATCCCGCGTGAAATATGCCTATCTTGATGAAAAGAAGATATATCTTGTTATTATTAGTGCTAACCTTTTAGAGCATGAACAAAAGAAATTATTGAAAACTTTGAAGAAGCACCGTGCATGTAACACCCCATATGTAACATTTCCCAATTTGGCAATATATCCACTTGATCTTCATCCAATTCCATTTGGGCTCCATCATTTTGGCCTCTTTTATTTTTATGTGTTGTTTTATTTATTGCACTTGCATGACTCGCCTTGTCATATTGCATTTGTGCCTCTTGTCATTTTGCATTTGTCATCTCATATTGCACCATGGTCATCGCTAGGCTTTGTTGTGTTGTGCATAGTGGGGTTTCTTGATGTGTTCCTAGTGCATCCTCAAGTCATGTCATCATCCCCCCCCCCCCTCATCTCTCCATCTATTCTTTTCCATAGTTTGGCAAGCAACATTATTTGCCCTCAAATAATGTTCATCTTTTGCCTATAAATCATGCACCATGCCTTATACCTCTTTGTCAAGTTTCATCCTTTTTGTAATTGTTTTGGTTGGGTTCAAAAATGGCCCAACTTTGAATTTTATTCAAACTTATTAAATAGTGCCCCAAGATAAAAAAATGGCCCAACTTTAAAAATGCCCGAAGCAATTTTATTAAATAGTGCACATTTCCAGGAGCATGAGGGTATTTTTAAACCTTCCAAATTCTCTCCCTAGCTCCCCCTCCTTTTCCTTCTCTCAAATCTATTTATTAATAAAAACATAGAAAAGAGTGCTTACCTTCCCTTACCTGTGCGTTGCAGCTTGGGCCTTCCCCTCACCTACATCCCAACAGAGCACAGGAGCCGCTCCAACCGCAGCCCAATCAGCCCACACGTACAGGAGGATCCTCGAGCTCCTGTACAGCAGGACATCCAGATGCACCACGTCGCCCTCCGGTCGATTTGACGGCCGAAGAAGCATCGCTAGTGTTGGGAATAAGCCGTGGAAGAGCCCAGGAAGCGGTGCGCGTGCGTGCGCAGCGGTGAACGCGTCGGGCTCGGCCGTGGCAGCCTGGGTCGCGTGTGTGCGTGACCAGGTGTGTGTGCGTGTGTGTCCTCAACAGCTAGGCAGTCTAGGGCTAGGGTTAGACACCAACAGCTAGCCCTATATAACATGTCCCCAGTGCCCTAGGGTTCCTCCTTGACTGATCCCGTTCCTCTCCCTGCCTCGCCGCTGCCTAGGTGAGCCTCCACGCACACGCCGTAGCCCTGGCCGCCCTGACCCGAGCGAGCAAGAGCTCGAGCTCGGGGTAGCTTCCTTGCCGCGCCTCCGACCACCATGGAGAGATCCCTGACGACCCACTACTTAAACTATGACCACACACGCACCTCTACGGCCCCTAGATCGACTTCCCCGGCCCATCTTCTTCCTCTTCTTCCTGGACCCGAAGACCGGAAAGTTCAGCGCTTCCTCACGTCATCTCCGTTGCGTTACTAGCCCCTTCTTCATGTCCTAGGTGAGCTAGGTAACAGCCTCTTCGTCCCTGTTGTTTATCGCACCATCTAGTTGGCTGTAGTCTCCTCCCTCGTCGTGCCTTCGCTGCGCTCTCTTGCTCTGCCCAAGTCTGTATGTTTTTCCCGTCTCCGCGGCTGCCCATGCATCCCTCAGCGTGGGATCCCATTCTGGCGCAAGCCCACAGGTACGCAGTGCCTCGCCGCAGCTTGCGCGCACACCCAGGGCCTCACTCATCGCCTGCCTCGGTTCATCTCGCTGCCGCCTCGCCTCCAGTGCACCGCCCGAGACGAGCACGAGCTCGTGCTCGAGCGTTTGCATGCTCGTGACCCCACCCACACTCCCCTGCTGCTTCCGCATGCTCGTCGCCATTCGACCGCGCTCGCCTTGCCCCAATGTGCCCTCGTCGGCGTCGTCGCTGTCGTCGTCTTCTCTGTTGAGGAGCTAGCACCGCTTTGGGCTAGTTCAAATGAAACTGAACCCCCTCTGTTTCCAACCTCCCACCTAGCTTGACTGGTTCGAACCCCTCGTCCTCACCCAGGAGACCCAGGATCGAATCCTATCATGGAAAACCCCCCTCTTTATTTTTCCCTCCGTCCCTATGACACACCCTAACACCCCCAGGCCCCACCCTGTCATCCCCCAATATCCCCTCTTTTATTTTTCCTTTTATTTAATCCAGCGAATTTCCATTTCTGGAAATCCCCCGTTTTCCATTTCGGGCCATGTCCGGATCTGGACATTCCAATTCTGGAACATTTCCACTTCTATCAATTTCCCTTTTAGGCAGTGTTTTACTTATGGCATTTTGTGAGCATATTTCTATAGTATCATATGCATATTAATATGCTTTTGGGCTAGAAAAATCCCACCAATCCATAGGTGGCATCCATTTCATCATTTGAGCAAGTTTGCACACATGCCATTTTACATTATATTGTTGTTTTGTCATTTTTGTGTGATTAAATTCAAGCATGCTATGTGGTAGTTTTGCACATGTATAGCTTCATTTTCATGTCTACTTCATGCTTGATTTTATTCCATGCCATGAAGTGCACTATGATGAGTGCCACAAGCTTGAAAACATGCCTAGATGAATGTGTTTTAGCATGCCATGTATATTTTGCTAAGTTTGTAAACAGTTCAGATCACTTGCCATCTTTGCATTGTCAAGTGCATTTAGTACTAACATGCCATGCTCTTGTTTGCTATAATATGTTCCTGTAGATATAGTTTACTCGTCCTAAACATTACTATCTGAATATGTTTTTGCCATGTTCAGTGGATCCTCTAGTCTGTAAAACTGTTATCATTTGCATTTTGCCATGCAATTTTAAACATGTTCTAGTGAGTTTTAGCAGTAGCTCAGTAATCATGTTTTGTAGTGCTTGACATGTACTTCATTGCCATGCCATTTGTTTTTATGTTGGAGTGTTGTAGCATATTTAAACTTTGCATCCAAGGTGTCATGTTGTTGTTTTCAACAGATTGCATTGCATCTTGTTTTGCTCACCGTTTTAGTTGTGTGCATCCGTTCCTCGTGTTCTTTATGTCGATTTCAACCGAAATCTCTCAATATATCCAGTGGCATGCTTGGATTACCAAGATAGTGACATGTTCATCGTTTCCCCTTTCGGAGCACCCATATGCATTACACATCATATCTTGCATCCCATGGCATGTCTTGCATCGTGTTGCTTGCGCATTGTACCATGATTGATTATTGTTCCGAAGTTTGTGTTCTTGCTTTGGGTAGAGCCAGGAGACGAGTTTGTGAACGAGGACCTTGTCGAGTACGTTCACTAGGAGCAAGCTTTCGTTCCCACTAAGGACATTTCAGGCAAGATGATCATTACCCACGATATCACTTCTATCTTTGCTTGCTAGTTGTTTGTTCTATCGCTATGTCGCGCTACCTACTACTTGTTTATATTGCCTCCCAAATTGCCATGTCAAGCCTCTAACCCACGTTCCTGACAAACCGTTGTTTGGCTATGTTACCGCTTTTTCTCAGCCCCTCTTATAGCGTTGCTAGTTGCAGGTGCAGTGCAGGTTATTCCATGTTGGGACATGGATATGTTGGGATATCACAATATCTCTTATTTAATTAATGCATCTATATTCTTGGTAAAGGGTGGAAGGCTTGGCCTTTTGCTTAGTGTTTTGTTCCACTCTTATCGCCCAAGTTTCCGTCATACCGGTGTTATGTTCCTTGAATTGTGCATTCCTAACACGGTCGGGGTTTATGGCCCCCCTTGTCTCTTCGCCTAAAGTAAAGTTTTCCCGAGGAGATCCAACTTTGGTTTTACCATTTGCCTAAAAACAACTAAAATTTGCATAGGGAGTAATTAACCTGAGGACTCTTAATTAACAACCTCTGGCCAGTGCTCCACATCTAGCAGTCGGTGGTGCCACCTTGGGGCAACTTGAGGTATTCGGCTATCGTCCACTTAGCATAGACGGATGAGTCTGTAAATAGAGAGCGCGCGGCTCTGGACACGGCTCTAACTCACCGGGAGATCTCATTGGGATAGTTTTCCTTTCTTCAAAGAGCTTGTGCACCAGGATTCCGAGAATACTCGGGATGTCCCGCGATGGAGGATTCTCTCCGTGGATCGTGAGCTTGTCATGGGCTAAGCTGGTACACCCCTGCGGGGTTTAAACTTTCGAGAGACATGCCCGTGGTTACGTGGCAGATGGGAGTTTTTAATAACCGGTTGTAGTGAACTTGAAGATAATATCACTAAAACACACCGACCGCGTGCGTAATCATGGCGATCTCTTTCCGACGAAGTTTGGGAAGAGAACACGGTGGGGTTATGTTTGAGCGTAAGTAGTTCGGGATCACTTCTTGATCATCACTACATTGCGAACGTTTGCGTAGCTTCTCGTCTTGTTCTTGTTTTCGTAAGTTAGCCACCATACAAATGCTTAGTGCTCGCTTCAACTTCACCACTTAACCATGCCATACCTATTTAAGCTTTGATAGTCTTGACACCGTGGGTAATAGGATTGCTGAGTCCTCATGGCTGACAAATTACTACAAACATAGTTGTAGGTACCATCGAGTCTGATACAGGAGATGCCACTGAGCTCCAGTGGGAGTTTGACAAAGACCGTGGTCATTTCTATGTTACTTATCCATATGATCGGTAGAGGACCTAGTCGGAGTATCCGGGGATAGTAGCAGGGTGGTGTTTTCTTTTTATCTAGTCCATAGTCGGACTCTTCTATATGTATGGATGCTTGTATGATATTTATGCTACTCCGGGGCAAGTGTTGCCTGGATCTCGTATTCTATCTATTCACTTGGTTGTATGTATTTGTATGTGATGACCAACAAGTATAGGGGATCAATTGTAGCTCTTTTCAATTGTAGCTCTTTTCAATAAGTAAGAGTGTCGAACCCAACGAGGAGCAGAAGGAAATGACAAGTGGTTTTCAGCAAGGTAATGTCTCCAAGTGTTGAAATTGTAAGTAACAGAGTAGTTTGATAGCAAGATATTTTGTAACGAACAAGTAATGATAGTAGTAGCAAAAGTGCAGCAAGGTAGATCAATCCTTTTGAGGCAAAGGACAGGCCAAAACGGTCTCTTATAGTAAGCAAAGCGTTCTTGATGGTACACGGGAATTTCATCTAGTCACTTTCATCATGTTGATTCGATTGTTGTTCGCTACTTTGATAATTTGATATGTGGGTGGACCAGTGCTTAGGTGTTGTTTTTACTTCAACAAAACTCCTAGTTATGATTAATGACCTCGCAAGCATACGCAACTACGAGAAAAATATTAATGACATATCCTAACCATAACATTAAACTTTTGGATCCAATCGGTCCCTTACGGAATAGTGCATAAACTAGGGTTTAAGCTTCTATCACTCTCGCAACCCATCATCTAATAACTATTCCACAATGCATTCCCTTAGGCCCAAATATGGGAAGTGTCATGTAGTCGACATTCGCATTCCACCACTAAGGGAATCACAACATACATACTATCAAAATATCAAAGACATATAAAGTTCACATGATTACTTACAACATGATTTCTCTTGTGACCTCAAGAACAAAAGTAACTACTCACAAGTGATAAACATGCTCAAGATCATAGGCGTATTAAATAGCATAATGGATCTGAACATATAATCTTCCACCAAATAAACCATATAGTAATCAACTACAAGATGTAATGAACACTACTAGTCACCCACAAGCACCAATCTATAATTCTGGTAACAAGATTGAACACAATGGATGAACTAGGGTTTGAGATGAGATGGTGTTGTTGAATATGTTGATGGAGATTGCCCTCCCCAAGATGCAAGAGTTTTTGGTGATGATGATGACAATGATTTCCCCCTCCGGGACGGAAGTTCCCCTGGCGGAATCGCTCCGCCGGAGGGCAAAAGTGCTCCTGCCCAAGTTCCGCCTCGAGACGGCGGTGCTCCGTCCCGAAAGTCATCTCCTTATTTTTTCTAGGTCAAAATGACTTATATACCAGAAGATGGGCGCCGGAGGTGGGCCTGGGTGAGCACAACCCACCAGGGCGTGCTTGGGCTCCCTGGCGCGCCCAGGTGGGTTGTGCCCACCTGGTGGGCCCCCTCTGGTTCTTATTTGCTCCAATATTCTTCATATATTCCATAAAAAATCTCCGTAAAGTTTTAGTTTGTTTGGAGTTGTGTAGAATAGGTAGCCTGGCGTAGCTTTTCCGGGTCCAGATTTCCAGCTGTCGAAATTCTCCCTCTGTTTGTACCTTGCAAATTATGAGAGAAAAGGATTATAATTACTCCAAAAAGCATTATTATGCATAAAAACATCATAAATTACAGTAGGAAAACTTGATGCAAAATGGACGTATCAACTCCCCCTAGCTTAGACCTCGCTTGTCCTCAAGCGAAAAGCGAAATCGAAAAGCATGTCCACATGCTTAGAGAGAGAGGTGTCGATAAAAACAAAATATGGACATAGAAGCATCATGTGAATTATTAAAACAGCAACAAACTTTAACATAAAACTTTTATCATAGGTCTTTTATCATAAACTTCTCATGAATAAGTGACAATTCATCGCACTATCGAAGTATGAAGCATAAACTCTATTAGAGACAAACAAACTATGTTCTTAGTCAACTTTGCAAGTACAATTCATCATCTTTTCAGGAAGGGTCGCGTATCACAGCCTTTAGGCAAGTCCACATACTCAACCATCATTTAGTCTTCTATGATTGCTAACACTCACCGCATACACATGAGCAAAACGTTTCAACCGGACACATAGAAAGATAGGGGCTTATAGTTTCGCCTCCCAACGTATTCACCTCAAGGGTGATGTCAACAATAATAACTTATGCTACCCATATTCAACTGGACATATGTGCCTAGATCTTTTCTCACCACATGATGCTTGCTAGAGGAGAAAAATAGGAAGCAATAGAGAGAAAACTGTGACTCTTTGCATAACAGTAAATACATAAAAGTAAAAGATAGGCCCTTCGTAGAGGGAAGCAGACGTTGCCATGTGCTTCTTTGTTTGTATGCTCAACCCCTTAGTGCAAAATAACGTCACATTGTATTGCCCCTTGTGATGGCAACCTTTATTGTGTAGTCTGTCGCTTTTATTCTTCACCATCACAAGTTCGTACAACGCTCAATTTTCTCTTACACTAAATGATCTCACACTTTTAGAAGCAATTTTTATTTCCTTATTGCACCGATGATAAATTACTTGAAGGATACGACACAATCCTTAGGTAGGTGTGGTGGACACTTGAAAATAAGATTTGGGTTTAAGGGTTTTTGGATGCACAAGTAGTCTCTCTACTTAGTGCGGAATTTTGGCTTGCAAAGATAGGGGGCAAGCACCACAATTTAAAGGATCCATGACAATATGACTTGTATGTGAATCTGAACAAACATAAATCATTAAGTTGTCTTCCTTGTCCAACGTCAACAATTCTGGCATATAATATTTTTATGGGAGCTCACAATCACAAAAGATTTCCAGGATAGTGTATTTATATGTGAATCTTCTCTTCCCGTATTAATTCTTTCATGAGTTGCATCATTGACTAATGCTATGTTTGTCGATCTCTAATAAAATTTTCTACTTATACTTTTCCTTATGTGGTGTCATCATCTACCACAAGATTAGCATATGATCTTCTCAATTTATTTCATTTCCTTTTATTTATTTCCTTTCTTTTTATTACTACAAGAAAGTAAAGAAAGCAAAAACTCAAACTAAGCTTTATTATGTATCTCACACACGATTACAGGGATAGATCACTAAGCAAACTCTCGAAAAAGAAAGGATCAAACTAAACTTTTATTCGTATAAAGCAAAAGATAACTATGGATTGAACTAAAATAAGTAAAGGCAAAAGATACTGGGGATGATACGATACAGGAGTACCTCCCACAAGCTTGGTGGAAGCCAAGGGGAGTGCCCATACCCGATACTCAATTTTCTTTTGGTGATGAAGAAGAAGGTGGCAGTGAGGTAGAGATCGTATCCTTCTTCCCCATCTTACGCTTGAGGATGGAACTTTCCTCTTTTAGTTCACCGATCTCCTACTCAAGCTCCAGTACCTTTTGCATAAATCTTGCTTATTTTCCTGCAAAAGGCGGAAGGGTATAAACTGAATCTTAGGCCTCTTTGCTTTGTTGGGGAGGCTTGACTTCTTGAATTCCACATGCATGTCCTCAGGTTGAGGCAACGGGGTTTCGTCCTCATCTGAGCCCGTCTCCTTCTTATCTCTAGGATAATAGTCTTCCTCTTCCTCCGAGGTCCAGCCATGATGCTTCACATCCCCATAGGACTTGGGGTTTGCGATAAAATCAGCAACATAGCTCTCACCCTCAGAGTCTTGGGATGACATATTGTCAGATCTATTAGGAAAACAACAAGAGAAGAAAACAAAAGATTTCTCCGTGATACAGTGATCATTAAGTTCAGGGGGTATATATAGATTTTTTTTTATCTTGGGGGACAAGCAAACTGTAGAAAAACAAAGTCCGGAAGGTACCCGAGGTGGGCACAACCCACCTGGGCGCGCCAGGCGTGCCCTGTTGTCTTGTGCCCACTAGGGTACGCTTCCTGGTTGTTTCTTATTTTCCAATTTTTGTTATATTCCAAAACTGACAAAAAATATTTTTGCGGATTTTTTGGAGTACGTTTACTTACTCTATCACGTACCTCCTTATTTTCATGATTGTGGAGGGTTCTGGAAGGATTCTTTTATGTGTTCTTCCGGTGTCAAAGTTTGGATAATATTACTTTCAACATTAATGGGTGTACCTAAGATATAATGTTTTATTCGTTGCTCATTAACAACCTTCGGGTTAGTACCTTCAGCATTATTTATTTTGATAGCTCTAGACCGATAAACCTCCTCGATAACATTGGGTCCTTCCCATTTGGAGAGGAGTTTTCCTATAAAGAATCTAAAACGAGAGTTGTACAAAAGAACATATTCTCCAACTTTAAACTCATCCTTTTGGACTCTTTTATCATGCTATCTTTTAACTTTTTCCTTAAATAACTTGGCATTTTCATAAGCTTGGGTTCTCCATTCATCTAATGACCTAATATCAAATAACCTCTTTTCACTGACAAGTTCGAAATCATAGTTGAGTTCTTTGATTGCCAAATATGCTTTATGTTCTAACTCAAGAGGCAAATGACAAGCTTTTCCATATACCATTTTATAAGGAGACATACCCATATGATTTTTATATGTTGTTCTATAAGCCCAAAGTGCATCATCTAATTTCTTAGACCAATTCTTTCGGGACCTATTGATAGTCTTTTGCAAAATTAATTTTATTTCTCTATAGCTAAGTTCAACTTGACCACTAGACTGAGGATGATAAGGTGAAGCAATTCTATGGTTGACATCATACTTGGCAAGCATTTTACGGAAAGCACCATGAATAAAGTGTGAATGTCAGGACCCCGATCCTAAGTCACACCGATCTAGCATGTAACACTTCATATCACTTTGCGGCCTCATGCACGGTATTCCCATGGGTGCCACCTTACCTGGCCCGGGACCGTTTGCTCCTTTTGGCTCATGTATATGATAGTGTCGCTAGCATCCTTATGGCAGAGAACCCGGGCCAACATGACTAGTCGTGAACCCAAAGTGGCACTAACTTACGGGGACAGGCATACATGAAAAAACATCGAACATGTCGGTCATCAACATTTGAATCCGGGCTGTAGCAACTGGGCTAACAGGACTCCGAGAACCCGGGCAGTAGTAGGCTAGCAGGACTCCGAAAGTCACCGCATGACTTTTCCCCGAAGGGACAGACACGGGAACAAAGTGAATCACATGCCGGCCAATCTAAGTGTTCCGGAGCAGTAGTACTGGGCTAGCAGGACTCCGGTAAACCGGGCTGTAGCAGACTACCATGGCTCACGGAAGCACAAGACTACATTTCCCCATAAGAGAGGCTACCAAGGATAAACAACTAGGTTGTCGGATCCCACACATCCCAAGCATTCCAATCATACACACAATATGCTCGATATGTGTAAATACAACATGGCATCACAACATAACTCTACGACTCAAGTATTTATTCATTAGGCTCCGAGGAGCGAGATATTACAAACATGGTCTCATGACCCAACATTCAGAGCATACAAGTCAAAGCACATGGGGAAGCTTAACATGTCTGAGTACAGACATCTACAAATGAAGAAGGTCGAGAAGCCTGACTATCTACCAGCCGAGGGCACAAGATCGTAGCTGAGGTATCAAGCTAAACGTCGATGTCCACACGGAAATACTAGCGAGACTGAAGTCTCTCTGCAAAAATATAAATTAAACAAACGTGAGTACAAATGTACCCAGCAAAACTTACATCAGATCTAACTACTGTGACGCCCGGATAATTAAGCTACAGTAACCATGTACTAATGATGCCACGTCACCACTGTTATTGTTCCTAAACTCACTCCGACTCAAATCCTGTTCGAATTCAAAATTCAAAATCAATCAAACAGCAAAAGTTTTTAAATTTTAAAACTAAAATGTTCGGAGTGAACCAAATATTGCATAAGTAATTATGGTGGAGAAACCACACTTTTATAGAATGCTTAAACACTCTAAGATGAATAAAACAGTAGCAAAAACTATTATTTAAATACTTTTAAATAATAATTAATTACAAAACTATTTTACTTTGAGTAGCGAAATTAATGTGGCAGTGGCATAATTGGTGACATCAATTTAGGTGCCACTTTGGTATATGGTTAACACTAGAGTAAACAGCAACTAAAAGAAACAGAAAAGAAATAAAACAAACAAAAGGAAAACGAAGAGGTTTAAGAAAAGGAAAAGGGGACATTGTGCACTAGGCCTAGTGCACAGTATCGGCCCAACTAGCCCAGCTGGCCCAACCCTGGGACATCCCCTTCCTCCCCCTTTTCACCATCGCGGTGGACGCCGCACCCACGTCCATGGCGCGGATGACCACACGTCAGCCATCCCGCAGCCGTCCCCGTCGCCCCTGTCGTCCTACAAGGGCACCCATGCCCTGGTTGAACCCTAGCTGCCCTCCAGATCCCCCTCTCTTCGCCCCTCTCCCACACGCCGAGCTCGTCGGCGCTGCCGCCGCCATACCACCGCCATAGGCGCGGCCACCGGCCTCTCGGCACCATCGGAGAATGCCCAGGAGCTCTGCCAGCAACGCCTTCTTCTACCTCACCACTGGATTGGGGTCGGGGAGCTACAACCACGACGTCCCCTTCGTCTCCGTCTCCGTCGGCCGCCGTGAGCTCCACCCAGTCCGTCGTCGTACTGCAGCTTCTAAGCCGTCAGCGGGCCTCCATGCGCCTGCTAGGTGAGCCCCGCGCCTTCCCTTACCTCTATGGCGACGCTCCCCCTCCCCCCCGTAGCTCGCTCGCCACTGCTGCCGAAGCTTGGCCCCGCCGCGGAACTCCTCGTCGTTGCTAGTGACGCCGTCGAGCTCAACCGAGCCCTGCGTTGCGCTCAGGGCCTCGCGGTGAAGACGCCCGCGCCCTTAATTTTCTTGCCGCGCGCTGCGATGTCGACCCCATCGAATGGCCGAAGGCGCCGCTGCTGCAGCTAGTCGCCGGCGCCCTTTCCCGCTTCTCCTGCTGCTGTCGCCGCCCTAGCTGCGCCCTATCCCACACCCGCGTGCCTAGACCGCCCGTCACCGGCCGCACCTGGCGCTGCTCGTCGCGCCTGCCGCTGTCAGCTTCTGCCTCATGCCACCGGCGCCCCTGCTCCTGTGAGCCCAGGTGCAGAGGCCGGTTGGCTCTGGCCCCTGTTGGATTAGGGACTAATCCCCTAATTGCTAACCCCCTCCTAAAAGTAGTCTATGACACCAGGCCCCACTTCTAAATAAAAATAAATTAAATAAAACTGTTAAAAATATTAGTCAATGACATGCGGGTCCATTTGATCATGCTGACCAGTCAACGCTGACCTGTCAACTGCCGACTAGGCAGTTGACTGGACCCACGGGACAGCCTCACTGGTGCACCTCTGGTGCACTGCACCGGGTGCACCCAGTTTTTAACTACTGATTTTTGAAATTAAAAATAAATAGGAAAATCATTTAAAACTTTAAGAAAATTATAGAAAATAAACCGTAGTTCAGATGAAAAAGTTTTCTATATGAAAGTTGCTCAGAACGACGAGACGAATCCGGATATGCAGCCTGTTCGTCCGCCACACATCCCTAACATACCAAACTCGCAACTTTCCCCCTCCGGCTCCTCTGCCCGAAAATGCGAAACACCGGGGATACTTTTCCGGTTGTTTCCCCCCTTCATCAATATCACCTCCTACCGCGTTAGGTCAGCCCTAGCATCACGTATTGCCATGTTATGCTTTGTGATGCTTTGATTGCTCTGTTATTTATTATGTTACCCCTCCGTTACTTCTTTCCGGTAGACCCCGAGACCATTGCCGGTACCCCAGATTCGACTACGGTGTTGACAACCCCTCTTTGCCAAGCAACCAGGCAAGCCCCCCTCCCCCCTTGATCACCAGATATCGCCTACTCTCCTCTATACTGCTTGCATTAGAGTAGTGTAGCCTGTTACTACTTTCCGTTAATCCTATTCTGATGCATAGCCTGTCATTGTTGCTACAACTGTTGATACCTTACCTGCAATCCTAATGCTTAGTATAGGATGCTAGTTTACCATCAATGGCCCTACATTCTTGCCTGTCTGCCATGCTATACTATCGGGCCGTGATCACTTGGGAGGTGGTCACGGGTATATACTTATACATAATATATGATACTTGTGGTGATTAAAGATGGGTCGGCTCGTAGGAGTACCCGCGAGTGATTCATGGATTGGGTCCGAAAGGACGTTTGTCCCAACGGCCCTTTGAGTGGATCTTTGTGGTGGAGCAACAGGGCAGGTTGTGACCACCTAGGAGAGAGGTGGGCCTGGCCCTGGTCGGCGTTCGTGGTTATTTCAAGATAACACGTTTAACGAGATCTTGGTATTTGATCTGAGTCTGGCCACTGGCCTATATGCACTAACCATCTATGCGGGGACAATTATGGGCACTCGATGTCGTGGTATCAGCCTAAGCCTTCGTGATGTCAGCGACTGAGTGGCGCGCGCCAGATTGGACTGGAACGCCTGCTAGGCTAGGTCTGCTTCCGGCCGCCCTCGCAACGTGCAGGTGTGCAATGGGCGATGGGCCCAGACCCCTGCGCCATAGGATTTAGACCGGCGTGTTGACCTCTTTGTTGTGCCTAGGTAGGGCTGCGACGTGTTGATCTTCTGAGGCCGGGCATGACCCAGGAAAGTGTATCCGGCCAAATGGGATCGAGCGTGTTGGGTTATGTGGTGCACCCCTACAGGGAAGTTAATCTATTCGAATAGCCGTGATCTTCGGTAACAGGACGACTTGGAGTTGTACCTTGACCTTATGACAACTAGAACTGGATACTTTATAAAACACACCCTTCCAAGTGCCAGATACAACTGGTGATCGCTCTCTCACAGGGCGACGAGGGGAGGATCATTGGTTAGGATTATGCTATGCGATGTTACTTGGTGAACTTACCATCTACTCTCTTCTCCTGCTGCAAGATGGAGGTTACCAGAAGCGTAGTCTTCGAAAGGACTAGCTATCCCACTCTTATTCCGGCATTCTGCAGTTCAGTCCACATATGATAGCCTTATTCCAGTTGATACCAATGCATACATATGTAGTGTAGTTCCTTGCTTGCGAGTACTTTTGATGAGTACTCACGGTTCCTTTCTCCCTCTTTTCCCCTTTCCCTTCTACCCGATTGCTGCGACTCGACGTTGGAGTCCAGGAGCCAGACGCCACCGTCAACAACGACTACTACTACTTGGGAGGTGCCTACTACTACGTGCAGCCCGCTGACGACGACCAGGAGTAGTTTAGGAGGATCCCAGGCAGGAGGCATGCGCCTCTTTCGATCTGTATCCTAGTTTGTGCTAGCCTTCTTAAGGCAAACTTGTTTAACTTATGTCTGTACTCAGATATTGTTGCTTCCGCTGACTCGTCTATGATCGATCTCTTGTATTCGAGCCCTCGAGGCCCCTGGCTTGTAATATGATGCTTGTATGACTTATTTTATTTGTAGAGTTGTGTTGTGATATCTTCCCGTGAGTCCCTGATCTTGATCGTACACGTTTGCATGTATGATTAGTGTATGATTGAATCGGGGGCGTCACAAGTTGGTATCAGAGCCGACTGCCTGTAGAAATCCCCCTTCCACACTCCTTGGCCGAAGTTGAGTCTAGACATTACAAAAAACTTTTACTAACATGGCTGTGTGCCTTACAGGCCCACGTCGCCATCTGGGTGGTATTAGGATCTTTTACTCCTCGATCCTTACTCTAGGACTCTGACATCTCTTCTATTCGGGTTAAACGATTTTACTAACTCTGACTCTAGGTTCTCGATAATAGTTTCTCCTGGAGAGCCACTTATTACAGATGATCGCCTGCTGCACCAGAAGATTTCGAAGTTACTCACTGATGTTCTCTCGAGACCTTGTGCCCGTCGCTTTTGCAATTCCCTATCATCGATATATCCCTATGGATAAATTCATACACTTGTCGTTCTTACCTTTATTCCCGGCTGCTATTGTTATTACAAGATACACCAAAAATTCTATCTATTGTTCCGAGAATACTTTGTGGCTACTGCCTTGCAGTTCTTTGCCACCTGAATACCCCTACAGATAATTTCTCGCACTCATCGAGTATCCGCTCATCCCCAGATATTCATGCAGTTCACAAAATTCTTCGAAATACCATTCGGTCTTCCGAAGATCCTCAGCAACCTATTGCTCCTAAAATTCTTGCTTGCTTGCATTATGGTTAATCCCATAAGTCTCGTAATCTTAATGGCATCCCTTGTCATTATCATTTTGAGTCTGTTGATTCAATATGAGTGCGAATGTTCACAATCATCAGTCGAGTCCTAGGATTATCTTTCCGGCTCAGACGTCATTTTGAACATGAGCTGGTTCTCGACCAAATTATCTGTCGTCGATTGTGCCTCTGGTATATTCAATTGATCCATTCTTGATCAGAGCGTCTGCTTCTGATCCCTTGTTCCTTTGGTATCTAAACCTCGAATTATTCAGATGTTCTATAAAATGATAACCGTGCATTCTTTCTTCGTCTGATTAAGTACCGATACTCGCATCAGCTCCGTTGTGGATTGCCCGATCCATTGTTGGATTTCATCTGACCTCGTCCTTCATATTCAGTAACCTTGTGAGCCTTTCCATGGGTACATAATGCCTTTGGTAAATTGTATCCTCTGCTTTGTCAACCATGCTCTGTTTTCGGACTTGTGTTAGTTACTCTTGAAACTTGTGGTATATGTTTCTAAGAAGCCCCTATGGGTTGAACATATGCCTTCTCTAAACCGTGTGAACCCGGAAGTTTTCACGAGTCATACTCTTCTGGTGCTTCGCCAGATAAAATTTCAACACTGCAACTTCATCGAACGCGAGAAGTGAATGAAAGGTTATGCATTGGAGAAGTGGGAGTCGACCTTGAACTTTGTGTTCATGCCCATGGACACGATGTAGATCTTATCATTAAAGCTTCTCTTAAATTAATTACTCCCTTGGTATAAGTTCATATTATATCTGGGATCTGGCCTTTTACAATCGTGGTTTCGACCATGTTCTCTTTTAGGTACCGTTTCTCGTGCAAGTTTAAGCACTTGTCTTTTGCAGAGCAATACCCCAGTCCAACCTCTACTTTGATCTGCCGTCGAGTATTACCCCCTGGTATCTCGAGGGTACCACGGGATACTTAACTTCTTATGAGTTCTTCATCAACTAATATTCTTGCCGATTCCATTTTCCAACGGGTTCTCAGTTGTTAGAACCCCTCAAGGACACCGACAACTGAATTGAGTGCGCACTATGATTCAACAACTCTTGGTAACCTTCATTACTTACGAGTCTGAACTCGATCTCGTCATTCCGAGCCTACTCGGCTATATCATTATCGTGCCAAATTTTAACTGTGCTACCTAGTCCTTCTTTTCGGAGCACAATTTCGACGATGGGCTAAGCTTACGTCGATCTTCCTTGTCTTATTGTTTCACCTCAAACAACAAACTTGATTTCAAGTTTGTGTCGTACCCATGGTTTCAATAACCTTTTGCTTTATCATCATTTGACTTGATGTCATCGCCAACCGATTACATCTTCATGAAATTTCTCGACAAATGTGTTGTGGTCATCATCAACATCCTGAGCTCTTCAAGATATATATCGAATTCTTGATGAGAAATACCATCCTCGCCCCTCAATGGTTTGTGTTATCACCGACCACTTTATTACCTTCCATTCAACACAAACTTATTCGTGTTTTGTGTTATACCTTGAGCTCCTTGCTATCCAGCATTTGTTCTTCTTTACCTTGGAATGTTACCACCTTTTATGTCAAGAATGTCGTGGTAATTTTACCACCTCTTGAGAATTCTTGATATAGTAATATCTCTCGCCTTTTGCATTCATTTCTTGGTCTCCGTGTTATTTCTAACCAGAATACCGACAAATGGTCTATGATGTGCAAATTCTAAACTTCTAGCCACCCTATTGCTTTGAAGTTAATGGTCTACAGTTTCATTCTAAGTCTATTGCTTATTGAATCATCATTCGAACATTGATCGTGCTACCTAGTCCAGATTCCTGGGTGCACCCTTCTATCATTGTTCAGTTGTGTATGTTCCCCTCGAGCATACATCATTATATCATTTGATCCGACAAATGATATTTCCTTGTTCACATAATTGTGGAAATCAATCCTTTGGAAATCTCGATGATTTGTTGCTGAGCCTATCAGCCACCTCCTCATACTCTCCTTCGTTTAATAATGAACTCATGATTCGGAACTTGCTTCCAGAGTTCAATTCCCGAGAATCTTACAATGTCGTCTCATCAATTTGTCTTGCACCTTTTCTTCTCAGGCATCTTGAGTCTGAGGTTTCCTAACACCGATCAGATCTGAATCTCGGTCAGATATGATGGTTGGAACATACTTTCAAGAGTTATAACATTGATCCTCATATGACCTGGTAAGGTGATGTCATGCCAGCACACCTGGCCGGAGGACCTACTGTTATAGTTTTCTTATTAGCAAGGTTATCCATTCTTCCATGAGGAAATTGCAAGACTTATTCTATAAGTTGTTCCTGATGAATCCTTGGTGTATCCAAAGTACGACCTTTGCTTGAAGACTATGTCAATGCTATCTCGAAGCATGTCTATGGTACTCCGATTTTCCACAAGAGCATTTGAAGCCCAATGCTAAATTTTTCCTGCTCAATTATCCAAACACCGTTGTATGGGTAATGTCATGAAATTCCTCTCCCATTACCTAAATGGTTTTCTACTTTCTATCCTGTCATGGATATCATGCACTGCTTGTCCTTGGGAAGGTTATACCCCTGAAATATGTGTTTAAACACATTATCCTTTCCATTGTTGTTTAATCCGATGATCACATTTTCCTTTCCATTGGGCTGTTTAACCTTTCTTGTGATCTATATGATCTAAGCAGTAATATTCTCCTACTTACGTAAACCCCTCGGTGTACAATTCTGTCAGCAAGACCCTGTTACTATTGTTGATGACATTCCGGTAGCCACCGATGGACGAGAACTTTGCCTATTGGTCCGCCTCGTTCAACGAGCAGGAAAAAGGATCTCTTCGTCCCTCGCCCTTGGTACGAACGATGTTGCCAACATAACTGACAGGCTAAGCTCTGACATGCCTTGCTTACACGATCGTGAAAGACGTTACCGCCCTTCCTACTTTTAACCCACGTGGTGGGCCCATAACCCACCAGTCCCACAGGATCGAAACCTGACTCTCCTTGTTTTCAAAGTTGTCCCTCGCGCGTGGCTTTGTATGAGCCACGTTCCTAGCTAGTGATCTATTCTGGTAATACTTATTCATGTTACTCTGAACCCCTTTCACACTCTGTTTCAGGCAATGAACGATTGCCTATCCGCTTGAAACTTCTTATTGCACCGTCTTACTTTGCTCTCGATGTGTTTCATTTGTTCAACTCGAGAGATAATCATATGTTCATTCTTGGGATACCCCTAGATGATTCTCCCTTATAACATCCTATCCTGGTAGGGCTGCCCCTTACCTATTCGTAAGTATGATGGAGTTCCCCGAAGAAAGGACGACAACTTCATCATGATGCATTGGAATAAAGAATTGAAGACATCAACGGAAGGGATTAACTTCTTTGAGAAGATCTGTTAACATATCGTAACCAGAACTTTCCCCTTACTCCCCTCTTAAATCTCGGGACGAGATTTCTTGTAGTGGAGGAGAATTGTGACGCCCGGATAATTAAGCTACAGTGAACCTCCGCTAATGATGCCACGTCACCTTAGTTACTGCTGCTAATCCCTCGTTAGTTCAAAAACCGGTTCAAAATTCAAATTCCAAATATGGCATACAATAAAAGTTTTCAAACATCGAAACAAAAATGTTCGGGGTGAACCAATTATTGCATAGATAATTTTGGTGGAGAAACCAAACCTTGATAAAATGTTTAAGGGCTCTAAAATAATTAAAACAGTAGTGAAAACAATTAAACAAATGCCTATTGAATTTTATAAAAATATTAAAACTATTTTATTATGGGTCAAGATTTAATCTAACAGTAGATTGTTTATAAATACAAATTTAGGTACTAGTTATAATTTTTATAAATCTAAAAATAAAAGAAACTAGAAATAAAACAGTACAAGAAAATAAATAAAAGAAAAGATAAAAACAGAAAAAAAAAAGGGAGAACAACCCCCCTCCCTCGCTGGGCTTCAGCCCAGCCGGCCACCAGGCTGCCCGGCCGGCCCAACCGGCCACCCACGCCCCTGGCCTACTAGGCCTCCCACCCGAAACCCTAACCCCATTGCCCACTCACTCCCCCGAT